>NC_085875.1:10186865-10204365 GCF_034702125.1 Engraulis encrasicolus
CACACACACACACACACACACACACACACACACACACACACACACACACACACACACGCGCTATCTCTCTCTCTCTCTCTCTCTCTCTCTCTCCTTCCCACTCCATTCCCCTCTGTTCTTCTTCTTGTCTCGACCACACACCGCAAATATTCGGATGGGCAGCCTGGGGAATGAGGAGCATTACATGTGGAGGGTCACAGTATGTCTTTCTCTCTCTCTCTCTCTCTCTCTCTCTCTCTCTCTCTCTCTCTCTCTCTCTCTCTCTCTCTCTCTCTCTCTCTCTCTCGGGGCCTGCCAATGCCTCCAAGGTCAGTGGAGAATCAAAAAAGGCATCAAGTCGTACACGTACACCTGTTCGTAACCTGCTGAGATGGAGGCCCACCTGTCGGTCGGTGATCCATCTCTAGCACAGCACAGGCCTGACTTTATCCTACCGATGACCCATGCTGACTTGCGGGCATGCTGGCTGGCGTGGGGAGGGGGTCAAATAATGAAACATGGCTGGTAGTGCTGTCCCCAACCCAAAAAGTCACCTGAGGCATTGATCAAAGCAGATCACAGTGAGGGGAGAGGACATCTCCATGCTTCAAAACCATGCAATTTCAGCGTACAGTAGTCTGCAGTATTATGCACTCAAAATCCCGACCACTACCTCACATCCTGGCTTTCTTTTGACTGAATGCAATGCAATTGCTGAATATACAACTCGTATACACCGTCCACACACTTCCCCTGGTCCCTTCTGTAATCTGAAAAATGCCCAAGGCAACCGCCACAGAGCACTGGGGTTCACTCACCTGTTTGTACAGTAGAGCAGTAGAGTTCCTCTATATATCCAGAAAGTGTCTAGCAGCTTACACATTACTTTTCCATGGTTACGTGGCGCTATTCCGACATGTCGCTATTCCGACGTTAATGTCTATTGTCGGAATACCGACACGTTTTCCACCGTCCGCCGCTATTCCTACATGCCGCTATTCCTACATGCCGCTATTCTGACATCCCTAACCTTAACCCTAACCCTAACCCTAACCCCTAAAAAGTGTCGGAATAGCGGCATGTCGGAATAGCGCTATGTCGGAATAGCGATTGCCCCCCCTTTTCCATGGGCCCCGTGGGCAAGACAACAAGAGAGCCCTGGGCCTGGGCCCAATAGGCCCTTGCAGTACTGTCCTTGTACATATTGATAATTTTAATATGATTTCAGAACAGTAATAATAAACAATTACAGTTAACAATACTAGACTTCCTTTATTTATCCAGAAGGAAATGAAGGTGTCTGATCTAAACATAGTACACATGATGATTTCAAGACGATTCCTAGCTCAAAGGGTATGAATATACATGTATATCGTGAAGTTAATTGCAGAGCGGTTGGTGATGCTAAACGTCTCTTTGGCTCTCCGCCGGCTGCATGCATTTGTGCGGGATGAAAAGGGGGCCTTTACAAGCACGGCTGGTCCTGCCTCTGTGATTCTGGCATCCCTGTGCCTCCCTGTGCCTAAAACGATGTGAAATTAGTCAGCATGGGCACTCACTCGTCTCTTTTGGAATGGTTTGTTATCCCAACTCTAATGTGTCAGATTCCTGCTGTGCTTTTTAATTGAGACAGCGGCACACACACGCATATTGAGGGGAAAAAAAGAGAAGCTTTTTGATGCAGTGAAAAAATAAATCCCAAGCAGTGCTGATTCTGAAACAATTGTTACGTTTCATGTGCACATTATCGTGTTTCTTGTTGACTGCCACAGTTAATTTTGAGTACTTGACTGGGTAATTTGTTTAGATTTCTTTTGTAAGGCCCAATGCTGCATGTTTAGACAGCTAGTGGTCCCTAGAGACAGACTTAACAAGGGATGCTATCGTGAGATTCACTGATAAAAGATTCGAAAAACTGTGCAGGTTAATAAAGAGATACAAATCCATGACATGGATGTATGTAACAAAAAAAGTGAGGAATAAATTGAGGTCTCTGTGTTTTGTCATGATCACATTTGAACACATGCTGGGGTTTATTATGAACAGCATCTATTTCATTACAAAGCAGTGCCTTAGACCAAGACCCTGTCATTGAGTTTTATCAGTTATGGGGTAGGCTACCTGATGAGAAGTAGTACAGTTGGATTGCGTTTCCTATCCTCATTATATATGGAAAAATACCTGTATATACACAAACGGAGTGACAATGCAGTGGTTCAAGTACGCATAGAGATGCATGTATGGCGAGGCTGTTACTGCACCGTCAACGAGGCAGAATTCCACTAGTTGCCTGTGACATAACAAGAGCATATCTTCGCATCTCACGATCACTAAGCTACACATGTCTGTATGCAGAGAGAGAGAGAGAGAGAGAGAGAGAGAGAGAGAGAGAGAGAGAGAGAGAGAGAGAGAGAGAGAGAGAGAGAGAGAGAGAGAGAGAGATTCCAAAGAAGACGTTTGGGCTGGGCAGAGCTTGTCTGATCGACTGTCCTCAGATCGTGATGTGAATAGGGACCAATTCAACAGGCTGATAAATATTCATCCTCTCTCCCTCTCTTCCTCCTCTCTCCCATTCTCTCCAGGAGATGGCACTCATTGTACAACTCCACCACTCCTGAATGGGTAATAAGCCGCACATCTGCCCAGGTCCACAGTAATGGCTGAGCATACGTAACAAATAGTTTGGATGATGAACCAGTGCCTTTTTCATCCGCATTCTTATGTCACATGTTGTGCAATTTGTAAAGGTTGCAAGACCGTGGAATAGTATTCAGGGAGACGTAAGGCAACGGTAATTCATGGAGCCTATCCTTTTGCGTAAATTTAACCATAATAAATTTGAGGAACGCTGTCCAATTGAATACCTTTTTTAAAAAAAAACTTATGAAGCTGCAACAATTTTATGGCGCACTGCTTTTCCGGAAACTACAAATCATATAGCCCAATAACTGTGAGCTTTAAGGCTTTAAAGGTTGCAGTGCCTGTGACCTATGGTAAAAACGTTGGCATAAGATGCGCAAAAATCAATCGTTCGATTAAATGCTGAACTCCTGCCTTGGTTTAACGTTTAACGGAAAGGGTCCGTAGAAGAGCTGAGAGCTGTGTGGTGCTCAACATGGTGCGTTTTTCGGTGTGGAAGTGCTTCTCATACAAATGAGATGTGAGCACTCACGCACACTTTGACGTCGTCAACCAGCTGGGGCTTCGCGTTCCAGTGCAGTAGGCTACGTATGGCGCAGCGTGGATGACCATACCCCTGAAATATCCTCCGCATTTAACGTTTTCTTTTCTGTAGAAAACACGAACATGGGATTCTGATGCCACAATTGCAGTATTTTGTTCCGATTGCGCTATTTTCCGCCGAGAGACGGCCAGCATCCATGTAACAAGCCTCGCGCATATAGCCTACCGGGCGAATTGGAGGACCAGTACCCTCTCCTGAGATGAGTTCACGGTCCACGGTCTCTGGATCCAGCATCTGAACGCCAAACATCATTTCATCACCGCAGCAATCACAGCTAAACCGTTTAGCGTTTTCATTCATGGATTCTGGCGGAGTCACGGGGTAAAAGACGAGACGTCCTTCTTTACCGTTGGTGGTTTCATCCAGCTATGGGAGCTGTAGAATATCTGGAAGATACGCCGGATGTGACTGGATATCACACCGATCAAGAAGGCTCTCGTGTCAATTATCTAGCCTATAGTTCTCTCTAATACTTTTATTATGTCGAAGGGGCCCTCCTTCAGGTTTTGATGTGAAATGTGCATGCACTACGGCGCTACCAACTGACTTGTCAATCGGAACGTTGCTCTCGCGTTTTTCCCCATCACTGTGATTTTTGCTTATGTTCACGCCTGCGGTTCTGATTCTTGTAACATCACAGTGTAACTCAAGCATAAACCTTGGCAACCAGATGAGGAGCAGCGGATTACCAGCGGTATTTTCTATTTTGACCAGATAGTTTCCGTTACCTCCCTACCCACACCGAAAATCCCGGTTTCCAGCGGAATCAAGGAAAACTGCCATTAGTTTTGAAAGTGGTGCTGCCTGGGAAAGAACCTGACGTTACCGGGCTGGATATGTTGACATTAACGTGAAGATGGGGTTAGGTTTTGCGCTCTTGTGGCTTCTCAACGTCTACCTGGAGGGCATCCATTGCCAAGGAGTCTATGGTAAGAAAGCTACATTAATGAATCTCCTTCCATTTGTTATGCTGTTATAATGAATACCACCATGACCTTGTGAAGAGGAATCGCTGTCACATAGTTGAATTCTCCACACATTAGGCCTAATGAGTGCCAGGTTTAAGTACACACTTTGTAAAGAATTTAGGCCTATCCTTATGATATAACATGTCCAGTGCGTTTTTGGTCTAGGGATTCCTCAAACACTGGTGCACGTTAGTTACCAAAGTCAACAGTACTCCTTTTCAATGTAGCAAACATTATTAATGTAGCACACATGTCCATTGGCAATTCCCCTTGTCCCCTCTGAGTTCACTTTTTGTTGTTGTTGCAATATGCAACTTTTAGGCCCAAAAATTGCATGTGCATGAATTTCCCCAGTTCCAAATATTTGTGTTGGACTGGACACAGGCCTCAGTGGTGGTGTGTGGAAACAGAGGTGGGCTTATTATGGTCTGCCTAGCCCCTGAGCTCAACTGGTAGAAAAGGGAACATCTCTGCACAGAGGCCACTTGTCTGGACCCATCTCTGCTGCTATAGTGACCGGCTGTGGTTCACATCCCTTGCAATCATTATGGGCCAAGCGAAGTAGGATTGAAAGACATGCATGCAACCTGTGGCACAACATAGGCTATACACTAGGCTAATGCTGTTGTAGATACTGGGAATATTCAACTAAAGTAGATCAAGAGAGCACCCACTGATGGTGGTAGTCCACATTTACAATATAACAGTGAGGCGTTCACAGACAAATAATTGTTTCATAATGTTAATTCTTTTTAGTTAAATTTGACAAAGTAGGCTAGGCCATGGTTTTCAGCTGTAGACTTACCCCTATGTGCAGAGCCTATGTTATCACTGTTATGGTTATAACCTATGTTATCACTGTTATGACCAAATCGTAATCTGTTAAGGCGATCAGTAATGTCATGACAGTGTTTTAATGATGAATCTGCACAAAGAGGCAATATCTTAAAAGATAAATTAGTACCATCAAGGGCAAAAACACTGGTTTTCTGGGTGAGGAGGACTATGTTTGTAATATTGTTGAATGCATTTTGAATATTGGAATGCTGTTGATTGTAGGCCTATGCTGAATATTGGAATACGGTTGATTATAGGGCTGTGCAATATATCACATTTATATTGTGATATCAATATTGCTTTCAAACAATATCACATTTCATAATATCGAGTTGAAACAATATGTTTGTCATTTGTCTATACAGTACTCCCAAAAGGTAGGTTACGCTAAGTGCAATACATTCCCCTCCACGTGAGCCATTGCGAGCACAGAGCAGACTTACTACCCAACACTCATGCAGAACATCACTGTGTGTTTCTCTGTGTCCCTCCCACTCGCACTGCTGAATGAGGGAAGATTGTGAATTGTTTAGCACGACTATTTGCCTTTAAAAAAGAAGTATCGTCTAAAAAATCGTAATATCATTATTGACTGAAATAATCGTGATATTGATTTTTCTCATAATCGAGCCGCCCTAGTTGAATAGTAGAGTAGAGTAGAGTATCATTTATTGATCCCAGGGAGAAATTAAGGTGTCCAGTACATATACATACATACATAAACACAGAGAACATAACACACTAGACATCACACACATCCTTACACATACACACACACACACACACACACACACACACACACACACACACACACACACACACACACACACACACACACACACACACACATATGGCCACATACATGTATATACAGTATATATGCGACTAATGGCTGCAATTCCACTCTTGAATAGCGCTGCTACATTTGCCCTTAACCGTTCACTGGTCTGGCTGAAGCCACCACGCTGGCAATTGCACTTGCTCCTCGTCCTGACCTCTACCGAGACCTCTCACTTAATTAGGTTCCTCCCAGCCCAAACACACACATACACGCACGCACGCACACAAGCACGCACGCACACACACACACACACACACACACACACACACACACACACACACACACACACACACACACACACACACACACACACACACACACACCAGAGGTGGTCAAAGTAGAAATAAAAAAATAAAACCTGCCACTCACCTTATCTACAGTTACCATAGAGCAATGTGCCTGATTGTACGCTGGTTGAATCAAATGGGGGTGTCTTTTTAGATTTGTAGGTTTTTTGTCAGTTACAACAACATCTAGCCAGTTATAATGGAATAACTGGTTTAACCACTATGTAATATGTTAAATAATGTTAGTGTTGTACTACACCATAGTGTAATAAAAGAATACATAATAATACAAAAAGTAATACTTGATTATGCATTGGTTGGATCCAAATTGGGGGGAGTGGGGGTTCTTTTTTATTTTATTTTTATCTGTATCAACGTCTAGCCACCTCCTCAAGTATAATGGAATAACTGGTTTAGCCGCTATGTAATAGCATGTGTTAATGTTGTACTACATAGTGTTGTACTACTCCATAAATGTACTTTCACTTTGGCCATCTCTAACACACACACACACTCTCGTGCACACACACACTCTCGTGCACACACACACACTCTCGTGCACACACACACACTCTCGTGCACACACACACACACTCTCGTGCACACACACACACACACACACACTAGGGGTGGGTATTGGCAAAGGGTTCACAATTCGATGCGCATCACGATACACATGCCACTATGCGATTCTATCACGATGCATTGCGATTCATGTACTACTGTGATGCATTGCGATATTTACTTCAGTAAATGTGTAAAATACAGCTTATTTGTCGGTTGCTGTGTAGCTTTGTTAAGTCAGTTCATTCTATTTAAGCATTCTGTCATCTGGGAGAGAGCTTACATCACAACAGAAATATTACCTATTCTCTACTGAACAAAATAACCCGTGGCAAATCGAATTTTATTGTTATCAAATAATCTATTGTCATGACTCCATGCAGTATATTGAGAAAATAAGTATCACGATACCTTGTCATGAATCGATGCATTGTATCGTGAGAGTAAGTATCGCGATGCATCGATGCGACGATTATTTTGCACACCCCTAACACACACACACACACACACACACACACACACACACACACACACACACACACACACACACACAATTAAATTACTATGCAACTATCAACTAATGCTACATGCCAGGAGGGGTCAGAAAAAACGAAGGCAACTTTTTATAAATACCGGTATATGCATTTTTTTGAATGACAAATTGCATAGCATTACAATTGTGTCCTATGTATTAATGCATCATCTGTGGAGCGATCCAACAGTGACACTCTTATATGATTATGGAGGAGTCCTGTGTTAAAATGTGTTCTGCGGACTTTGGGTCGTACATTGATTGAAGAGGTTCCCAATAGGAACCCGGGACTAGTAGAGTTCTTTTCTCTGCATATGAGTGGCTAACTCCTCAGTCCCCATGTGTAGTGGGTGGTCTGGGCTGTGCCAGTACTGTATATATGGAACAGGATAGGCCACTGTTTCCCCTTCAGCGCATTCAGCAATCCCAAAGGACATCAGCCCCTATTCCCCAGACCCGCTCCCCTTTCATATCCCCTTAAATGTGCGACTGCATATTGCGTCTGTATTGTGGCTGCTGTGCCGTGAATGGGGACGGATGAGTGCCACCTATTGATTGTGACAGTGGGATGCATGGAGGGGCCCCAGTATTCATTTTGCACTTGTCACTCTCGCAGCGGAAGCAGGCAGGCCACCTGTCACACTTACTGTATATATATATATATATATATATAGGCTCGGCTTTTGCCGGTGTACTATTCGCCTGTAGTGCACTCAGGGAAGCTGACAGGGGGGTGACAAAGGGGTCAGTTGTCCCAGTCCCAGGTAGAGGTGCTGGGCCCTCCCAGAATTGGGTCTGCATTACATTATAATGTATGGAGTGGTGTAGGGCTGTGCAATATATCAAATTTATATTGTGATATCAATATTGCTGTCAAACAATATGAAATTACATAATATCGAATTGACACAATATTTTTGTCATTCGTCTATATACTGCAAAAAGGTAGGTTACACTAAGTGGAATACATTCCCCTCCACTTCAGCCAGTGCGGGCACAGAGCAGACTTGCTACCCGGCATTCATGTACATTCATTCATGTAGAACACCACTGTGGGTTTCTCTATGGCCCTCCACTCACACTGCTGAGGGGAGGGAAGATTGTGAATTGTTTAGCACAATTATTTGTCTTTAAAATAAATATCGTCTAAAACATCGGGATATCAAATATTGACTGAAATAATCGTGATATTGATTTTCCTCATAATCGAGCAGCCCTAGAGTGGTGGGCCTTTCAGCTGACTTTGTCCCAGGCCCTACCAAAGCTGTCAGCGGCCCTGAGCGTACTTAAGCTCATAGGGCTATGTAAAAACACAGCAATGGGGTCTGTACGTATTGCCCTGCACTGTGAACATAATCAATACGTGTTGTGCTCTCAAGTGTTACCTGGGAATGGAGAGTTGCAGTGCATTCCACCAAGGACACTGGATAATGAAGGCGGTAGTGGAGGCTAGGGGTTCTCCGCTTCCCATATTGGCATTTCAAAGTGATTGTATAATTTTTTTGGTATGAGGCTTCTGTAGGCCTGTATGTTTTACTTGAAAAGAAATGGAATTGAATTGAATGGGTGCAAGAACTATGGGAACAAGAGCTGTGAATGTTTTGTCGTTGGCTGTTGATCTGTGATAGGCCTACATTTTGAAACATATTGCTGAAACTGCAATTAAAAACCCCAGTATTGTATTGTGGTTTCCACCACCCACAGGAAAAACATTTAGCCTGCTATACATAAACTGAAATGGCTATTCAAAGTGGGCCTTATCACAATGATATGCCATATGAGTAAGCCCTCCATTGTACACATTAAATATGTACAGCATTTATATGCTGCATTGCATAAAGTTTGTATGAATACCAATCTTACAGTATGAAGAAAAATAGGCATAGGTCACATTTACAGTATGTGCCATATAGTCCACATACGTATGAATCATTTTGTAAGTTTTATATAGAACCTTTTCCCATAGGCATGCCTGGTTCTACGTCACACGTTTGCATTATGTAATTAACGGCTCTACCTGGCCAAACACAAGATAAATATAATTAGCATTAGTCAATGGCTAGAATAAATAGATTGCTCTGGGTTTTATAACATCTGAATCTAGGCCATGCATTACTGCTCTTTTTGTATAATCCCCAACACAACTTGTGCAAGTCCTGCTCCATCCTCTCCTTCTATCAGATATTATCAGGTTTTATAACAAAATGGTCCAGGTGCTTCTGCAATGCAGTTTTTTTCCCTGTAAAGCTTTTACATTTTTTTCCCCCTTTCAAATTTCAGATCAATCCTGCTGCTTTAACTTTCCTCTGCCAAAGCGCCGGCTCAGCAGCATGCATACATATCTAAAGTAGGAACTCACAGATCCATTTTCCAAGGCGTACCCATTAAGAATTTATTATTATGATTTTTATGCATCAATAACCATACCATTCATATACATCCCATCCAGTATCCTACCCGTTTCTGTAAATAGCACATGGACCAGAGATCTCGGTCGGTCCACTTCAATCTCATTTAAATTTAGTTGATACGTCTCCGCGCCAAATGCCAAGGCAGATGGACTTTGATAGGGAGCCAGGCAGCGAAGGCGTGCGTGGTGGGCACACGGGGTTTGACTGCGCCCGGTCTAGCTCTTGTTATAGCTCATAACCTGCTGTGAGAATAGCCTTCTGATCCCCTTGAATGCTCCAGCGCTCATCGGCTGTTAGCGATATCGTCCTTCACAACAGACGTCCTCCCACCCCCCACCCCGAGCCTTGCCTTGCCTTGCCTTGCCTTGATTCTCCGTGCCTGGCCTCGCCTTGCCTCACCAGGCGCTCTGCTATCCTCGTGTCTTTACATTATGAAAGAAAATTGTTAGCCTCAGTGGGTTATTGAAAAGGAGAGTAAATGTTTGCAGTGGGTAGAAGCATATTGCTGGGATCTATTAATGTTGCTGGGTCATTTAGCTGCAATAGCATCACACGGGTGGAGGTCTGGCCGACTGAATCATACGTTTTTTTTAAAAAAAATAGGAAAAAAGGCTGGCGGTAGAAATGGCAGCATTGCGCTTTTTATGTTTTTGTTTAAAAAAAAGGATTCGCAGATTGAAACTGCCCATGCAGAAGGAGGCCTATGATGCATCAAGGTGTGCAGGCCCCCTACTGAGCCACAGGGGTATTTAGCCACATTTTTGTCCAATCCAACAATAGCTTTGTTTTTCATTTTTTCTCTTCTCTTGTGTTCTCATTTTTCCAAGTTCAGTCACATGCTAAAATGGGTCCCCCCCCCTCCCCTCCCCTCCCACCGCCAGCCTTAGATGGCTTGTCCAGAAAAGTGCCACCGCTCGCCTGATGTCCCCCCCCTGCTCAATAAGGCGGTAACAAGGTGCATCCAATCTCACCGGCTGCTCATGGTGTCAATCACAGCCATGTTTATTCCAACCGACACTTGTTCAAGAAAGGAAGATACCAAACACTCTTTGCTGATGCTGGATTACACAATCTTTGCGAATGCCAGGTTGAATAAATCTTTCCTCCTTGAACAAGTACACATCCCGCTACCTGCATCTTCTACGTTATCCCCGGTGTGTGTTGGTGTCCCTCTTCAAGAATATTCCAACCAGTACCCTGGACCAAGATGACCAACTCTGCTCTACAAGCTTCATTTTTTTTTTTAAAGACAAAAGCCCCCCGGCCAACCATCTGTGGTTTGAATGTCTTTTGGACCTTAGTCCTGTGTGTGTGTGTGTGTGTGTGTGTGTGTGTGTGTGTGTGTGTGTGTGTGTGTGTGTGTGTGTGTGTGTGTGTGTATGCTTGTGTCTGTGTGTGTGTGTGTGTGTCTGTCCTTGAATAGAGCGGGAGATGTAGGTTGCTATTTTGGGTCTCTTAACTCAGGTTGTAGGCTACGTATGTGTCTTAAAGGTCTGAGTTGTAGGACTAGAAGTGTAGGTGTCTATGTCCAGGCTTTCTTAGCACCTTATAGCTAAGGCGGCCACCTTGACAACATACACCTAAAGTACGAGCTCGTCTAGGTCCCCTGAAAAGAAAAAGATTTTGTATTGCTAATGTAATTTCTATAGATCCTTTACAGATCCCAAAACATTGTATAAGCTATTTATTTATGGAGATTTTCATACTATATTCCATGTAAAAAAAACAGCAAAACATGGCATTTCAAATGATGATAGTTTAGTAGATAACCCCACACACACCACCTTGACTAACAAATATTCTGTGGAAAATACTGAAGTCTGCAAACGGTTTGCTATTCTGAGTCCCTATAAGAACGCATATAATGAATGTACTGCACGACTAGGCAGTCATCTTAGCATAAATTAACGGGCCGATGAGACACAGGCGTCATTTTTTGCACTAGGAGATATGATTAGGGCACGTGTACCGGGAGCACTTTGTATTGTTTGTGACAGCAGTACAAGGAGAAAACCAGTAAATGATCTTAATGCGGTTGGTGAATCATTAATACTAGCAAGCAGCACAACTTGCGTTTTGAAATGTACACGGCGCAAGTCTCGGTAATTGTTTCTTCGTTATCATGTGTCAGCACTTTTGGCTCATACTTTGGGGCCCCATGCACGAAGCCTCTCTGTGTTGCTTTTTTTTTCTTCATCTTTGATGGCGTTCGTTCCCACTCTTATCTCCAAGCTCCTGTGTTTCATTAAAGATCAAGCAGGGGGAAACCAGTAAGTTTTTAATGAGCTTCTCTCAAAGTTTTTTTTTCTGTTTTTAGGTCATTCATGCTTGTCGTCGGAACCGAAAGTGTTATGCAGGTGACATGAAACTGAATTGATAACAAGCTAAAGCTTATAGAAGTTCTTGCTTATCATTTGAAATGAAATATCAAGGCAAAAAAATGTCCAGCTCTCTCTGGCATTTGAAAAGGTAGTTTACGTAACAAGGCCTTCGTACAGAGGAGTTTCAGTTTGTATTGTAAGGATGTGCGGCTTTTTGAAACATAGAGTGGTGCTGAGTGATGCTTCAGTTTAGATCTTCATACTGCTTGAATAATAATTGTAGCATTTATTTAAATGCAATGCTCATACATAAATAAAGTCTTGACTTTGATTTTAATGCAAATCATTTTTTCTCTTGTCTGTTCCAATCTGTTGTTGTTACTATTTATTTATAGAAAGAAGTTAGAAAGGCATAAGAAAAATACAATATTAGTACAGAAAAAACAGTGGACAAAAATGTTAATAGGATCACAAACCATAATTTGGCATAATAACAGCTTTGGAGGGTAGTGAAATGTCACCTTATAAAATAGTTGAGTGGTTGCCTCAAAATACTGTAATTGACATCTGCCCATGTTTCATGACCCATGAGTTGTGGTATTAATGCGTTGTTCTCATTATTAAAGAAATATATATTTTTTCATTTTGCATTTATTTGATAGGATAGTTACTAAGATGGTGGCAGGGAGAAGCGGAGAGAGAGAGAGTGTTGCAGCCTAGCCTGATTATCATCGACTTTCAAATCTCTTTGAGACTTGGTCTGATCAAGAGCCTAACAATTAGCATTTCCCAAACGGCATGGTTGACCCGCCTCCCTTGGTTTGCTAATGGTTGTTTGCTTCCCAAAAAAGTGGGAGGAGTTCCCGATTTTTCAGGAGCTTAGAAAGTACTTGCATTGCTCTTGGCCTGACTAGTAGGAGCGCTGAAGGTGTTGCGTCACTAGGAGGGCATGGCCTGGCTTGATGCAGCCAACCCCCCTCCTTCTGCTACGGATAGGGCCGTGGAGATTATGACAGGAAGAGAATAGAGGGGAGTGATGGGTAAGGGTTGAGAAATGAACCGAGCCGGATTCGAACCTGGGTCCCCAAAGGCATACGAGTATGACCAATTCATGTGACGATGTGTAAGCACCGTGAGCATTGACAGTAAATAGAATACTGTCAATGACCGTGAGTCATAACGTCCCCTCTTGATGTAAGAGTGAACCTGATGAAGCAATAGTGAAACGCGTTGTTCACCAAATAAACTACCAGCAAAGATACCAGTGTGTGGTGATTCATCCTTCATTTACTTGGGTCCCCTCTTGATGTGTTTTTCTATGTAACATAGCTTTGCTGACCACCAGTTTGCCAAGTGTACAGTACATTTAGTCAGTGTAGCACATTCCCTTTGCTAAGGCTCAAGCGAGATTTAAACGGGACTACAGCTCAGGGACCAGTTTGTTTGCTATAGGTAGTCAGAGAAAAGTAACTCTTTTCCTTCATAAACTCTCTCTCTGTCTGTCTCTCTCTCTTTCTGTTGCTCTCTCTCTCTCTCTCTCTCTCTCTCTCTCTCTCTCTCTCTCTCTCTCTCTCTCTCTCTCTCTCAAGGATACACTGAAAAAGAAAAGAAACTGAAAAAGAAATCAACTTTTTAAAAAAATCAATCTCGAGTTTATTCCTGTTAACAGTGGCATCTGATCTTGAAAAGCTCACTCCCATTTAAAAGGTTTTTTTTTTTTAATGCTGCAGTGCTCATATTTTCCTCTCCCTCGATTTGATATGTATAAATAGAAAACCACAAGCTTCAAAAAACTACTTTCTGTGTCGCTTACAGGGCTAAGAATCTTTTTTTGTGGTAGTTTCAAATGAATACTGACAAGAAGATCAAAGGGAAATGATCCCATTTCATATTTTTTGGTCATCCTTATGTTGCTTCGCTTCCTACTTGAAACTGTGTGTGTGTGTGTGTGTGTGTGTGTGTGTGTGTGTGTGTGTGTGTGTGTGTGTGTGTGTGTGTGTGTGTGTGAGTCTCTGTGTGTGTGTGCCTTAATGTTTGTCTGTGTGTGTGTTTGTGTGTGTCTTAGTGTCTGTGTGTGTTTGTGCGTGCGCGTGCCTTTGTGTTTGTGTGTGTGTGTGTTAGTGTGCGTGTGTGTGTTTGTGTGTGTGTGTGGCTGTATGTTGGGTGTGGGATCTGGATGCTGAAGGTGCTGGCATAATGTAGTATGTGTGTGTGTGTGTGCACACGCGTGTGTGCGTGCGTGTGTGCGTGCGTGTGTGCGTGCGTGTGTGTGTCTGGAGGTGGAGGATGTGGATGCTGCAGGTGCTGGCGTAATGTGGTGTGTGTGTGCGTGTGCGTGCGTGCGAGCGTGCGTGCGCGCGTGCGTTCGTGTGTGTGTGTCTCTCTCGAGGTGGAGGATGTGGATGCGGCAGGTGCTGGCGTAAAGCTGGTGTGTGTGTGAGTGTGTGTGTGCGTGCGTGTGTCTGTGGATGCGGGCGGCAAGTGCTGGCTGTGCGTAGCTGTGTTAGTGTCTGTGTGTGTGTGTGTGCGCGCACATGGGTGTGTGCGTGTGTGTGTGTCTGGAGGATGTGGATGCGGTCGGCAGGTGCTGGTTGTGCGTAGCTGTGTTAGTGTGTGTGTGCGTGGCGCGCGCATGGGTGTGTGCGTGTGTGTGTCTGGAGGATGTGGATGTGGATGTGTATGCGGCAGGTGCTGGCTGTGCGTAGCTGTGTTAGTGTGTGTGTGTGTGTGTGTGCACGCGCATGGGTGTGTGCGTGTGTGTGTGTCTGGAGGATGTGGATGTGTATGCGGCAGGTGCTGGCTGTGCGTAGCTGTGTTAGTGTGTGTGTGTGTGCGCGTGCATGGATGTGTGCGTGCATGTGTGCGTGTGTGTGTCTCTCGGTAGAGGATGTGGATGTGGATGTGTATGCGGCAGGTGCTGGCTGTGCGTAGCTGTGTTAGTGGCTGACCTTTCACACCCACCTGCTTATGATCCCCCAAAGCCCCCTGGGAGTCCGTTTTGATCTTTAGGTCAGATCCGATTTAAGAGCAGCACACAGAGAATAAAACCCAAGGCATCTTCAAGGCATTGCAAACGTGAAAAAAGAAAACGAAAAGAAATAAAAAAACATGAAGAAAGAAAGAAAAGGAAAATACAATCCTATGAACCGCATATCCCTCCCTCCCTTCATCCTCCTCCCCACCTCTTCTCTCTCCTCCACCACAGCAGCCTTCTTCTCATCTTCTCATCCCATCTTCTTCCCACAAGCCCCTAAACCCTATCAAACCTCTCTTTCTCTTTCTACTCACAGACGAGATTTAGTCACCGACACTTGATTTGATGAAAGTTGTCTCCTTGCTACCAGCCGGTGTTGGTGTGATTTTGTTTTTAAAAAATCACTTCTGCAAAGCATGCACCCACTAGGGCTGTAACGATACACTCAACTCACGATTCAGTTCGTATCACGATTTATGACCTACGGTTCGATACACCCCACGATTTCACATAGCCTACATTAGAGCTGGGCGGTGTACGGTTTAAAAACCGTGATCTCGGTTTACACTACACAAGGTTCTCTTTTTGATGAGAGACGGTTTTGTTGTTGTTGTTTATAGCCTACTATGTTATGTGCGTGAGCTTCATACTCCGTGTCACACTTCCAAAGATTCTTCTAGTCTCTGACACTTCATTTCAACTCTGCTAAGTCCACTGTTGTTGCTGTTCTACTAGGGAATGTCACCACAATGTAAGATGTTGATTGAACTAATAAAATAATTGGTTACGCGCTAGAGGCTAGTGAGAGTGAAACATGATGAACACACATGGCATGGATGAATCATGACAAACATTTCAATTCATTTAGCCTACCTTTGATCTCACAAAGTTAAATAAAAGGCAATTCTATGTGGTGCTATGTTAACAGGCTACAACAGTTATCTGATTCTTAACTGTATTTAATTACCATCCCAATTGTTGTGCGCGCTGCTGTTAAGACTGCTTATAAGCTAAAGTAGCCTAGCTTTCAAATGCAATGGGCAGACAAGATACATTGCTACATTGCTATATTTGTTTGAAATGATTTGGGGGCAAAATAGGAGCGAAACACATCGCAATATGACACAAACTACCGGACAAAATACCTTCTACGTTGGATTTGGACTTTAATTCAAAGACAATATGCACACAATGTCAAGTAAATCCGTTTGTTTTCCGTGTCTGTCTTCAGTCTGTTTCGTTTCTGTCCCACTGTTGTTTACTCGCTAGTCCAGCGGCAGCGCAACACGCCGGATGTGTTGCCAGGTGTAGAACGACAAATAAGCAATTAGTGTTGCCAGGTGTAGAACGAAATAAGCTGTTTTGGGCTGTCTTGGAAAAAAGCCCAAAACAGCTGCTTATAATCATTTAAACCTTCTTCCTTGAAAAATCTATGGCACCCTGGTCAAGATTTTAGGTTATTTTATAAAATGCTGCATTTTCTCTAATTTGAGACTTTCTTGGATAGGGAAATATAAACTATAAATTATAGAAAATATTATTGAAATGAAAAAATGCTAAAATATAAATGGAGATTAATTTAAATTCATGATTTTATCTCATTTTAACATTTAATTTGAGATCTTTTCCTCAGAAAGATTAAGATTTGGGGGGAAATCGTCGCATATCAAAAAACCGTGCAGAAAACCGTGATATCAATTTTCATCAAGAAAACCGTGATGCTAATTTTTTCCAAAACCGCCCAGCCCTAGCCTACATTATAAAATACATTCTGGTTAAAAACTGTGATCATTTATAGGTAGAATAGGTTACAAGAGGCTACTAATAATTTTTAAAAGTTTAGGTAAAATAATGATAATGAGTTGAAGCTTGGAAGCACTATCACTTCATATCATGTGATTGTTTTCTGGACTGCTGGGCAACAAAACTTTGAAAGGGTGTATCACGATACTGCCTCCTTGTATCACGATACAGTATCCTAACTCTCTGTATCGCGATTTCTCGGTTCGATACAATATCGTTACAGCCCTAGCACCCACACATACACACATAGTATAGTGCACTGACATACACATGCATGCCTGCATGCACAAACCTACTATATGCACATACAGTACTGAACATACGCATACACACACACACATGCACACACATGCACGCATTCACACACACACACATGCACAAATACACACACGCACGCAGGCACACACACAGTGAGTCCAGTGTTTTTTTTTTTTTTACTAGTTTACTATCTGCACAAAAACACATGGACATCATGATACATTGTTATCAATTTTTCCAGCCAGCACTGTATTTTTTTTTACTTAGCCCGGAGGTGTATAATTTATTGCCTTTATTTTCCGGTGGCTGGGTAATCCCACAAGACGGTTGCCGTGGGCATCAGGGCTTGACCTTTGACCCCTAAAGAGGCACCCCTGCAGCTTGCAGCCATGCGTCCTCTCTGGGAAATTGCACTTGCATCTAGCAGAGGTCAAAATGGCTGATCTATGGAGAACAGGGTGCATGGCGGTCTGATCGTGTG
>NC_085875.1:10209365-10224365 GCF_034702125.1 Engraulis encrasicolus
ATACACCACCACCAGGGGTATAGTGGGCATGGTACGCAGGGGTACGCAGGCCACCCACTTCTCCTGTGATGAGATTTAAAAAAATAATAATTCTGTCCGTGTTTGAAGAACACAAAAAAGGGGGTTGACATGATACGTTGCCTAACTGATGACATCAAAATTGGCGTACCCCCACTTAAAAAATCCCCACAACACCACTGACCACACTTCATCCCATTCCTACCACACCCCTCCCCTTATCTTACACTGAATAGGCAGAAACTACAAAAAAGAACATGAAAAAAATAAAACAAAGATGCCCATTAAATTCACATTAGCAGAGTTCAGAGGGAAAGGTGCGCCCTATATGCTGTGCCCCCTGCTGCTTGGCATCAAGCGCAGCAGCAGGAATCGGAGTAAGGATCAGGAAATACATATGGAGCAGCCCGTAAGGTGCCGAGCTATAGCGTAGCCTAGCAGGGCCTGCCAAGTTGCTTTGTTGTGCCTACCCTTGACCTTTTGGAGGAACGTCTCTTGTTTGATGTTTTTTTCTCTGGCTCCTGCCTGCGTGCAGCGTAGTGCAGTGCAATGCAGCGCAGAGTAGCGCAGCACAGCGCGCATCTCGTGATTGGCTACAGTCGACTTTTTGGCTACATGCGCGGAAGTGGACGGATGAAGAGTGTGTATAACCGCTTGCCAAAATAGTCATGTGCTGCTTCATCTTTCAGTTAGGGAAACGTGGACAAGATAAGAAAAAAAAGGGAAAAGGATTGGATGAGATGAGATGAAAATCCTGTTGAATCACCTGAAAGGAAACCGGAGAGTGAGTCTAGCGGCAGAAGCAGCGGCAGCTTTTGGCTGCTGGACCGTATTGAGCATTTGTATGGAAAATCTTCGCTAGCCTTGGTAAAGGACGATGAATCAGAGAGAGGGGCTTACATGGTCCACGAGAGTGCAGGAAGGTTTTTTTTTTTTACCTCCTCCATCCGTACAGCAGGAAATGCCTTTATTCATCCCCCTTCCTACTTTCTTGGATAAATGAATTGGCTATGGTATTCTTTACACCGCATCTGACAGCTTGCATATTTCTCCATTTTAGCTCTTGTCGACCAAAATGGCCCACCATTGTGCGGGCTGTAATTGCCTGCAGGATTAGCTTCTTTTGGAACAGAATTATATCATTGGTTCTCTCCGTCCCCACTCCCCCCCCCCCAAAAAAAAAATGAAAATAACTTCTCTTGTGTTGCGTATATATATATATTAACAGAATTATATCATTGGTTCTCTCTGTCCCCCCTTTCAAAAAAAAAGAAAATAACTTTGCTTGGGCTGCATATATACAGAATGTTAACCGAATTATATGAATGGCTCTCTACTCAAATAAATAGCTCATATGAAAAATAACCCCTTTTGTGCTATAACGTACATTGTTATTGGGAAGGACCAAGGTACACTACTACAGTACTCGTTACAAAAATAATGTTGCAATGTGCTCCAGTGCAACTATAGCCTCTTGTCAGTTGATATTAATGTGTGCATTAGGGGTCTTTCAGAGGCAACCATCCGTAGTTAGAAGGATGAGTCTGGAGGAGGCACTTTGGACTCGGTCCAGCCGCCGCAGCCGCCATGTTTTGAAAGCATAAAGGCATCATCTTAATCCAATCAATAGCACTTATACTTTTAAGTGGAATGACTTGCTTACATAATTCCTCACCAAAGGTACAGTGAAACAGATGCTGGATAGCATAAAAAAAAACAAAAAAAAACAAATTAAAAATGAATGTGAAATCCTGTAAGAGCGTACCAGATTTCTGAGGGATTCTTGAAGTACAATCCCGCGAAAGTTGTGAGATATAAACAAAATCAACTATTAGCTTAAACTGCCATTAGCTATTAGCGTTGCAGGTGGTTAACTGCATCTGTAATTGATTTAAGGTCTTATTGGATTTCGCCATTTCCCAATATCGTGATTGAAGCGGCACACACGCCTATACCCCCTCACCCTCCTCCACACTCTCTTCCCATTCCCAGCGGCTCAGACTGATGTACTCTTGCCTTGTAACAAGATCCCTCAATGGCAAATTGTCTGCATCTTTACCTCACAAATTATTAATGGGAATGTGATGTGTATCATAGTGGTTGCATGACTGAGCCTGTAGGCTGTGAGTGCAATGCATTGGCGCAACTCACATGCCTCGTGCTGTAGTGCAGTGGTTCTTAACCTTTTTTCCTTAACGCACCCCCTTACCTGTGCTGAAGACAAGCCGCGCACCCCCAACCACAACTTCTACATGTGTATACGCACTAAAAATGATTTAAATGATTAATTTCAATGATTCTTGCTAGATACATTAATCAATACCTTTAAATTGGGACTAAAAATGTTTTAATTTGGTCTTCAATTGGTCTAAATATAATGTTTGCAAGCAGAATTTTGGTCGCAACCTCAACACAAACAACATCCCGCGCACCCCCTGAAATCTCTGGCGCACCCCCAGGGGGTGCCCGCACCCCAGGTTAAGAACCACTGCTGTAGTGTCGCTGCCACTGTACTGTCAGTACTACACGATTCCACCTATGTGAAAGGCCCCACCGTGCATCTGTGTGAATGAGCTTGAGGTCTGTGTGTGTACTCCTCTGTGTGTCTGTACTCCTCTGTGTGTGTGTGTGTGTGTGTGTGTGTGTGTGTTTGAGTCCTTTTTAGGTGTGCACCTGTGTGTGTGTGTGTGTGTGTTTGTGTATGAGTGTGTGTGTGTGTCTGTCCTGTTTGTATGTGTTTCAGTACTGTGTGTGTCCATTCCTGTGTGCTTCCCTGGGTGTGTGTTTTCCTGTGCGTGTGTGTGTGTTTTATCCACTAATGCGGGCACTCCTCTTGAGTTTTGTGAAGCCATTAGCCGTAGATTTCGTGGGGAATGGGTGTTAATAAGTGTTAATGAGAGTTAATGAGGATAAGGCAGTGCCGATTACTGGGAGCGAGGTGGGCATGCTCCGCTCCGCGGTTCACTGCACCGGCTAAATTCACCCGGGGAGGGAGAGAGAGAGAGGGGGAAGGGGGGGGGGGGTGGAGAGAGAAAGAGAGAGAGAGAGGGAGAGAGAGAGAGAGAGAGAGAGAGAGAGAGAGAGAGAGAGAGAGAGAGAGAGAGGCAGTGGCAGACAGACAGACAGACAGAGACAGAAGAGGGAGAGAAAGAGAGAGACAGATAAAGGGAGAGAGAGAGAGAGATAGAGAGGGAAAGAGAGAAAGAGAGAGAGAGAGAGAGAGAGAGAAAGAGAGAGAGAGAGAGAGAGAGAGAGACAGACAGACAGACAGCCCCTCCCCTCCCAGCCCCTATCAGCCCCTCCCAGCCCAGCACAGGTAGTCCAGCCCAAGGAGGTCAGGGGGAGATTTATGCATTGGGCTAATCATAATCGGAAATTTAAGCCCACCTTTGTGACACAGCACACAAGTGCACACAAAGAAATTGCATGTATGCCTCCCCCCGTGCAAGGGAGCAGTGCAGCAGGACGATACCATGCTCAGGGTACCTCAGTGATGGACGAGGATGGAGGAGAGCACTGGTTAATTACTCCCCCCACCGGGTCTGGAGCCGCACCAGCAAGTTTTGGGCTACAAAGAGTCCAACAGTTTTTCAAAGTCTGTAATCACGATGTTTGCGGTGTCAGAGGGGGTAGTTCTTGAGGGGTTGTGGGGCAGGTATTGAGGGTGAAGTTGGATTGAACAGTGCAACAGTATGTAAGTAACCCGGAAGTAGAGGCAATCGGTGAAGTCGTTTTCAAAAATCACAAAGTTTGCTGTGGAGTGGACACCACTCAGCCTGTAAACCGGTTCACCCCCACCCTTGACTTTGCACATCGGTGTGGTGTGGTGTGGTGTGGTGTGGTGTGGTGCGTTGCGGTGCAGTGCGGTGTGATGCGGTGAGTTTCGTTGTGGTGCGTTGCGATGCGGTACGTTGCGATGCGGTACGTTGCGATGCGGTACGTTGCAATGCGGTGCGTTGCGATGGTGTGTTGCGATGCGGTGCACTGCGATGAGGTGCGTTGCATTGAGGTGCGTTGCATTGCGTTGCATTGCAGTTCGTTGCGTTGGAGTTCGTTGTGTTGCAGTTCGTTGTGTTGCAGTTCGTTGTGTTGCAGTTCATTGGTTGCAGTTAATTGCGTTGCAGCTCTTTGTGCGATGCATTGCGTTGTGATGCGTTGCGCTGTTTTGGGGTGCGGTGTGCGTTACGTTGCGTTCCATTGCGGTACGGTGTGGTGTGATGCGGTGTTGTGCGGTGTTGTGCGGTGCTGTGCGGTGCGGTTTGCCATGCCTGTCTGAACTGAGCGGTGCGGTGTGGTGTTGTGTGATGCGGTGCGGTGTTGTGCGGTGCGGTTTGCCATGCCTGTCTGAACGGAGCGGTGCGGTGAGGTGCTGTGCGGTGCGGTTTGCCATGCCTGTCTGAATGGAGCGGTGCGGTGTTGTGCGGTGTGGTGTTGTGCGGTGCTGTGCGGTGCTGTGCGGTGCGGTTTGCCATGCCTGTCTGAACGGAGCTTTGCAGAGCCTGGGGGGTGCGGTGCTGTGCGGTGCGGTTTGCCATGCCTGTCTGAACGGAGCGGTGCGGTGCGGTGCGGTGCGGTGCTGTGCGGTGCTGTGCGGTGCGGTTTGCCATGCCTGTCTGAACGGAGCGGTGCGGTGCGGTGCTGTGCGGTGCGGTTTGCCATGCCTGTCTGAACGGAGCTTTGCAGAGCGGTACGGTGTGATGCGGTGCGGTGCGGTGCGGTGCTGTGCGGTGCGGTGTTGTGCGTTGTGGTGCTGTGCGGTGCGGTTTGCCGTGCCTGTCTGAACGGAGCTTTGCAGTGCTGTGCGGTGCGGTGTGGTGCTTTGCCATGCGGTGCGGTTTGCCATGCCTGTCTGAACGGAGCTTTGCAGAGCCTGGGGGGTCAGTGGGGAGCTGCAGTCGTGACTTGTGTTCAGATTTTTTTTCTCTCGCTCTTAATTAAAATTTCAAAAGCTCGTTGACTTACTTGCTCGTCACTAACAGATGTGGTGCTACCTCGGCAACAAGGAAAAGGAGGATGAAGGATGGAGGATGGAGGGGGGCACGAGGAGTAGAGTTTGGGTAGTATAAGAAACACAGGGTTTTAGTGTGTGTGTGTGTGTGTGTGTGTGTGTGTGTGTGTGTGTGTGTGTGTGTGTGTGTGTGTGTGTGTGTGTTTGTGGGGTTATGTTGTGGCCTGGTGCAGGGGGAAATTGATGATGCAATCTGAAAGGAACAAACAGTTCTAAATGCAGCAGCGGTGTGAGGACCAGGATTTTGGTTCCTGTTAAAATTCACACCAAAGATGTAGTACTTGTACTTCGGACATCATCAGTCCTTTTAAAGTGCCTCAAACAGTCACAACTATGGAAGTGGGGAAGACAGAGTGGAGGGTCAGTGGGAATCAAAGAGGATCACTGTTATTTTGGATCAGATCGATATCCATATGTGCTCCCCCCAAAATGGTTCATCATGATTTGAATATCAGTGTCCCATCTGAAAAATCAACACCAAAGTTTTGACCCATTTGAAACACGATTTCATCCATGTGTAGCCACCTTGCAGTCAATCCAAACAGCACATTGTTGAATTTTAGGATTTGGTGTTTGAAAACTATGTATAAGCTTTACCATTTTGTACCGGGTTTGTACCGTTTTTTTTCCCTGCCCTTTTTTCTCTTTGATTTTTTTTGTGCTCGTAATCCTCATGGGAATGACAATTGTGTGCTCATTTCGAGAGAGCACAGGCCCTGGTCCATATAGTTGGAGCGCAGTACATTACTCGGTAAAAAAAAAAATGTCTTTCATGTGAAGTCAGTGGTGGAAGCCCGGGGACATAAAATATGCATTGGAAGCGCGTGAGGTGGGAGGACGATGTGCTGTGAAAGCCAACGTTTCGCACCAAACCGAATGGAGGGCAAGAAGAGAAAGAAAAAAAATTGAAAAGACGACGACAAAGATGCTCTGATGAGCAAATTATCGCATACGCCATCTAAGCATTGGGCTTCCATATTGACTGCAGTCACGCATGACACACGCAATATGGCTTTCGAGGCCGTTTCTCAATCCATTTAGAGCTATGGGAGAGAGCTCGACATATTCACGCCAGGGCTGTCTTCATTGTGTCAAGCCAAGCTGTTGCGGCGGCGGCCTTTTATTTTTTTTTCCTGTGGAGAAAATGGAGGAAAAGGAGGAGGGGGTGGGTGGATGTGAGAGGAGGCTTTTTTGAAAGGCAAAATCCAAATGAAAAGTGAAGGAAAGTGAATTGAATAGTGTGTGCGTCTGGGCGTTTGCTTTAGAGAGTTGAAATTGAAATGTCCCGTGATGGGGCCGGCCGTCTTGTGCGGTTGGGGGAAAATGGCCGTGCGGGGTGCGTTTGACGAGGAGGGAGACGATCGAGGCCTTTTTTTAGCCTCATGGGAGTGTGTGACGCTGAAGAGTCTCTTTCCTCCATTTTCTTTCCTTCCTTCCCTCCCTTTTTATGTCTCCTCTAAAACCGTGAATGTCTTTAGATGGTGTATTTCAGTTTGGAAGGGTGCAGGCTCGGCTCTCTCTCTATCTCAGACCAGTGCTCAGGGCTGGTGCTAGGTATAGGCAGACCAGGCTCTCGCCATAGGGCGCCAAATGTCTTGGGGGCACCAAGTCCCACGGAATTAGAACGTTAACCCCTTAAGACACAGCATTATAAATTAGCTGTTACCAGAATGGCAATGACCAAGTCGTAATGTATTACTAAAGGCCCTGTGCACTGTCATAGTAGTGTAGTACTATAGTAGTTAACTTTCAATGACTATTACAGCGTGCCACAGGAGGTACGGCGTGCATTAAGGGGCTACGCAACATAAAGCATTACACTAAGCTTTTTATTGACAATTAGGGCACTCAGTACATACATGGGTAGTAGATCAGCTGTGCTCTATCAGATGTATGACACTGCAGTGTTTGCACTTCGGCTTTTTTCGCACACCTCAGCTGGCAGGTGCGTCGGAGATGGCACCATGGGTCACTCAGTAATAGCAATCATGCCTGATGAAGGTCTAGTATCGAAACGTCGTTTATTAAAGAAAGAACAGCGAAATGGTCAGTGTGCGGGAGTTTCTTTAAACTATTACTGCAGTGTTTGCACCAATTTCTAATTCCAGCAAAAGCAGAGGGGGGTTTGCCTAGGGCACCAAATTGACTAGAGCCGGCCCTGTCAGTGCTAGATGGAAAAGAGAGGATGGTGGAACTGCGGTTTTGGCTCATGAGGCTGAGGCTAGAGTACTAGACAGACTTGGGCATATTTTATACATTGTATGTAGATCCCAAGTCCTTGCACACACTGTGTATTGTATGTAGACCTGCACAATAAAGTCCAACGCTCAGTATTCCCACTGACTAGACAGACACATGAAATGCAGGTCCATCTGACCATAAAATGGCCTTCATGAAACACATTGTACAGTAATTCTACTCTTTTAAATTAACCTCCCCAATCATTTTAGACAGTGCTCCGTAACCCATTTATGTTATCTATCTTATGCTATCTTTTTGTAAGTATATTTTTGGGACTTTTGAGCTATAATTACAATAGGTCATCGGATAGGTCAGTTGAGACAAAACCGCAAAACGGTTGAGAGAGAGACAGGGTAAGGTAACCCCTCATTGTTTTTTGCCCGTTCAAATCACCAGGAAACACAAGCCCTTGTTAAGCCACATTTTATTACCTACTCCACGCCAGAATATATTTTTCTAACTGTTGTTAGAGGTGGGCACACTTACTTAGCCTGGATTTCGACTAACAGTAATTCCGATGTGCATCCATGCAGTCAAGCATCACACGGTCTGTCACAGATATTATGGATTATTACCTACTCAATGCCAGGATATATTTTTCTTGCTGTTGTGAGAGTGAGGCGAACTTCAGGTACTTAGCCCCATTTTTTGTCAGAGGAAAGGTGCTAAAATGACCCATTATTGTTGTTGCTGATGTTTTTGCGGCCTGGGCTTTGACTAACAGTAATTCCGATGTGCATCCAATGCAGCCCAGGATCAGACGCTCTGTCATAGAGAGTATGGATTATTGGGTGAGGTATGAGTAACGGGAGATCTCAGGGGAATCAAAGAGGCTCAAGAGACTCACTCCGTGGTAGGCCACAGATGTTCAATGTGTGTGTGCGTGCGTGTGTGTGTGGAGGTGTGGGTGTTTGTGTGTGTGTGTGTGTGTGTGTGTGTGCGTGCGTGTGCGCGCATATCTGTGTGCAGGCGTGTACGTGTGTGTGTGCGCGCCTGTGTGCGTGTGTGTATATCTGTAAGATTACCACACTACCGTTAAGGTGTTCAGAGAGAGCAAATGATAATCAAGGAAATGAAGGTGAACAGAAAACCCCCACCGCCTCCTGTTGGCCTCCACGTAGTAGAGGAAGGAAATGGCCCTAAGATGTTCACTTGGGGGAGAGAGAGAGAGAGAGAGAGAGAGAGAGAGAGAGAGATGAAGGGGGAAAGAGAGAAATAGAAAGAGACAGTCAGGCCAACAAGGGAGAGAGAGAGAGAGAGAGAGAGAGGGAGAGAGAGAGAGGGAGAGAGAGAGAGAGAGGGGGGGGGGGGGGAGAGAGAGAGAGAGAGAGAGAGAGAGAGAGAGAGAGAGAGAGAGAGAGAGAGAGAGAGAGATATGAAGGGGGAAAGAGAGAAATAGAAAGAGACAGTCAGGCCAATAAGAGAGAGAGAGAGAGAGAGAGAGAGAGAGAGAGAGAGAGAGAGAGAGAGAGAGAGAGAGAGAGAGAGGGGGAGGGAGAGGGAGAGAGAGCACACGCGCACACTCGGTGACAAAGCAACACTCGTAATCGGCTGTGTCTGCTCGCCCTTACCAAAAAGATGCTCTTCATCACAGATTGTGACAGGCTCTATCAACAACGATAATGAATTCATAAGATGGCTTCATCAATACTGCATCAGGGTCCTCGTGCTCCCGAACAGCAGGAAGGCTTTGGGGGTGACATTTAAAGACAATGTTAATTTAATGATGACATCAAAAGTCTGGGAAAAAAGGCCGGTCAAGCGTCAGAAAGAGAGAGAGAGAGAGAGAGAGAGAGAGAGAGAGAGAGAGAGAGAGAGAGAGAGAGAGAGCAAGAGAGAGAGAGATACAGAGATGGAGAACAAAATTGAGGGGCCGAAATATTTCCATGCCATTGTTCTTGAACATTGCCCTCATCATTTTTGCCCTTTTGCGGAACATTAACATGAAAAAAGGAAGGCAGAGGACTCCATCACCGCAAGCTCATCCTTCTCTCCACCTCCTCCTCCTCCTCTCCTCTCCTCCTCCTTTCCTCCTCTACTCCTTCCCCTTCTTTTTCTCTACCTCTCTCCATCCATCTCTATTGACTATGCCCTTCACACATTCCCATAGTACACCCCACAGGCATGTACTGTATGTACATGTATACTTCATATACTATATTACAGCGTCCATCTCCTTTCCTCCCTCCTCCACCTCCATCCTCCCCCTACCACCCTCCAAGTCTCCTCCTCCTCTCCCCCTCTTGGTCCATCTCTCCTCTCTTCCCTCTTCTCTCCTTCATCCTTCTACACCCTCCGCCAGTCCTCCACCTCCTCCCCAACTCTGCACCTGCCCCTCCCTCTCCTCTACCATTCTCTGTCCATCTCTCCTCTCTCCTCGTCTCCCATCTCCTCCCCTTCATCCTTCTATCAGCCCCCCCTCTTCATCCTTCTTTGCCCCTCCTCCACCTCCTCCCCACCTCCGCACCTGCTCATTCGCATTCCATCTGTCCCTGTCTCCTCTTCCCTTCCTACCTCCAGTACACCCCCCCCCTCCACCCAATGTCCATCGTCTTTCTCTGCTCTGCACATGCCCCCACTTCCCAATCCCTCCACCATCCATCTCCACCCTTGCCTGGTTAACACCAGACCTAATCACAAGTGAGATTAGGTCTGGGGAGTTGCCTATTGTAAATTCCGTATGGGGCCGGTCTAGGCACTTGGTGAGTTGTAAAGGTGCCCAGTGCAAGGAAATGTATGCATGATGGCAATGGTAATTATGGAATAATACTATGCCTTCATGTGTCATCAGAGATGAAGGAGGAGAAGAAGCTAAATTGAGATACTACTCAACGACGACCACAAAAAAGTAGCACAGCCAGACCTCTTTTGCATTTTAAAACGTAATTCACATCCAATTTATGTAAATTTGCATTTGATTTGCATACATTTTCTTTATGCTCTGATTTTGGCTATTATGACACACTGCCCTGCTCTCTGATTGGGCAGAGAAACTGTTAAGGTCGGAATGCTTGGCCATTATGACACAGATCCCATGATCTTGTACGTTATGAGTCATCCTCGCCATACTATCTTTCAGATCGAAACGATTGTGTAGAACTAAAGGCAGTATGGGAGTTCCCAGGCTATCTCCACCCCTCAACCTACAGTATACTGCATTTCTCTATGTCCATCACAACCCCCCCCCCAATCTCCTGGATGTCCTCCTCCTCCTCCTCTCCACCTCTCTTTCCATCTCTATCACCTTGTTCCACTGCTTTTTCCTCCCCATGTCCATCCTTCCCCCTCCCTCCTCCTCCTCCTCCTCCTCCTCCACCACCCCATCTCCCAGGCTCCAACTCCACACCTCCCCAATTGAGCACTCCCCCCGTGTCCATCACATCTCCTCTCCACAGTGCCCCCTTTGTCTTAGGAGATGTCATTGATGTCGGAGATGACTCTGGCTCATCTTCTCCCCTCTTTTCCACCCCCTTTTCTCTCTCTCGCTCTCTCTCTCTCTCTCTCTCTCTCTCTCTCTCTCTCTCTCTCTCTCTCTCTGTTCGTCTGTCTTTCGCTCTGTTTCTCTCTCTCTCTCTCTCTCTCTCTCTCTCTCTCTCTCTCTCTCTCTCTCTCTCTCTCTCTCTCTCTCTCTCTCTCTCTCTTTTCTCCCTCTCTCTGGAGGCATCAGATACCATGTCAAAATGACGATGATGGATGAATGGGCCTGACACTCTGGATGACCGTCATTTTTAACCCCTCTGCGGTTTGAACCCGGAGACAGGGGGTCTTTCAATTGGCGAAAAAAATAAAATAAAGACACCCAAAGGAACGTCTGCATACAGTACTTACGCAGCACGCGGATGTCTATATTTAGAGAATCCACTCCTCCTTCACCACCATTCCCCACTCCTCCCTCCTTCCCTCCCTCCCTCCCTCCTTCCCTCCCTCTCTTTTCTCCTTCCTTCTTTTCCCACAATCTGACAGCACTCAGTGGCCTCCCTATCGCTCTAGGCACTTGGTGAGTTGTAAAGGTGCCCAGTGCAAGGAAATGTATGCATGGCAATGGTAATTATGGAATAATACTATGCCTTCATGTGTCATCAGAGATGAAGGAGGAGAAGAAGCTAAATTGAGATACTAATTTCAACGACGACCACAAAAAAGTAGCACAGCCAGACCTCTTTTGCATTTTAAAACGTAATTCACATCCAATTTATGTAAATTTGCATTTGATTTGCATACATTTTCTTTATGCTCTGATTTTTGTGTCTTGTCTCGTCCCCATCAGAGGGAGACTCAGAAAGTTTCATTGTTTGAAAATTAAAGAAGCACAAAGTCGTGTACACTAAGTAGAGGCCTTCAGTCTCTCTCATTGGAACTACAGAAAGGATACTTGTTTAAAACTTTCTTGTTTAAAATGTGCTTAATGCAATTCTAGGCCAGCAGTTGGTATTTGGTAACTGTTAATTAATACAGAAGCAATTCAAAGAGTCACACATTAGTGCAGACTAACACTAAGTGGAATCCCAATTGTCTCTCATTTGTGCAATACACAGACAACCCTCTTGAAACTTGCTTGGTGCACGTTTAGTCCACCATGGGTTGCAGTTGGTACCTGTGCCTTAATAGCAAATGTGCAATATTCTGAGAACAATGAATGCCCTATTGAAAGGCTGTCACATAGATCTTCCCACCTTTATGGACACTAGAATTTGTTTCTATGTTTACTCATTTTCTGTTGTAAATACAGTAGATCACTAGCCTGCTTATCATCAATATTCAAAGTGTTGCGTCACTAGGAGGGCACAGCCTGGCTAGTAGATCACTTGCATTACTGAGTGATTGTAATCTCATTGCACATGTATGATTCTCATTATACCATACAATCTCATTGTATTGTACATGTGTAATGACGAATCTATTCTATTCTATTGTATTGTGTTCTATTCTATTCTATTCTGTTCTATTCTGTTGTATTCTATTCCGTTCTGTTCTATTCTATTCAAAGTGAACTCGGATGTACTTTTCACTCTGCGAGGACTTGATGAATTGAAACCATTTGTGAGAGTCAAATTTTGCAAAACATTATGATAAGACTGTGAAAGCTGCTTAGTGTTGCTTTAACCACAGTGCACGTTTTTTCCCCAGAACTCCATACAAAGAAGCATTACAGTAAAATGCAGCCAGGTGCAGTAGCACCCCACCTACCCAGCCACAAAGCCCATCCAACACAACAAAAGAAGTCAAAAGACAAAACAAAGGAGAGAAAAAAAGCGCAAAGTTAGGGCCTCTTTGTGAAAGGAGTTTGGGGTTGATGGTGATTTTCAGCACCACCTGCAGTCATTGGCCCGACTGTGCTTTCTTCTTCCAGCGTCTCTGTGCTCGCACGCATCCCCCTGCAGGGCTCCGAGAGTTTGCTTCTGACTACACCTGACAAATGGAGTGTTTATTCAATAAAGGGGAGAAAACAAATCTCAGCACCACCACCATCACATAATTACCATGTGAATAAAATCTATGTTGGTGGAATGGCTTGAGGGCTTCCCTTGCAGAACTTCTCTATGCTTCAGTTGGCTAATTTCAGCTCGAAACGACGTTGCCCGGATTCACTGTTTTGTATTTTATTTTAGTCCTTCGTCCCTGTGTGTGTCATGTCTGAGAAAACATTTCGCTCTCTTGCTCGCTCGCTCCCGATCTCTGTCTCCGTCGTCACTTTACTGTGTTGTGCCAGAAAGAAGTGCTTGTTTTAAGAGCAGTATTACAGAACAGATTTTGTCAAAACAGGGTGGATTGTCATGCTGTGTGTGTTCCCGTGCATCAATACATTGATGGTTTAATCTACTTTCCGCTCTCTCGCATCTACGGTAGGAGGCTTAGTATACATTGTTTATCTCTGAATGTCTTTGCCTTGGGCTTTCTCTTTTCCCCACAGTTTTGTGTACTGCTAATTGTCTCTAATGTGCACATAAATACTCTGCAACAACAATAGCAGTGCATTGTGGCACAGGGTTTCACTGTAGGTACGCTGCAGTAACCGTGCCCATTTTTTTTGTTCTTTTTAATTGTGTGGTGGTGGTGTCACATAACTAGGACTGCACACACAAGTTTATTTGAAGGTTTTCGTGCAGACGTTCGCTTACATGGATAATGGCGAACTCAGCCAAGGCCTAACGTCTCAATTATCGACCGAAATAAGAGTTTCTTGTGCTAACAGTAGCACCACACCAACATGGGGATAAGAGCGTAACGATGGAAGACTTCTTCTATTTCTTTTTCCAATGAGTAATTTTCCGTCCTCCTCTCCTCTTTTCACTTCGCTTCGGTTGGCCTGGCCCAAAATGGAAGGCTTTTTGCTATTCTGTCTTTAGCCTCCTTATGCATAATTTGGCAGCAGGTGCCGTGCACAAAAGCGCGGCTGGTCTAATTGACACTTTTGACTTGGCGAGCGCTTCGGGGGCATCAGAGTACATTACGCCCCAAAACTACCGGCCTAATGAAAGCGCTTAGGGACTCGGGACAGAGCGAAGAAGTGGACGGAAGTGAAGCAGTAGCAATCCCAGGATTCTCTCTACCTCTTCTTTCTTTCCATCCGTTTCTTTCTCTCAGTCCATTTTTTCTGTCATTCCCACCCAATCTCAATCTCAATCTCTCTCTCTTATGTAGAGGTAGGTAGATACGTATGTGGAACATAGGTACGTATGTGGAATATGTGCAGTTGGTGTGGCTTTGGCATGTTGTGATGACGGCGGGAGGTGGTGGTTGGTGGTGGTAGGGGGGTAGCAGTAGGTCGGAGAGAGAGAGAGAGAGAGAGAGAGAGAGAGAGAGAGAGAGAGAGAGAGAGAGAGAGAGAGAGAGAGAGAGAGAGAGAGAGAGAGAGAGCAACTTCAATTAGGATAAATTGAGTTGACGGGAGTAAAAAGTGTGTTTGTCCTTGAGAGCAGCCCTAAGAAGGCAAATAGCAGCAAACAAACAACAACATCAACAGAGGAGGCGGTGGTGGTCACGGCAACAGCAACAGCAACAGTAGCGGCAGTGGCAGCAGGAACAACAACAACAACAACAACCAGCTACACAGGCAGGCGGGAGCAGCAGCATCCAGAACGGCGACCGCATAGACCTCTCTTCAGTAAATGCCACCTCCAGCCCCACTCCACAGTAACCACAAACGCACACACACAGGCGTGCACACACAGACGCGCATACACATACAAACACATACACACCCACAGGCGCATACACACACACACACACACACACACACACACACACACACACACACACACACACACACACACACACACACACACACACACACACACAGTCACACACACACACACACACACACACACACACACAGAGTCACACAAAGTCACACACACACATATACATACACACACACACACACACACACACACACACACACACACACACACACACACACACACACACACACACACACAGTCACACACATATACACACACAGTCTCACACACACCGTCACACACACACACACACACACACACACACACACACACACACACACACACACACACACACACACACACAGTCACACACATATACACACACCGTCTCACACACACACACACACACACACACACACACACACACACACACACACACACACACACACACACACACACACACCCCTCCCCCTAATTGTTCACTGTGATTCAAACAGAACTTGACCTTCACCTGGTCTGTACTAATTGCATTTAGCTCGACTCACTTGAAAG
>NC_085875.1:10229365-10239365 GCF_034702125.1 Engraulis encrasicolus
TAGCTCAGCAGTTTTACCTGCTTGACATTTCCCAACCCCCTCCAACCCAGCACATACGCACACACACACACACACACACACACACACACACACACACACACACACACACACACACACACACACACACACACACACACACACACACACACACACACACACAGCTCGAACACACACTCGAACACACACACACACACTCGAACACACACACACACACACACACACACACACACACACACACACACACACACACACACACACACACACACACACACACACACACACACACACACACACACACACACACACACACACCTTTCAGTTCTCCTCCCCCACACACATTTCCTTCCTCTCCTCCTCTATCTTTCACTGGCACCAATTTTTTCCTCATCTGGCTGTCATACAAACATATCACTTGACAGCTGCGAGAAATTGACACCGACAGATCAATTTAATAGGCCGACGGAGCCTCTCCCCTAGCTCTCTGTCCTCTCTCTCTCCTCTTCTCTCCTCTCCTCTAATCTCCTCTCCTCCCCTCTCCTCTCCTCCTCTCCTCTCTCCTCCTCTCTCCTTTCCCCTCCTCTCCTCTCCTCACCCCCTATCCTCTCCTCTCCTCTCCTCTCCTCTCCTCTCCTCTCCTCAGGCACCTTCGCGAGCATGTGCACATAAACAGCCTCTCTGTCCCTCTCCAGTCTGTACCCACACCAGGGCCGTTGGCAGTTTTGCCTGGGCCCGGGACAAAGTCATCCAAAATGCCCCCCCCCCCTCTCAATACATACAATGTCATGAAGTCCCAAGTCTTCATCTCCCACTATTTCTGGAGGCCCGGGACAACTAACCCCTTTGTCCCCCTTCCTGTTGGCTTCCTTGGCCCCCCGCTGACTGGTGCTGACTATGGCTGGTTGTCGCCGGCCCTCTGCCTCTGCCTCTGCCCCTGCGCGGGACTACAGATACAGCATGTGGCCTTTGTCACAGTCATGGCCTTTTAACCCCTGTTGTGCTCATCTCTTTTGTGGCATGGTCATGACCGTACGACGGCCCCGAATTCAGAATGGTCTTTCACTATGTCACATAGGTTGATGAAAAGTTCCAAAAGCTATTTTTGTACATGTTCTCAGACTAAAACATTTACCGCCCAGTCACACTGCCAACGTTGAACTCGCGGAAGTAATTGATTTTGTATGAGAGAGCAGGCGGCAGAAGCGTTAAAAGCTGCAAAGCGTGTCTAGTGTCAAAACCTTGATGTTATTTGAGTCCCATTGACTTTGGTTTGGTTGACCTTACATTTGAGGATTCGGCGTGATCATCATGACTCGTGAACATACTCCAGGAGGCAAAAATAAATTGTACTGACATTTATTAACATAAAAGATAAATTAGACTTTTCAAGGGTTCCAGTGGCAGTGTTTCTAAAGTTTCTAAATGTTCTAAGTTTTCAGCAGTCCATTCTTTTGCTTCCAGTCATAGCCACGGTCTATGATAGTGATAGTGTATAGTACTATAATGATAGTGTGCGCATCACGGGAACCCTCCCAGTGGCGTCAGGATGGCACACCCTTATACCAGTCGGTATATTCCCTCTTTGCCTGTAGAGGGCATACTCATTCATTCACAATCACTCACTCACTCACTCACTCATTCTTACTCATACATACTCAAAACAGGTTTGATGTTAGATATAAAAAAGCAAAATAAAAAAAATGGAGTTTGCAAATAGCAATATTGAAAGACAAGAAAAACATAAACATAAACTACTCAAAATGGCTCCTACAGCGTGTCTAGAGTCAAAAGCGTCTAAAGCCGTGGGCGTCAAAAGTTGAACTTCATCTAAAAATATGTAATGAGCTCGGCGCCGGCAGGCGTCAGCCAATGGAATGTTTACATTTTTCTAAACACGAGCTTCGGTTGGTCGAGATTCTTAGTCGAACGCTTCAGATTGAATCTTTTGCCTCGTTCAACGCCCCTGACCTGTGCTTTCCAGGCAGGAGTCAGCAGCGTTTTAGCTCTTTCAATGCCGGCGGTGTGACCGCAGCATAACAGCGTCAGTGCCCCGCTCAGTCTGCACAGCAGAGTCGGTTTCGCCAATAGGCGGAGCAGGTAATTGGCTGGGGCCTTAACAAAACTGTCCACTTCAAGGGCCCACGCCATGGTATAAATACCAGAAAAAATAATTCAAGAGGGCCCTGTGTCTACATTTTGCCTAGGGCCCGAAAATGGATAGAACTGGCACTGCTGCATGAGGTGGCATACGCTATGTGCCCTTTGTCACAGGCATGGCCTTTTAGCCCCACTGTGCTGTATTGTGACGTGTTGTGTTGTGTTGTGTTGTGTTGTGTTGTGTTGTGTTGTGTTGTGACGTGTTGTGTTGTGTTGTGTTGTGTTGTGTTGTGTTGTGTTGTGTTGTGTTGTTGTGTTGTGATGTGTTGTGTTGTGTTGTGTTGTGTTTTGCCCTGTTGGGTTGTGGCTTGGTCATGGTATTTCAATGGTGTGAAATTCAGAAGTTAGAATTAGAATGCTTTTTATTGACACTATATTCACATGTGGGATTTAAACTACACTGTACATGCACAATAAGACTGAAAGCAGCTCACAGCAACTTCACAGCTGCAGCGTCAGTGCAGACAGTTAAATGGGACATATCCAACCCAGTGGGATATTGACTGACAACAACACAGAGAAATACAATGTTTAAAAAGTGCTATTTCACTATGTTACAGGTCGATGAACCATTCAAATGATTATGGAAACATTGCATCTGAGTTTACGCGTTCATTCACGGATGTAAACAGGGTCGGTGCCCTGCTGAGTCTGTGTGAGGTGGCACATATTGTGGCCTTTGTCACAGTCATGCCCTTTACACCCCACCCCAGGGCTGGCCTGGCCATCTGGCATAGCGGGCATGGGGTGAGGGGGGCCCTTAAATCCAAAAGTGCCCTGGCCCTGTTTCTCCCCCAGTCGGGCCCTGTTTCTCCCCCAGTCATGCCCTTTAAGGGCCGTTCACACACATCGCTGCTATTTACTAGCTTCTCGCTTGCTCGCCTACTCGCCTCTCTTTCATGGAACGTTCGCTGAAAGTTCCTGCGGCTTTAACTGCCAATGAACAGGCGAGAAGTACCGAACTCTGCCTTCCAATTGGCTACTCGCTTACTCGCCTCGCTCGAAGATAAAATATTTTCAACTCGGGATCCGACCACATCGCATCGCTTGTACAGTACTCGCCTACTCGCCTGCTAATCTCGCTGGAACACATTGACATTCTATTGAGTTCATTCGCTGAGCGAGCGAGTAACTAGCAGCGATGTGTGTGTACAGCCCTTTACACCCCACCCTGTGCTCTGCTCTGCGCTGCTCTGCTCTGCTGTGCTGCGGCTGTACTGAAGTCTGGTCACGAGGCAGCCATGAGTGGCAGAGGCTTGGTTGGTACTACTGGCTTTGGCCTGTGAAAGTTCACAGTTGAAAAGGTCAAAAAGGTCTTTTTTGGGTATGATGTGCAATGAAGTATACAAAAAAGTATAATAATTTAGCCAGGCAAACATATGATATAAAAAGTTTTAAGATTTTTTGTTTTGTTTAAATTCGTCAGACTTTTTTAGACTTGTTTTTAGGTAAGGTACGTTGAGGTAATGTAGCGTAGCTTACTGTAATGTTGTGTATTTGGTGCAGCAGTAAAGGAGTAGCGCTCTCTCTCTCTCTCTCTCTCTCTCTCAGTGTCTTTCTCTCATAGACATATACAATGCACAATCAATCACTCAAACATCTGTAGACATAAACGTCTAACACATCCAAGCGGGGGAGCCGCCATGTTTGACACCAAATAATTTCCTGGTTGACTCCCGCTGCTTGCTGCCAACAGAGGACCCTCCCTGCAACATCTGCCCACACGCTCTTTATCCCCGACACCAGGGCTGATTTAGCAGTTAGCTTGCAAACGAAAATGATGCCAGGTGCTTACGCCAGCCCAAAGCAGAGAGCAAGAGATGCAAAAAAAACGGTGAAATGTGTGGACAAACGAAATATAAGGGGGTTGTTGGTTTGTGAAAAAAAAATGACGTGGGCTGAACTTTTCACAGTCCGCACAAACACATTCTCAACACTTTTTCTGTTTCTTTCCCTTTTTTGATTTTTATAAATCTTTTACCGATGGTGTGTGTGTGTGTGTGTTGGCCTGGGTTGATAAATGGGGTCTATTTTTTTGCAACGGCTCGAGGTAGGAGGAGGAAACGAAGGAAAGGAATGCAATAAAACACGGTGACCCACTTCCGCACAGTTTGTATGCCACGTCGCCACAGCATTCTGTTGATAAGTGACTTTTGAAGTTTTTGAGGCGTTCAGTGCTCGGCAATGGGCTGGGCTGGGCTCCATGGTATCTGGTGTGTGTATGTGTGTGTGTGTGTGTGTGTGTCTCTGCATGCATGCGTGCGTGTGTATGTGTGTGTACTTGCGGCGCTGATTTCACGGAACTTGGGATCTAATTAGGTGCCTGCGTATCCATTTTGTTGTCTGTCAGCGAAGCTTTTGTTCTCAGGCTGAACATACAATCTGTACAGGAACAATGGCTCCGCTTTCCGTTTTTTTTGCTTTATTATTATTGCTATATATTATCATTTCTTTTTTTCGAATGTTGGCAAACTAAGCTATCTACATTTTCAGTGCCTATAGCTCATCATAATATATGCAGCACAGTATACTTTCTATCCATATGCAGGCATTTCCTCTTGTTTGTTTGTTGTTTGTTCTTTTGTTTGTCTGTGGCACTCGGGATTGCACTGTACAGCAGCAGGGCCATGCTTCGTTGCTTCGTTGCTTCGTCTGGATTAGCATTGCGAGCCGTTCTTACCTCCACCTGCCCCCGGGGAGCCCCGTACGAGGGCCAGATGGGGCCTATTATGTACACAGAGTGAGCGCTCGGGTCATGGCTGGGCAGCCAGACTGGACTGGACCGGACGACTGGACCCGTACACCGTGTGAGCGCATATAAATCAGGCATCGCTTGCTTGGCTTTATGGACTTTGGATCTATGGGCTGCTCTGCAACAAATCTGGCACCGAACAACTGGGGAATACTCAGTGCCAGAATCTGTCTGTCTGTTACCGAAGCCAGTGACTTGTAAACATTCCAACCAATTAAACTTTGTTTCTTGTTCAATAGCTTAAGCTCAGTGGCAGTATAAATCACAAATAAATCATCAGGTATTTATAACTTCCTAGTTTTTGTCGCAGTAACTCATACGAAACAGCCGCCTTGACTGGCATTGTGTGTGCAGCAACGGCAAACCGCCTGGAAACTCGAGATAAAAACTTGGGTGGCAAACAAACTGAATTAGTCTGCCGCGTAGACGGTGTATTAACGGAAATATGTGGAGCGATTTGCCATGGTACAGGCGAAGTTGAAGTAAGCTTCAAAGCAACCAAGGCGACAGTGAGTTCAGGGACGCCATTGTGTGACTTGGCCTAAATGAATATAGACGAGATGCAAAAACCAGCAGGCATAATGCAAGTGTCAGTATGGGGAGGGCGACCGAATGAGTTTTATAAAGAAACACATTATTCATTCTTATATCGTGGTGATTCTATTTGAGCCTGGCTTCAGCCATGAATTATTTATCAAAAAAGAGAGAGAGAGAAAGAGAGAGAGGAAAAAAAAACTGAAAACCTTGCAGGCTTCCATATTGATTGTGGCATATACCATCGCCTGAGTCGCAACAACAGCAGAAATTACACAAGTCAGAACAGAATAGCATTAGCATACGGCTGGAGCGAGCAATTATATCACCTTATTATTTGGAGAGACACAGCAACAAAAAAAACCCCACACACACAATTCAGTCAATTCGGACTCCCGCAGACTCGAGGCTTTTCGTGCAGACTGAATGCGGCCCGAGAGCATTTATGAATCAAACACCGTAATCTAATCGGCACCTGTGCATGTGGACAGCATGCAGCATTAGCGGATTAGCTTCTCGCTAGAGCCTGTAAGCAGCTTCCCCAAATTTCATTACTGTTTTTCCCCCCATGATCAGGTGTTGTATATCCAAATAGGGTCCCCATTTATGTGAGTGACCGTGTGCGCGGGTGCACACACACACACACACAAACACACACACACACACACACACACACACACACACACACACACACACACACACACACACACACACACACACACACACACACACACACACACTCGCACGCACACTCACACTTGCACACAGACAGATACACTCAAACACACACACACACACACACACACACACACACACACACACACACACACACACACACACACACACACACACACACACGCGCGCGCAAAGCCACACAATTCCTTGGGAGGTTAATGGGGGGAAATTGGAGGGCTTTTGTTTTGCCGAAGCCGTAAATTCAGCGGGAGAAAGGAAATCATGTCAGATCGCTTGTGCTAGCTGGTGCGAGGTTCACATGGGATATGTTGAGGTGTTTGCATGGGGATTTGAGACACAAGGTATGATTAAGCTGATTTGATTGTCATACAGGCCTGGGTGGATCAGGTGAATATAACGGCATGATTCTCACTGGTACCGTAGGACAAGGAATCCCAACCAGGGGAAAAGGTATCACTAGGGGTACGTGGGCACACTGCATTTTGGTAATTGGACAAATAATAAAAACAAATGTATGGAGCATAACCACAATGGGATAGAGAAAGAGATAGAGCAGGGGTGAGGGGTGCACAGGTAAGCCTGTACCACATTCTAAAACCGCACCTGCCATACACCCATATTTATAGTCCAATTGGACCCCCCCAATTGCTTGTTCACGCCCTTTGTTATAGAGTTCTTCAGCGTTGACGTCAACTTGTATGCGGTGTTTGGACTTCCGGTTCTATGGCGATTTTTTTACATTGCAACACGCCATAGAGATTCAGGTTTGGCAAAAATATAAGTTGCACGCCAACAAGGAACATTAGCGTGTCCCCGCATCCCTTTCTCATTAGTGGAACGGATCGTATCATCATGTTGGTGTATTCACATGTTAAATCATGACGATTATAATTCAATATTGCTAACCCCTTTCTGATCATTAAAACTTCCGAACTACATACTTTCCTTTGGTTGCCATGGGTACAACCCTCCGCACGTACATGACGTTAGATACAGGCGCCGCTTCTGTAGTCACCAAAAGTTTCCGGGTTTAGCATATGGACGCAACATCGTATTTATGTCGAAGTTTGACACAAAATGATCAGCCATGTCATACCTACAGCCTATTTTTAACACCCTCGACAGTTTGCGGGGGTTCGCTAAGCGCGTGCTTGCACTCGGAGCTTATTTGAAACTGGCCCCTATTCATTCCCAATGGAGGCCGGAAGCCGATACGAACCAGGAAGTCCTTAAATGCTAATATGAAAGACTACAATCTACTACATGCTTCCGCGTTACTGAAGAACTCTATTATAAGTAAAGGTAAGTAAGGGAATTAAATGGTGTAGAAGTATTGGTTTGCAAGGAGAAACAATTTTGTCTGTGTACAGACATTAATTTGCACATCAACCTGTATCACCTAACATGCCACTTTCAAATTTGAATCTTTAAGTATTCTGAAATGTCAAATACCAGATCTCTTTTTTTGTATCAACCACAACAGTCATACCAGGTCAATAGAAGCAGATGAGCTGCATTTACACCAAAGGAAATCAAATCCCTTTACAAATCTACTCTCACACAATATCCTTTACTTATACAAGCATGTGCTATTATGTGTACTTAGGTAAGGAGGCAGTTGAGGACTTGAAGGAAACAGGAAAAAATGGACTTGAAGGACAGGAAAAGACAGCGCACAGTACTGTACATCTCTGAAAACCTTGGGTGCAACCTAGGGAGCACAGTCCTTGCCCTATAATGTTTTGCATAGCATTCACATGCTGTCAATGCCACAGAATCCTTAACAACATCCTTTTACAACCAGTCCTTTTAGAAAACTCACTTGTGGACAAATGTCTGTGCACCCACCATGTCTGTGTCCAAGGCCCAACCCCCCGTTCCACCATAACTCCTTTTGACCCTGCCCTGGCCCTGGCCCTGGCCCCTGCTTCATCCTCTATACCTTATGTGTGTGTGTGTGTGTGTGTGTGTGTGTGTGTGTGTGTGTGTGTGTGTGTGTGTGTGTGTGTGTGTGTGTGTGTTTGTGTGTGTGTGCGCGCGCGCGTGCGTTCGTGCGCGCGCGTTCGTGTGCATTCATTCGTGTGTGTGTGTGTGTGTGTGTGTGTGTGGGTTGTCAAATCGGCCAAGTGGTGTTATTCAAGGTCTTTCTTGGTTATGAGTAACTTTAGTTATTTGGATTATGACTAGGATGATGAAGATGTGATGAAGGAATTATTTTTTCCGAAAGTTGTTTTCTCATATGTTTTCTCTCGTTTCTTCTCAACACCGTATCAACCTTAAATTTTTAAAGAAACTTTTCCATGGTAACCTTTTATAGCCCTATAAGGCCCATGACTGCTGCAACATGATCTCCAAAAATTCTGTGCTCCTGGACACGGATGTTAAGGACACAAAATCCGTGTCCAGGAGCACGGATTTTGCCAAAATTCTGTGCTCCTGGACACAGAATTGTTTTCCGTGCTCCTGGACACGGAATTGTTTGAAGTGCTTTCTATAGGCTATTTCCACAGTCTTGTGTTTTCTCAGGATTTTTCTAATTTCAAATATTTGGTCTAAAAAAAAAACATTTCTTACTGACAGGTTAGGGTTAGGGATTGTTTTGGTCTGGGCACAGCTAGTTTTCTTTCATTCATTATATGAGTTTGATAGCCTAGCAACCAACTGGAAAAGGTATTTCTCAAAAATATGTCTTTAATGACAGGTTAAGGTTAGGGAATGTTTTGGTCAGGGCACAACTTAAATTGCTATAGCATTATTTTGTTTAGGATTAGCATTTGGTATGTATTTTCTAATGATAGAGTTAACACATTGCTGTGGTAATAGCCTATAGAAAGCACTTCCGTGTGACCATCACGGAAAACAATTCCGTGTCCAGGAGCACAGAAAACAATTTCGTGTCCAGTGGCACAGAATTTCGGCAAAATCCGTGCTCCTGGACACTGATTTCGTGTCCTTAACATCCGTGTCCAGGAGCACAGAATTTTTGGAGATCAGGCTGGATTGCTTGGTTACCACCAGACCTAATCACTGTGAGATAAGGTCTGGAGACCTGCCTCCTGTCGGGGGGTGTGGTTTACGATTGACAACGGCTGTTTATTAGGTGTTACGAATGTCTATCATTTGGCATACATAGCCCATAGCCAATTGTGTCAGGTGTATCTATTACTGTAAAACAAACTGCAGTCATCGCCTGTCCACGCCTCCCTGCTCTCTGATTGGAGCCCACGATCTGAGGCATAGATTCCATGCTCTCAGCACGATTGTACAAATGATTGCGCAAAGCAGCATGGTATTTCCAAGGCTATATGACTGCACTATGAAAGAAAGATTTGGAGGAGAGCGATGTCTCTCGGTAGTTTCCGAGGAGAGACAATTCTACTCTCTACCTGTAGGGGGACTGACAAGGAAAATTACTCAGTGTTGCTTTAATCACAGAAATGTAATTGCTTCTCACTTAACAGAAACACATACACACACACACACACACACACACACACACACACACACACACACACACACACACACACACATACACACACACACACACACACACACACACACACACACACACACACACACACACACACACACACACACACACACACACACACACACACACACACACACTCATTTCCCTGTAATCAGTCAAAATGGGTTTTGAATTGTTCTTCGTGGTGGTTGTGTACACACAGAGACTAATCGTGTTCACCTGCATCTTGCCTCTTCTGTGGGTTGCCCCGATCACGCTGCGGCAGGTGTGTTTGTTTTGGGTTAAACTATAGTAGCAAGTGTTGCACAGTGAGAATCCCCAGCAAGGTGACAACCCGCGAGATTCTCTCTGTTCAATGAATGAACACACACACA
>NC_085875.1:10269365-10281865 GCF_034702125.1 Engraulis encrasicolus
TCCCCACCACTACCTCCATCCCCACCACTACCTCCATACTGCACAGTGAATTCTGCAGTGCTCATTTAACACTCATAGAGTTGATTTGACATAATGTGGACTTAAATGAACTCTCTAAGTGTTGAACTAACACCGCAACATTTACTGTGTGGCACTTCCTGCCTCCATCCCCACCACTACCTCCATCTCTACCGTCATTCTCCTCTCCCTGCCCCCTTTCTGCCTTCCTCTTCAGCTATCCACCCTCCCCTGCCTCCAGAGGCGATTCTAGGTCCAGGTGGGGCCCCAAGCGAAAATGCCAAAGAATGAACATTTGCACCAAAATCACCACTACTGTAGTAAAATATGAGCTGTTATTCACTATCTAGGGGCTTGGGGGCCCCAAGCGTCTGCCTGCCTTGCCTGGTGGCAAGGTGCGCCTCTGCCTGCCTCCCTTCCTCCATGTCTCCATCCCCACCCCTACCACCTCTATCTAGGCACGTCCATACCTGCCCCCCTTTCCCATTGCCTCCTGCCACCATCCCTTCCTCTATCCACCCTCCCCTCCGACACCTCCACACTGGCCTTTCCTGGCTCCATGTCTCCATGCTCACCCCCCTATCTCTATCCCCTGCCTCCATGTCTCCATGCTCACCCCCCTATCTCTATCCCCTGCCTCCATGTCTCCCTCCCTGCCTCCAACCCCCCTGCCACCATCACTAGGTGGCCTCTATCCACCCATCCGCTACCACCATTCTGGCTATCCATGCCTCCATCTCCACCCCTACCTCTATCCCTGCTTCCATACCTCCATCTCTCCATTCCTCCATCCCTGCCTCCATCTCTCCCTTCCTCCATCCCCCACCTCTATCCCTGCCTCCATCTCTCCATTCCTCCATCCCCACCTCTATCCCTGTTCCCTATTCCATGTCTCCCTTCCTCCATCCCTACCTCTATCCCTGCCTCCATGTCTCTCTTCCTCCACCCCCACCTCTATCCCTGCCTCCATGTCTCCCCATTCCCCCTCCCCATCCTCCGGCCTCCTCCCTGCAGTGGCTCTGCCGTGTGTGTTGTATCTCAGTGATTATCAGTGAGCCAGTTGCTCCCTCCATCCAATCGAGGCTATTATCCCGTCCTCTCAATGCCTTGTTAGAGAGATGGAGAGATGGAGAGAGAGAGAGAGAGAGAAACATGGAAGGGTTACACACAAAGACAAAGAAAGGCAGACAGAGAGAGAGAGAGAGAGTTGGAGAGGCCGAGTGAGGAAATGGCAGAGATAGAAAGATGGAGAGATACAGAGTGAGAGAGAGAAAGAGAGAAGAGATAAGTGCTCAGCTGTGACTCACAGAACAGAGGAGGGCAAGGTTGATCACCAGCCCTCAGTGACATGTATTAGTGGACCAGAATGTATTGTGTTTGGGATGTACTCACACACATACATAACACAACACACACACATACACACACCACATACAGTACGCATGCACAGACACCCCCCCCTCCCACACACACACACACACACGCACACGCATGAACGCACGCACGCGCACACACACAGGTGCACGCACGCACGCACGCACGCACGCACACGCGCGCACAAACACACACACACACACACACACACAAACACACACACACACACACACACACAAACACACACACACAAACACACACACACACACACACACACACACACACACACACACACACACACACACACACACACACACACACACACTTTTTTCCTCTCTTTTCCAACATGCAGCTTATAGTCGCAGCCTTTATGTTGACTGCCGCTACAATACCCAAGTGGCGCCGGATCGTGCAAGCATTTGGATTTTAATAATTACATTTTCATAATGGAGGATTTCAATTTAGAAGCCCAGTCGAAGCCAGGATGTGCAGTAACCTTGTTCACAAAAGCCGGTCCCCATTCACAAAAAAAAAAATCCTGTCTCGGTGTCATCTTTTTATATCCCAATGTGATCCACAATCATATTTCAGAGCAGGTAGAATTACTGTGGGGTTCGGATCAGGTAGAATTACTGTGGTGCTATCAGTGTCATGGTTTCTTTCCTCTCTCTTTTTTCTTTCCCCTTTCTTTTTTCTTTTTTCATTTTCACTTTTCCTAAAAAAAACCTCTTGACTTTATTGCCTTAGGTTTCACAGAGGTGAAGGTAAAGTTTCCGTGTTTTATTTGAGGAAAAACAGTTCAACAAAAACGATTTTGCACACCAATCATTATTTGGGCAGGTGTGTAGGATGTTATCCCAGTGGGGTTGTCATTCAAGTGTAAAGAAATCCTGCACACTGTCCATTCCACCAACAAACTTTAATACAACGTTTCGGTCATCCGACCTTCTTCAGGTAACCTATATGAAGAAGGTCGGATGACCGAAATGTTGTATTAAAGTTTGTTGGTGGAATGGACAGTGTGCGGGATTTCTTTACACTTATTTGAGGAAAACCCAGTGGATGGCTGGAAGCAATTAACCAGCTTTTATTTATAATCTTATTTTGAGACAGCATCAGGAAAATGGGAACATTAGAACAATGATTTCAACTATACACTCTTAATCTTAACAAAGAAAGACAATAAAAAAACCACGTAATTGTTGTACAAGCGTATTTTATAGCGTGGATATATAGCGTTTTGGAAAAGAGCTGTTGTCATTTTCGTCATCACGTTCTTGAGTCGCCAACTTTCCTCATCTCACCTAACAACTTTCTTTTAGCACGGCAGCCGCCCTCACCACACCACCCCTTGCCTGATTAAATAGCCTGAAAATAAAATGTCATCGGACTGAAGTGGCCTTGGATGAAAAATAGCTCCTTTTCCACCAGCCTTGAATCTGTTTTGTGTGTATAAATGGAGACTCTCAGTTTGAATGGTGGTTTTCTCCTTCAAGGACCTATCATCTGACTCTGCATTTAAAATGACTGAAATCATCGACTCTCCCTCGCTTGGCACGTTTGGGAATTTAAAACCGCCATAAAAATGCACAGCTGTCAGTAAATCAGCTTTTGAGGATATTAATCGGCGGGATTTCATAATTTTTCTCTGAAACATGTTTGGAACAGACGTTAATTACTTATCTTCGTCCGCGCCTTCTGCAAATAGTCGGGGACATTATTGTCAGGGCCAATTTTGAGCTTAATGTGATTGGCCCAGGATGAGTGAGTGTGTGCGTGCGTGCGTGCGTGCGCGCGTGTGTGCGCGCGCGCGCGCGTGTGTGTGTGCGCGTGTGTGCGCTTGTGCGGGCGCGCGTGCGTGTGCGTGTGTGTTGGGATGGGATGGGATATAGTGGGGGGGGGGGTAGCTGTTGATGCAGTCCCCATAAATTGTGTCTCTCGCTAGGGGCTAAATTGGTTTACAGTTGGCGATGATCTATCAGTGTCTTATTACTTTACCAATGATCTCACAGCCTAATGCGACCTCTGATATTGGCACGTCCGTAGCTGTTGCTTACCTCTGCATTCTCTTCCCACACACTTACACACCTGCAGAGACAAGCACACACACACGCACACACACACACACACACATACACGCACGCACGCACGCACGCACACACACACTCACAAGCACACATGCACGTGCACGCACACACACACACACACACACACACACATACACGCGCCCGCGCACGCATACACACACACACATACACGCACGCACGCACGCACGCACACACACACACGCAAGCATGCACGCAATCACGCATACACAAGCACACACTCACATGCCCACATGCACACGCACACACACACACACACACACACACACACACACACACACACACACACACACACACACACACACACACACACACACACACACACACACACACACACACACACACACACACACACACTTCACTTCTCCTCCTCCTACTCCCATTGGGTTTGCTGTGCAGATGCAATGCAACTAAACGCATTACATTTTTTTAATTTCGCACACGTGGGGACGAGCTCAGAGCACCGAGCGCAGAGCGCAGAGCGCCAGAGAGGTCCATGTAATGCGCGCGGCTGGCAGAACCGTTTTATTTAGCCGTGACAGCTTCCGTGCCGTCGGCCACACTCAATTAGTTTATTGATACCTATCCATTTGTGTAATCACATAGGCCTGGGCCCTTACTTCATTGTGCTGCTCCCCTTGTTTGCTGCCGGAAACCCTGTGTATCGACCATTCACAATTAGTCACAGCGACACTGAGGTTAATTGTATTAGTTAGCGGACATTAATCTTTTGGGTGCTCAGGAGGGGCCACGGGAGGTCGGCAGATGAGGTAGAAGGGGGTGGAGTGGGGTGGGGCCTGAAAAATGGGCGCTTCAAAATGGCTGCAGGCAGCAAAGCATAGAAAATGCTTACTGTAAGGGTAAGGTATAGTGTGTTTGTGTTGTATTGTTGTGTGTTTGCCTCTGTGTCTGTGTCTGTTTTTTTTCTGCCTCGTTTTTGTGTCGTCTGATGTCCATAAGCAGATGTACAGTACCAGATGTACAGTACCAGAAGTTCACATTGTATGTAACAGATGTAAGGACACAGAATCATATTTTCCTCTCATTCTCTGCTCTGCGTTTTAATAACATATGGAAGGCACATATGATGCATGATTGAAAATTGTAACGTGTGTATATTAATATTGATATTGATATTAACATTTAACTTTTGTGAACAAGAATTATTTCACAAACACATCGTTCAGCAGCAAAACAGTACAACACCTGCCCTGTGCTATTTTTATGTACCGGTACCTATAATGGTTCCATTGCCTTTCCAGTAAGTTTCATTATGGCTGACACGTTGCCTTATATTAGGAGCTAATGCCCTGGCCACTGGCAATTTCCAGACCCATTATTGGTGCTCATGTAACTTTAGCCACTGAAGAACTAATAGCGACTGCTAGCCAAGAAGACACACATTTCCCATGCCACTTTTTGTTTCAGAATTGGATAGATTATAATACATTAGAAGAGAATAGAATAGAACAAGGATACTTAAAAAGACAATATTAAAACAATTAGACACATGAGAATGCCAAACAAAATTAAAATTGACTGGAGCAATTATAGAGAGCTTGATTCTGGATTCGTATATTTCACTGTAGTTAATATCATTTGCATTAGACCCTAATTTCTGAGTTCCAGAGTAAGAGAAAAGAATGACTGAAGGCTGTAGCTGCCTGGTGTAGATATTCATCCTATAGATTCAGGGGTAACACTTTAATTTAGGGATACATCTATCACTAATACATACAGTGTGCCTTTATAAGTAACTTAGAAGGCATGTACAAAGCAAAATCAAACATTTGTTAGGCATGTATTCGCAAATGTCTTGTTCATGCACAATAAGGGATTTATTACCAATTTAACCTTAGTAAGGACCTAGTAGGCCTTAGCGTTTGCTTAGTACATGCCTTACAAGTTACTTATGCAGGCATTAACATTGTATGTATTAGTGCTAATAGATGTATCCCTAAAATAAAGTGTTACCGATTCAGGATATTCCTCCTTCATTTTCTATTTTGAGATTGGACTTGAGGAGGGGAATAAGCCCTTGCTCCACATTCGAGACAGTGTGTTCAAGAGTTGGGCAGCGAGCAGTTTAACTAGTGGCCATATCTAGTGAAGTAGACCCTATGTGGTGCGGATAACCATCGACCACTGCACTGATAGCTAGACTTTTCATTGGACATGGCCTGTAGAGTAGACCCTGCTACTTCTGTCTTACAAATGATAGTGACAACTCACACAGAGTGCCCCAGTCAGCAGTTTGTCTCTGTTACTTAGCGCTGCATGATTATGACCAAAAATAAAATTGATAATCACAATTACTTTGACGACGATCGTAATCACGATTGTTAATCATTTTATTGGAAATATTCATTATTCGTCATTTTAGGGAAAATATCTATGCCTTTATTGCACTACTTTTACATTAACAATATTGACCCTTTTCAATGTAACATAAAATGAAAATTGAACAGGGCTGGCCGCGCACGCCGATGCTGTTGGTGTGAAAGGCAGAGTAGAACACACCGTCTCAGTCGTCTCGCTTCCGTTCCGTTGCACCGTGGTGTGAATTCGGCCTGACCATGACCGCTCTTAGACAACACAGGATTCCATTGGTCTTGTTTCAATAAGCACTGTATGTGCACTGGTGTGTGCCTGTGTGTGTGTGTGTGTTTTTGCGTATGTGTGTGTGTGTGCCTGTGTCTACGTACATGTGCTATACAGTATGTCTGTTTGTGTGTGGGTGTGTACTGTACGTGCCTATACTATTTGTGAATGAATGTGTCCATGACATGTACATATTTGCGCCTGTGTATTAGTCTGTGTGTAGCCATGTGTATTGGCGTATGTGTGACTGTGGCAGATAAATTTTGTGTGAGATAGAGCCCCAGCGTTGACCAGTGTCTTCAATTTCCGAGCTTCCAATCTCGCCTTGCCACGACCAGTATGAGACGACACAGCGGAGAGAGAGAGAGAGAGAGAGAGAGAGAGAGAGAGAGAGAGAGAGAGAGAGAGAGAAAGAGAGAGAGAGAGAGACAGAGAGAGAGAGAGAGTTGAAGAGGCAGAAGCAGCAGCAGTGGGAGGCAGTTGGTTGGTTGGTTGGATGATATGAGGGGGAATTGGCAATCCGGCGCTGCGTGTCTGATTGATCTAGGCAGGCGGCAGCACGGACGGAGTGCTGGGGGCCACTGGCCATTCCCGTGCCCTGTACTCCGGCCAAGACATCGGGGAAAAAAGTTAAGCGAGCGACCCAGCTACTTCGAGGAACAGCAAACGCCAGCCAGCACATGCTTTATTCAGACAGGCGTAAAGCATAACTGGACACAGATACATACTATGTGTGCTGCATACGGGCGCACGCACGCACGCGCACGCACGCATGCACACACGCACACAAGCACGCATGCACACACGCACACAAGCACGCATGCACACACACACACACACACACACACACACACACACACACACACACACACACACACACACACACACACACACACACACACACACACACACACACACACACACACACACACACACACACACACACTTTTCCTGGAGGACATAAATCCATACAGTCCATTAAGCATGTATTACAGTTTATGTTTTATGTCATGTCATATGCAGTGTACGTGTGGACTTTCTACATCGTATAGAGTAGAGTAGTGTAGTGTAGTACCAGCACAGATCTTTTTTTTCTCAAGTCGCTGTGATCAAGCGTTCTGTTTACTTTACGATTGCAGCCATCTCATGACTAATACCTGCGTCTCCTTATACTCTGATTTGTTTCATTTATCCTTTATTTAGCCAGGATTGTCCCATTGAGACTACAGTCTCTTCTGCCAGGGAGTCCTGGTCAAAATGGCAGCATACATATAGTTACAGACACAGACAAACACATAGACAAAAAGGAAAATAAATGTACAAAAAACACATTAAAAAGAATAAGTTTACATAAAACGTATTTTGAGATAAAAAAGAAGCCTATGTGCTGCATAGTCCGAAACAATGACACTCCTCTGTGTATACTGTATTAATTTCCCTCTTAAAAGTCTCTAATGAGGGCAGAGAGTCCATACATAATATCTTCTGCAACTCATTCCATAGATATGGGGCATAAAAAGAAAAGCCTGTTTTCCCTAATTCAGTGCGAGGAGTACAAGACTGTAGTAGTAACTTACATTTTTTTCTATTTGTGAGGACCTAATTAAAGGGGTTTGCACTATTTTCGGGCTTAATACAGTTAAAATCGTTGGCTGGGGTTTATAAAGGTGGTAAAGTGTCTTATTTTTCATGTTAAGCGTTGTCTTGCTTTAAGACAAGTTAAAAGAGATAATATGTCGCTAAGCTAGTGAAAGTCAATGGATCCGTGTAGCATTGTAGCATGCTACACGGATCCATTGACTTTCACTAGCTTAGCGACATGCTCCCTCTTTGTCTTAAGTATTAAGCCCCAAAATAGTGGCATACCCTTTTAAGGTGAACCACAGCACCATCAGTAGAAGATAAATTATTGCGCATCCTGTTCAGCAGACCTTCCTCTTTGGCACCACCCTTCTTTCACGAAAAATAAATGCTTTGTTCTTTTAGTGGGTGGTAGTACAGGAGTGCACTTTGCTATAAGGTGCCTTTCAGATCAAAGAAAACATACATGCACTCTCTACTGCTATTTCTTATATCTCATGAAACTGTGTAGTTTAATATACTGTAAGCAGTAGTACTTCAGAGAAGGTTCTTGTTTTCCTTTGATCTAGTTAGTGAGGTTTTTGCTCAACTAAGGACGTAATTGTTTGGAATGTTTGACCTTCGTCTTCACAATACCATCTGGGTATCCCCTACAACCAACACATTTTCGAATGAATGAATGAATGAATGAATGAATGAATTAATGAATTAATTTATGAATTAACAAATACAGCAGTGTAGCTTGGCAAAGCACAGCCAGATGGTGTTAAGTAAAATATCTGCAACGTTTCTCTGCAGGAGATGCCAAGGGCTTAAATGATGTGGATGGTTTGTCCGGCCAGATTAAGTGTCGAAGAGACGTGAAGTCGCAATAGCCAGGCTAAGAGGCTAAGCGGAAACCAGGCTAAGGTTTCATATATTCTTGAGGAATGAGCACCCAGTTGTTTACTTTGTTTGAGTTGAGCGTGTTACCCCACTGAGTTTAGTTCAAGGCACAAAAGCATTATTTCTCTTAAATATTTACTTGGGCTTTTACTGTCTTCATTTGATAGGGCAGTGATGACTAGATAGGGAATGAGGGGTAGAGAAAATGGATTAGGAATTGACCTAGAGTGTCCTTGAACTTGGCTGCCCATTGCATTAAATAACATTGCATACAAGCAAGTACAGAGTGTGGGGTCAGTACTGTGTACAACAGTATACAAGTAATTTAGAGCAGAGAGCAGTAATATGTACATTGTGGAGGACCTACTATATTCAGTGTGCAAGCAGTACAAGTATGTGCCTAGGTTTAGGGATGAGTAGAGTTAGTTTTGTGATGCAGGGTAGCTCTCTCTGAAGAGATGAGTCTTCACAAGCTTCTTGAGGGTTGAGAGGGCAAGGCTAAATGGTTGGTGTTGGAGGAATGCAATGTCCTGAAAGGAGCATAAACCTTAAGCATTCAGGTAAACAGTGCTGTAGCTTTGTAGGCAATGGTCTGGGTTGCCAATGCAGGTTGACAAAAAGCGAAGTGACATGCACCCTTTTGGGTTGGGTGAACACCAGATGTGTCATCGTGTTCTGGACTATTTGCATGTTTTTTTTTCTCAAGCTGGAAGACCAGTCAGGAGAGAGATGAAGTAGTCGAGGCAAGACATGATCATGGACTGTACCAGAAGCTGAGTGTCATATTTGGCCAGATACGGTCTGATTTTTTGTATGCTGTGCAGTGAGAGGTGGCATGACCTGCCAACCGAGGCTATGTGGTCAGAGAATGATAGATGGTCATCAAGCATGACACTTGGATATCTTGTTATCTTATTTGGGGCAACAGTGGCTGATCCCAGATTGAGTTTGATATTGTGACAGCATGCTGTGGCCGTGGCAGCCGTGGCAGCCATGGCCTAGTGGTTAGAGAGTTGGTCTTTCAATCTAGGGGTTGCCGGTTCGAATCTCCCCTGACCTCTCCCTACACCTCCATCCATGGCTGAAGTGCCCTTGAGCAAGGCACCTTACCCCACATTGCTCCAGGGACTGTAACCAATACCCTGCAAAATAATAGTTGTAAGTCGCTTTGAACAATAAAGCGTCAGCTAAGTGAAATGTAATGTAATGTAATGTAATGAGTCCTTGGCTGTGATCACTAGAGGTTCAGTTTCAGCTACGCTCGACGCTCGATGCTCGACGCTGGACAATGTTCCTTGATCCATGTGGATAGATCGGAGAGGCAAGCTGAGATGCGTGCAGAGATTCTGGAGTCCTCTGGCTCAAGTGACGGGTATAACCATTGGCAATATTGCCCATTCGTGGTCTGGTTCATTAGCGCACTGTGCCACAGTGCTCCCTCAACTACATTTTGCTTTCATAACAACATTGTTATGACATTACAGAGACCCATAATGATAGATTAAGACTTGGTCATAACAATTTCAGTGACAGCAAGGTAATAAAAAAGCCTCTGAGCAAAGGGGTTAATCATTTGTCGATTTGTTTTGTCACACATTTTTTTGTAAGGGTTCCCAGCTGGTTCTCTTGAATTTGAATGAAGCCAAATCCTGTGTTTGTGATGACGTGCCACCACCACCCGCCATCCCATCTCCGACTGCTGCGGCCCATCTGTCAACGCTTTCTCTCTGACGTGACGTCACCTACTCCTCCCGTAGCAGCTGTCCTGTGCCACTCTGCCACCCTGCCACTCTGACACTCTGCCTGCCTGCAACTCTGACTGCGTTTCTGATGCCCGCTCCATGACCTCTATGTGTACCTCTCTGTCTGACTGCCTCTCAGCTGGCATTTTGGGGTCTTTTTGACTTTATTGATGATAGTATAGTGAAGATGGTGACAGGAAGCGAGTGGGGAAGGGCCGGCAATCGAACCTAGGTCAGCCGCATAGTAGACTAGTGCCCTACCGTTTAGCCACGGTAGGGCCAGCTGGCTTGCTTTCTATGCCCCACAAGCCTCTGGCTGCCTGGCAGTGTTGCCAGATTGGGCGGGTGCCCACCTATTTGGGCTACTTTGGATGAGCATCTGCGGGTAAAAATGGGAAAAATGGACCATTCTGCGTTTTCAGTCGTTTTTGGCCCATAGAAGTCAATGTAATTTGTTGAATTTGGACGGAATTTAGCGCAATTTGGCGGTTTTTGAGAAGCTTTTGGGCGGGATTTGGTCTGACACATCTGGCAACACTGCTGCCTGGAAGCTTCCCCGCCTCTAATCTTTGCCTCCTGAAGCAGCTGTCCTGCCACTCTGTCTCTCTGCCTGGCGGCATCTCTGACGGCCTCTGAAGCCCGCCCAGTGATCTCTATACTCATGAACGGCGTGACGTTTTCCATGTGCGTTACGCCCATTTGTGGGGGAAAACAACCCATGCAAGTCAATTGGTGATATTGGGGTTTAATAAACGAAAGATACGGACTTGTAGACTAGCGTTGTTCACGCGCAACATGCCGAAAACGTGTTGTGTTGCCGGCTGTTCAAATAATATAGCCAAACAGCCTTGGCTAAAGCATGGAATGTGTTAATTTAGGCTAGCCTTTGTAGCATGTAAGTCAATGAGACATTCGGTTTGTTTTCACCCATAAAGGGGCGTAACGCAAATTTAAGAGTGAAGTACCCGGATGTCCGTTCATGAGTATATAACCTCTCCAGGGCTTGACATTAACTTTATCGCTTACCGGCCACTGTGGCTAGTGGTTTTCCCAAGTCACTAGCCATCCAGCTATTCTACTAGCCGCAAATTAGATTTTTTTTGAAAAAAGAGGAAAAAGGAGAGTGCTGCGTTGTGTCAATTGTTTGTCAAAGAATCAGGTGCTCTTCAGAAAGGACAAGATAACTTCATTAATTGGCTTGTGACTATCTCCAAAGTGATAGATTTTTTTTGTTTTTATCATGACGCTGTACATCTAACCTCAGAAGATGAGGTGCTTAAAGCAAGATGAGTGCATGGTTTCTACATGGAAACAAAATAAACAAATATAAAATGTAAATACAACGTTAAATACAAACAATTGATACGCAAGGGCAAAGTGCTGAATATACATTATTCTGATATAGGCTATCATACCATAGAATAAGCTACCTGCCAAATTGGCCAGTCACACTGAAATTGTTACCAGCCACAGCCAAGTTTTACCAGCATTTGGCCGGTTGGCAGGTGCCAGTGTCAAGCCCTCTCTATCTGCCTCATTGCCAGCCTGCTTCTTGTGGCCCACAAGCCTCTCTGATCTCTAGTCTTTGTCTCCTGTAGCAGTTGCCCTGCATGCCTCTGACTCCCTCAAATGCCCACCCAATTGCCCCTGTTACCTCTCTGCCCCTTTCCTCTCCGCCTGCCTGCCTCCCTGACTCAACTATCTGCCCCTTGGTCTTCCTCCTGCGGCTGCTACCCTGCCTACCTCTGCATCTGACCAATGATCTCTATTGCCTCTACTATAACATTTTATCTTTCTACCTGCCTGCCAGCCCCAACTACCTTTTTGCCTCTGTATTTTGCCTCTCTTCATCTATTGCCTGCCTGTTCAAATGCCTCCCATAATGATCTCTTCTGAGCAAACGGATTGTATGTGCACAGGTGTCGTCCTGTGCCTTCCTGTCGTAGGGACCCCCCAGAAACTACATATTAGGGGTTCAAGGGGCTACCGCCCCCCCAAAAAAAACCCCAATACATTGAGATTAGATTGAAATTTTGCTTCATCTGCCCATCCAGCCCTCTCCCCCATTCCCACCTGCCTTTCTCTCAATGCCACCTTCCTCTGCCACCTGCCTGCCCCTGCCTTGCCAACTTGCCCCCCCCCCTCCTCATATGTGCCACTTCTGTCCTGAATTCACTCAAATGTTGCCCTCTGT
>NC_085875.1:10296865-10299365 GCF_034702125.1 Engraulis encrasicolus
TATTATTATTATTATTCTCTAGTCACCATTCCTATCCCTCTGCAAGTCTATGGCAGCCCATAGAACCGTACGTAGGAAAATGCTGTAAATCGGCACACACATTCGGGCCCGGCTCAGCATTATCCACAGCAGTTTATAGGTCCCTAGCCCCAATGCTCTAGCGCCACCAACAGGCCAAATTTGCAGGTACATTTCTGCTTGTAACTTTTGAACCGCTGGGCCAATTTTCATAAACTTGGTATCCCTGGAATCCTTGGGCCAAGGCGAATCCAACGCACACTATGACGTCATTTTCCGCCAGGATAGTTTTCCCGCCATTTTGAATTTTGTAAAACTCAATAAAAATGCTATTTTTCCCGCAATTTTTGACCGATTCGCCCGAAACTTGGTATATAGTATCTCTGGACGGAGCTACACATGGGGTCTCAAGGAATATTAGATATCTTTTATCGTTTTGCCGTGACAGCCAATCAAAAGTGTCGTAAAAGTGGTGAAACAGGAAGTGAAGTCATATCTCAGCAACCGTTTGTTGAATTAGGTTGGGATTTTGTACACACATAGTAGTCCATCCCATGACCTACCACAACAAAAATCAGAACCCCAGCTCAAACTCTGTAGCGCCACCAGCAGGTCAAAATTTCAGCTACATTTTTCCCTGTAGCTTTTAAACCATATGCACGATGTAAAATATATTATTATCACTAGAATCCTTGGGCCAAGCCGAATTCAACGCACTATATGAAGTTATGTCAACGCAGAAGGGAAATTCCGCCATTTTGAATTTTGTAAAATTCACTGTAAGTCTATGGTAGCCCATAGAACCATACATAGAAAAATGCTGTAAATTGGCACACATATTTGAGGCAGCATCAACATTACCCACAGCGAGTTATAGGTCCCCAGCCCCAATACTCTAGCGCCACCAGCAGGTGAAAGTTGCAGGTACATTTCTGCTTGTAACTTTTGAACCGCTGGGCCAATTTTCATAAACCTGGTATCCCTGGAATCCTTGGGCCAAGACGAATCCAACGCACCATATGACGTCATTTTCTGCCTGGATAGTTTTCCCGCCATTTTGAATTTTTAAAAATTCAATAAAAATGCTATTTTCCCCGCAATTTTTGACCATTTCGCCCGAAATTCGGTATATTGTATCTCTGTACTGAGGTTTGTATGGGGTCTCAAGGAATATTAGATATCTTTTATCGTTTAGCCGTGACAGCCAATCAAAATTGTTGTAAAAGTGGCAAAACAGGAAGTGAGGTCATATCTCAGCAACCCTTTGTCCGTTTCGGCTAGGATTTTTTACACATATAGATGTCCATCCTATGACCTACTGAAAATAAATTCAGACCCCCAGCTCAAACTCTGTAGCGCCACCAACAGGTCAAAATTTTAGCTACATGTTTGCCTGTAGCTTTTAAACCATGTGCACAATGTAAAATATATTATTATCACTAGAATCCTTGGGCCAAGCCGAATCCAGAGCACTATGTAACGTTATGTAAACGCAGAAGGGAAATTCCGCCATTTTGAATTTTGTAAAATTCAATAAAATGCTACTTGTCACACAATTTTTGTCAGAATGACCAGCAAAAAGGTACACATCATCTTCAGACTGATAGGCATTAGGGTATCCAAAGAATTTTTGATACCTCTTATCGTTTGGAGGTGACAGCCAATCAAAATTGTCGTAAAAGTGGCAAAACAGGAAGTGAGGTCATATCTCAGCAACCGTTTGTCAGATTCTTTTAGCTATTTTTTGCACACATACTAGTCAATCCCATGACCTCCCACAAAAAAAATCCAGATTCCCAGCTCAAACTCTCTAGCGCCACCAACAGGTAACAGGAAGTGAGCTTATATTTGTCAGCCCTTTAAGGGATTCAAAATAAACTTGGTTCATATGAGCACACTCCCCTCCAAGGAATACACACCAACATTGGCGAGATTTGGGCCAAAGGGGGCGCTGCAGTTCCTTCTGTTGCCGTCGCGACTTTGGCAAGTTTACTGCTTGGCCCCGCATTGCTGCTTGCAGCTATATTTATTTTTTTTTTTTTGGGAGGGGGGGGGTGGGGCATTTCACACGGGCTTTTGTTTTTTTTGGGGGGGGGGGCGTGGAAATTCACGGGGCGTAAATGCAAAAAGGCGAAACAATGAGTAAAGAATGACATTGGCGCATGGAGAAAATATAGGCCTACATTTCAGCCATTTATATTTTGAGAAATTACCTTTCTTCCCATTACATGTATAGTAGTACATTGTCATTTATATTTAAAAAATGCGGTACAGTGATTCATTTCTGTTTGCAACACACTTTTCTTTCGTCCCTCATGCAGGGGTCTATGCAATGAAAAAGCCTTGGGAGTGTCAGTAAACTCATCCCAACTGTCCCTTCTCTGAAGGCTTTTTTTTATTGCTCCCAAACCCAAGTTAACTGCAAGAACTACAACTTGACTAGGCTTTTGATCCCTCTGTCTTTCATGCACTCATGGTTTTT
>NC_085875.1:10304365-10336865 GCF_034702125.1 Engraulis encrasicolus
CTGTTGACAGGTATGGCATCTGCTCGTTTGTGGGGGCCACAGCTGTGGTATTATTCTCCCATCATTTTTGACCCCTACAGCCATTTGTTTTAAGGCCTCAAATGTTGACAGGTATGCCATGTGCCCGTTTGTGTGGGCCACAGCTATGGTATTTTCCCATAATTTCTTAAAAAAAAAAAAAAAAATTAGGGGCTTTTATGGCTTTATTTGACAGGACAGTAGTTGAAGATGGTGACAGGAAGCGAATGGGACAGAGATACAGGGGAGGATCGGGAAATGACCCCGACCGGACTCGAACCGGGGTCCCCGTGGGTGGGCATGCAAGCCCAAATGTGGGGGGCTTAGCGCACTGCGCCACAGCGCCCCCTTTTCCCATAATTTTTGACCCCTACAGCCATTTGCTTTGTGGCCTCAAATGTTGACAGGTATGCCATGTGCGTGGGCCACATCTATCCATCCGTTCCTCTCTCCTCACCGTGTGCCCTCTGCCTGCCGTCACTATTGCTTTGTTTGTGTGGGTCACAGCTATGGTATTTTCTAGAGATGCACAGGATCCAAGATCCGGTTCCGGATCCGGCAGGATAATAGGGTTCCGGCAGGATCTTAAGCAGTGGATCCGGTATCTGGCAGTTACCTAAAAATCAAGATCGGGTGCATCTCTAGCCTAGGTTTTTCAGTCAGTCTTTCACAACCCCAATTGCTGCATGGAGTGAAAGAACTTTGGAAGCGGTCAGTGCAGGCAGTGTGGCAGTAAGCCAATGAGTCTAAAAAATAGTTTGAGCCAACGTAATAAAAAGGGCCCACGTGTGCGAGTAGGCTATGTGTTTCAACCCTTTCGTAGGATCCGGTATGCGGTTTCGGATCCGGCAGGATCTTAAGCAGTGGATCCGATATCCGGCAGGATCCTAAAAATCGGGATCCAGTGCATCTCTAGTATTTTCCCATAATTTTTGACCCCTACAACCATTTGCTTTGTGGCCTCAAATGTTGCCAGGTATGCCATGTGTGGTGCCCGTTTGCGTGGGCCACATCTATCCATCCGTTCCTCTCTCATCCCTCTCCCGTGTGCCCTCTGCCTGCCGTCACTATGTCCTGTCCAGGCATGCCACCACGGCTGACACCAGCAACCTCCATCTCAGGGTGCCAAAATAGCCCAGCACTCCCACCACTCCTTTGCTCCTATGCTTGTGCCTCTGCCTCTGCCTCTGCCTCTCCTGTCATCGATGCCCACTTAGCGGCTCCTGCATGCCAGGGCATGGTGAGCCCAGAGGAGAGAGAGGGCACTGAGAGAAGAGAGAGAGAGAGAGAGAGAGAGAGAGAGAGAGAGAGAGAGAGAGAGAGAGAGAGAGAGAGAGAGAGAGAGAGAGAGAGAGAGATTAAAAGAGGGGGGGGAGGCAGAAAGCAGGAGGGCTAGAGAAAGAGAGGGTGAGGGACAAAATAAAAAGAAAGAAACATTTTTTCAGCAAAGTTTTTTTTTTTTTTGCTGAATCATGGTTTATCTGATTGCAAAGGCCTGCATGTCACCAGGATTCACGAGGGGTAGAAACAGAAGCCAGCATATTCTACCATGTCTCGTGTACGACCTCGACTAAATTTATCAGGCTGTGATAAACTAGTCACCCAGCGTGTACGATCAATCATGGTAGATCAATGCTCCAAGATTCATCATGAAAAAGTACTTCCTGGAACCATACATAGTAGAGTGGGGTTGACATCAGTGGATTAGTGTCCCTTGTCAGACTAACCACAAACAGAGGAAACAAGGTGTAGAAGCGATACATGATTGGCCAACAACCTCCTCGAGGGAACAAACTATCCTTGGCGTGCTTGCCACATTTGCAAAAACTCTAGTTCGAAATGGCAATAATAGTGCCAGTAATTATTGCCATTTATAATAATAATTAGAAAAATCTGCCGAATCTTCTGGCCCAACAAAATAACAAACAAGGAGCTGTACACCAAAACAGGATGCAGAGATGTGGTCCTTGAAATAAAACTCCGGCGACTCAGATGGCTAGGCCATGTTCTAAGAATGGAAAACGAGAGGATACCAAAGGCAGCGTTAAGATGGACACCACCGGGAAAACGTAAGCCTGGGCGGCCAAAGAACACCTGGCGGAGAACAGTTGAAGGGGAGCTGAAGGAGATGAAGCTTACATGGGGCGAGGCACAGAGACTAGCACAACAGCGAGATGAATGGCGTCGAGTCGTCGAAGCCTTATTTCCCATCCGGGAAGAAGAGGATTAAGTAAGTAAGTATAATAATAATAATAATAATAGTAATAATAATAATAATAATAATAATAATGATAATAATAATAATAATAGTAATAGTAATAATAATAATAATAATAGTAAGAATATGTTAGCGACACCCATTCAGCATCCACCTGCCGTATGCCCTCTTTGTTCCTATCGGCAAAAACTAGTTTGGCTTATCTATCATGGCACGGCATACATTTAACCTGCCAGGTGTGCTTCAACTCCAATAAAAACAAGGCGTACAGTACAATACAAACACAAGTCACACATGACGTAATGGCATACACCTGACTGAAGCCCGGAGCTGATCTGATCCCAGCTTAGCTCCCATAGACACAAACTACTTATCATGTTAAGTACATCTCTGCAGTTCACTGGTGTCATGTTAGGGATCCCAAACCGATTAGTGTGGGGGCTAACGGCTCTTGATGTGGAAATGGAGCATGAGTAAGCAACACACACACACTTTGCCTGGCTAGCAAAACTACTGATGCTGCATGTCAACAAGACTCAGAGTCCACTCGCGATGCACACTCTTCTGCGTATGTGTGCATACAGCGGGATCCGAAACAAAGAGACACAAGAAACCTCCAAGACCCATGTCGTCACAAGTCAACACGCGATACAGATCACATCCAAGCTCAGCGCTCTCTTCTTCTTTCTCGGTTGTCTTCCGCTGTAATAACAGCCCGAACAACCGGGGCACTATCCATCAACTGATTGTGATCTTCCCTCACCACCCCATCTCCATCCAAACACAACCCCCCTATCCTTCTCTGGCGCACAGGCCAGAGCCAGCCACATAAGTCACATAGCACGTTGGTTGTGGCCACAGGCCTTAGGGATCCGTTTGTTCAGCAGGAAAAGGAGGAGGGGGTCTATTACCGAAAAGGACCGCGGCATGTTCCTTTTTCTGAGCCGCCAATATGCCTCTGTAAATTTACGTGATCTACTGATTTCAGCTCCGCTCAAACAAATGGAAGGCCCTTAGGGCAGGCGGAGGTGTTGAGGTATGGGGGCTGCTGCTGTACAGGTATATGGCGAACAGACAGGGAGTCCCTGAGGAACACAAGTATGTCTTCCCCCTGCGACAAGCCAGAGAAAGCGAGCAGATAAAGGGGGTTGGGATGGAGAGAGAGAGAGGGAGTGAGAGAGGGAGAGAGAGAGAGAGAGACAGAGAGACAGAGAGACAGAGAGACAGAGAGATGGGCAGGGAGAAAGAAAAAAGCCCCGCAGAGCTCCTACACAGTAAAATTAGCAGTGCTAATTCAACTCTTAGAGAGTTGATTTAACAAATTCTAGAGTGTATTTGGTCCCAGAGTACTCTCTAAGTGTTGATTTAACACTGCATTTGTTACTGTGTACCGCTCATTCAGCTGCTGGTAGAGCACTTCAAACACACCTTTGTTTAAAATGATTTAATAATAAAATAATTCTATTTACTGAACCCCACAAAATGTTCCCGAAATAATTTCTGTGGCTCTCGTCAACTTATAACAGGGTGAAAGGCGCTTCTGAATTTATGTTAAAACAACATTAAGTAGTTTTCATCGTTAAGTTGTCGTTCAAAGCAGAATGGTCTCATTCATGGCAAAATGTGTTCATAAGTGCCTTTACTTCTGTTACAAGTTGAACCACTGAAATGATTTGAATTTTTATGTTTGAAAAAAAGTACCACTTAATGTTACTTTAAACGGTACCGCTACACTATTCTCCTGGCCTGTTTCTCAGAGCTCATTGCTCACGTACACCCAGACGGCGAGGCAGATGCAGCCATGTGAGAGTGTTGTTGGATTTGGGCTCTGGAGTCTGGAGTAGGTTTTGCAGCCGGCACTGCTGCCGCCACAGCCAGCAGAGGGAGGGGGGGGGGGGGTTAGCTGCTCGAAATGGTAAATATTTTAGTTTGCCTACGAGCTTTTCATTTCTTTATGAGATGGGGAGACTTCCTATCCTTTCTTTCTCTTCTTTTCTTTTCATTCTGCCTACCATCCCCCAGTTCCGTTCATTTATCTCTCTCTTTCTCTCTCAGTCACTCTTTCTCTCACTCTCTCTCTCTCTCTCTCTCCTACCTGGCTCAATGTTCTTGCCTTTTCCCAGGCTGTGTGCCTTGTGCCATGGGGAAATTATTTAAAACTTTTCTCCTCCTTCTCTTTGTCTCTCTTTCTCTCGCTCTCGCTGTCTCTGCCTCTCTCCGTCTCCGCTGCCTTCCGTGGAAAGTAATGCTACTCTTTTGTTTTCTGTAAATCACGGTGATGGCACTAATAAGCTTATGAGATCATTTGCCGTGGCTGATGTATTGCTTTTAATTAAGACACACAGGAGAGGTGACAACGGAGAGAGAGAGTTGCAATTACACTGCGAGGTGAAAAAGTGGAGGCGCAGGAATCATTTTTTTCCCCCTCTCTCCCCATACCTCATTCCATCCTTCCCTCCGCGTCTCTCTCTCTCTCTCTCTCTCTCTCTCTCTACCTCCCCTCACCCACCCTCCTGCAACCCACACTCAATCTCTCTCCCTCTCATTCATTCATTCACCCTCTCTCTCTCTCTCTCTCTCTTCTCCTGCCTCTTTCAGTGACAGGAATGGGTCTGAGGAGGGCGGAGGTGTATTTGTTCTGACTGACGTGTAGGATGGCTGGTGGCTGGAGGAGCCACGTCGTGTGTCTGAAACGCAGCTCAGGGCTCCTACACTGTCAAATAAAAAGCAGTGTTAAATCAACACTTACCGTAGAGAGATTCCTGGGACCAATTACTCTACAAGATATTAAATCAGCTCTCTATGTGTTGACGTATCACTGCCAAATGTACTGTGTGGCCCCTGGTTTATGGGTCCCGGCTGCACAAGGCCGGTTGCCATGCCACGAGCGTCGGCCCCCGCCGTTATCAGAACCTGCCAGCTGTTTGAAGGACCTGACACCTCTTCATTGCTCCGCAGTAGCTGCTGGACATTTATTTATTTATTTTGACTGCAGTGCTTTTTCTCCTTCTGTCTCCCTCTCTCCTTTGCTGTGTCCCCCAATCTTTTTCTTTCTCTCTCTCTCTCTCTCTCTCTCTCTCTCTCTCTCTCTCTCTCTCTCTCTCTCTCTCTCTCTCTCTCTCTCTCTCTCTCTCTCTCTCTCCCTCTCTCTCTCTCTCTCTCTCTCTCTCTCTCTCTCTCTCTGTCTCCATCGCCATCTCTCCCCCCTCTCTATCTGTCTCTCCCCTCTCTTCTCTCTTGATTTCTGCCCACTTTCTTCCTCTCTATGTATAGACCTCTTTCTCTGTGTTTGATTCTCTCACACACATCCATTCCACACATCTTGCCGCATTTCCCCCATTTCCCTTTGCCTCTCACTTTCCCTTCATTCATACCAAGAAAAATCAATTTATAGATCTTGAAATCCACGTCTCGCACAGTATGCTACACATTGCAAATGTACTCTACAGTACATACAGTAGGGGCGTACAGTATGGACTGACTAGGTATGGAAATGCTTAAATTCATACAGTACCAAGCTCCGTACAAATGCATGTCCACAATGATTTGCTGTCTCCAGTCTGGTGGGACTAAGCACTGGTGCACTAAGATCCATCAATCAGAGCAAAACAAGGTGTGTGTGTGTGTGTGTGTGTGTGTGTGTGTGTGTGTGTGTGTGTGTGTGTGTGTGTGTGTGTGTGTGTGTGTGTGTGTGTGTGTGTGTGTGTGTGTGTGTGTGTGTGTGTGTGTGTGAAAACACACCAAACATTTAGTAATTTCCACCCTTCCATTTAATGTAATGTATGTGGATGTCTGACGCATATGGCCATGTCAGATTGCGAGGTCCTGAATCAGCAACGAGAGCGCAGTGCATGCCCGCTAGAGTGCGTAAGCGCAGAATGTAATTTATGTCGGTTTTGGTTTTCCGTTCAATAAACACAGTTGGCAAACATGGCTAATGACAAATGCACACTTCAGATGTCAGAAGTGGAAGCCGACGCTGTTCACTTGACCAGTTTAGAGGGAAAATAGCCTTGCAGCTCTAATGTGGAGAGCATTCAATTCATGCGCGCACGTACGCACGCACACACACACACACACACACACACACACACACACACACACACACACACACACACACACACACTCACACACACACACACACACACACACACACACACACACACACACACACACACACACACACACACACACACACACACACACACACACACACAGACACACACACACACACACACACACACACACACACACACACACACACACACACACACACACACAGACACAGCACATAATTCATTCACACACACACACATACACACACACACACACACACACACACACACACACACACACACACACACACACACACACACACACACACACACACACACACACACACACACAGACACAGCACATAATTCATTCAGTGCAGCATATTGTCCTATTTTGCAGGATCCACCAGCAAAACAGTTAGATGAGCTGTCTAGACGGAACAGTTGTCTAGTTGCCTTTGTGGCAACTCAAGTGTTGACAGCAGTGAATTATGTTTTGGGTGTCACATTGCGTAAAAAATTCAGCTGAACATCTTTTGACACATCGAGATGGACGTATCCACTTATGATTTTCATTTCCATTCATTGCCATATGGCACCACGGCCAAACCTTGGTGAATATGCAGTATAAAAGCAAAACACTGGGCCCAAACGGTAGGGCACTCGTCTACCATGCGGCTGACCCGGGTTCGATTCCTGGCCAGGGTCCTTTGCCGGCACTTCCCCGTCTCTCTCTCCCCACTCGCTTCCTGTCACCACCTTCACTGTATCATAAATAAAGTTAAAGAGACCAAAACAATATCTTTAAAAAAACACTGGACCAAACAATAATGTAAGGAATATGGTTTGCATAGTACTTTATATGTATTTATTTATATGTTAACGTATGGCTTTGCAACCAAACAGCATTAAAAATACCTATCTTGCTAGTGCTTAGTTTGTGTGTATATTGAGGGAATTGAAGGTGCAATAAGTCATACCCTGTCCGTACAGACACTCAAGTGTGGGGAACAAATAGACTCTCTATGTAAGAATGATTCAACGCGTAAAAATTTAAAGTTTATGGTCTACGTCCTGTCTACCTAGCCCCTGTTTCCTGTGACATGAGTATCAGCCTATAGGCCAGTGGTTCCCAACCTTTTTCTTAAGGGACCCATGTTTTTACTATTGTAAGCTTTGGTGACCCAACCACGTGAGCACCTGCACGAGATGATGCCCTCTGTTTCCTGCGAAAACTAATTTTATTTATTCCTCAATTCGTCTTTGGTCAAATATAGAATAAATGTTTAATGTAGCACTTACAATTTGTTGCTTCCATGCATTTATTAGTTAAACTTAAATGCTTTGTCTTTTATTCAACATGGGCTATATATATTTAAAATGAAACCCCTTAAAATCAAGAGGGCTCCGCGACCCCCTGTGGATCTTTGGCGACCCATAAGGTGGGTCCCGACCCATAGGTTGGGAACCACTGCTATAGGCTACGTTGTCTCTCAGGTGAGCAGCTGCCAGTAGCATAGGGTGCGAATGACCTGTCCATCATGTGTGCAGATGTTTTATAAAGGCGATGTATATGGGCACACATGCACTGTATGTCTGTGTGTGTGTGTGCGTGTGTGTTTCGCGTGCACACGTGTGTGTGTGTGTGTGTGTGTGTGTGTGTGTGTGTGTGTGTGTGTGTGTGTACGCTTGTGCGTGTAGTATCTCTTTGCGTATGATGAAGACATCAACATGTGTCTGTTTGCGTGTGTGCTATGCATACTTGCATATTCTGTGCGTATTCTGTAAGTATTACCTACGTAGGCCTCAATCACCATGAGACTGCCTAGTTTATCCATACTATGCCTGAATCCTTGAATCTCTGGACTGATGTATGTGGGCTTGTGTGCTACATATACATACATGGTGAGCTAGGAGTATCCTTCAGCTTTAATGTGTGTGTGTGTGTGTGTGTGTGTGTGTGTATGTGTGTGTGTGTGTGTGTGTGTGTGTGTGTGTGTGTGTGTATGTGTGTGTGTGTGTGTGTGTGTGTGTGTGTGTGTGTGTGTGTGTGTGTGTGTGTGTGTGTGTGTGTGTGTGTGTGTGTGTGTGTGTGTGTGTGTGTGTGTGTGTGTGTGTGTGTGTGTGTGTGTGTGTGTGTGTGTGTGTGTGTACATGTGTCCAAGACTTGCATCAGAGGAAAAAAATGGAAGATACCTTCAAGCAGTTGATGTTCACAGCCAGACAGCACCACCACCATCACCTTTCTTTCCCTCCTCCTTCATCCTCCACTCTCCTTTTCCTCCATCCTCCTCTTCCTCTGTCCTTTTTTTCTGTGTGATTTTAAGAGAGAGGGAAGCCAAGGCAAGGCAATGGCACCTTGCAGCGAGATGTAAGTGCGACAGACGGTGATAAGGAAGGCGACATATTGATTTGATAACCAAGCGGCCAGATAATGTGGCTTCTTCTTCTCTCCTGCCCCCTTAGGGGATGTGCTCTTTTACAGTAATGGGACACTGGGCCACAGTCAACTGCATTTGCTCATCCCCTTAAATCACATAGAGAGACTGCTGCTACTGCTGGGCCATTCTGGCCATATACTGAAGGCAGTGGCAGCTGTCTCGAGCCATCAGAATGGATGAGATGGGTCCATGAGATTAAATGGCTGCACAGCACACACAGTAAAAATATGTGGTGGTGAAGGGTGAGAGTTTTGCCCTCAGGTGTCGTTATATAAGAAATAATGATAACGCTTTATTTTTATGTTTTGTTTTGACAGTTCATATACTGGTAAATGTAACGATATGTAACATAATGTACTTACTTACTTACATTCCTAGCACTAAGATACTCTATGAGGTTGTATGCTGCCCATTCACAATTTGTAATCTTTTCATGAATATTTACAAAGTAATAAACTGATATTTACTGGTTTGACCAAAGTACACATGTGTGAAAAGTGTTAATCTCCAAGCCAATAAATACTTGGGAATTGAGGATGGTGGTAAATATTCATGACAAGATAACATTTTTGAATAGGCAGCATACATTTCTGAAAATAAAAAATCATGATCTATCTTAAATTCTAACCCACCACCACAAATCCCCTTTCCAAACCTCGTCCGAACTTTGTGGCACTGTGTGAAAAAGATACAATAAATAGTAACACAGACAGCAGAATAAAGGGCAAGTGACATACTGCAACTGATTACAAAACCATGGGTGGTTATTGCATTACAGGCTGCTCTCATGTACATACATGACCTGACCTATATTCATATAAAGGTACATCGTGTAGTATACATACTGTATGTGTAAGTGGATTGGACATGGTTGACAATTGTGCCTCAAGTATTTTGTGTGTGTGTGACAATATGGAGAATGTCAGGGGACAATTTATTCTACTTAGTCTGTGTTATTCTGCATGCAGTGTGTGTCCGTGTGTGTGTACTGCAATATGCATAAGCAGCACACCACCAGACCTGTGCAATTTGTTTCAGGAGCAGAGCTAACGTAGCATGAAGTGAGTTAAAAACATTCAGAAGTGTCAGCAGTTTGGAGGTGTTGTGGGCACGCTTGCTATGCCGTATATGCAATCTTTATGGGCGTTAAGTGTCGAACAGCACGGCAACAGCGCTACTAGAATTTGTGTAGCACTCTGCTAAGGTGCCATACTGTGTGAGAAATGAACCTGAAAAAAAGTTGGGAGGTACATCTTAGTTCATATGTAAAGGTTACATTTTTTGTCAATTTACTTTTTGAATCTGCCCCACACGAAAACCAATTATTTAAATAAGAAGCTGTTTTTTCTCGTGGAAAATAATATTTTAATCAATAAACTGGCCCACCAATCACTATTGTAGCAAGTGATTTCTGAGGGGCAACATATGATGAATAATGTGAAATAATGGTAGTCAGTAATAATGAGAAAATCTACCACCTCTCGGGACAATATCTCAGTTTGTGTAAAATCGTTTAATTTGACATTTACATTACATTAGTATTTAGCAGACATACTGATTAGTATCACATAAGTAAGTGTAAGTGTAAGTGTAATCACACTTTGCTACATCTTGGCCGACAGTTTTTCTTCCCCAGCAGTTTATGAGCAGCATATGACCTCCTCAACAATATTGCTGCCAGTGTATTGTCAACAGTACCGCACCCAGTAGGCTGCTGTATGGATAGCCCCTCTCAATGTCATTTTGTTGACACATGGCCATCATTACTTATACGATTCATGGGTTAAAGATCAGACCTAATACAGCCTCTCCAGATAAATTGTTCAGTATCCTGAAAAAGATACTGTTTTTTTGTTCTTACTTGACGCTTAACTTAAAACACTGGCAAGAAATCTATTCACTTGAACTGTCACGCTTTCACATATTGTGTTCCTTTACTCTCACTGGACTCAAGTAACCATGGGAAAGTAAACCTATGTTTGTACTTGTAAACAGAAACACCGTAAGTGGAAAGGAAATATGATCGTAAAGGCTTAGAGGGGGGCCTCTCCAAAGATAATCACTAACGTTTCAATAAAATGAAAAGTGTTGATTCCAAAAAAACATAATCACTTATTTTTTTCCCCTCAAGTAATAACCCCCACAAATGTATATTCAGTCTGAGCAACAGCAGTGCAATTCTTACTGTAAGAGGCGATGCTTCACAATCTGTCTATGGCAGCTGCTGTACAGTCACTGCCTTACCAAGCTATAATGATTCAAATATTCACACTGAATTCCACAAATGCTTTATTATAGTCAGAGACGTAATAACTCACAACAGTTTCATTTCATTACTTAATTACATATGCTGTGTGGTGGTTTTTAAACATGTTTATGTGGCATTCCTTATATGTGTGTAAACTATTCCAAGATGGTTGGGCATAATTTAGCCATAGTAACCCTGTCCTGCAGTACTTAACGGTAATTATTATCATCATAAAACCATTGTAATTCATGTCCTAAACAGGCACAGTGTTAAGTAAAGTAACAGCACGGCTGCTCAGTATACCACAGTGAGTCCCTATTAGGCTCCATTGTGCCTGATGCCTTGGCATTGTTATTAGTCTCTTGGAAGCATTCTCCATATCGCACTTATATAGAGCCTATTTTAAGGGTAGAAGAAGACCTTTAACACACACACCAATCAAGTGCTTTATTTATGCGTCGCGCTAAAAGAGCAGCGGCTGTTTCTTGTCATTTAGCCCGGGAGTACAATCTGAACTTTTCTAAACCTTTCTTAATGCATGCATTGCACACCCAGACAAGTGTACTCTTTCTCTCTGTCTCACACCAACGCAAAGTACCGGTAGCACAGAATGACAGCAAAACAAGCAAAACACCGCTTCTCTCTCGTTCTCTCCCTCTCACTCTCCTCACACCTTCTTCAACCCTCTTCTTCATGCACACACTTACACACATACATACACTCCTACTCAAATGCATTCACACGCATACTACCACCCGGCACATACACACACGCAGACACGCATGCAAGCAAGCACACAGACTCGCATGCAGGCATGTATCTGCCTTTTCTGTCTGCCCATCATCTTCCAGTTGATGGACAACCCCACCCCCTTACCTCCCCAACACCACCACCATCACTACCATTGTGCACACACGCACGCACGCACGCACTCACGCATACACCACCACCACCACCACCACCACCATAATAAATATAGCGGCCTGGTGTGTGTAGGGAGAAAGGAGCTGTGATCTCCGAGGCAGCAGAGCGATGACAGAGCTCTAATGGGTGTGAAGACACATCACACCCAAACTGGCACAACACTACACAAGGGAAGGTCATAGTAGGAGGAAATGGGTAGAACTCAAACTAAAGTTTTCTATTCTTTCCTGTTGTTTTATTGACAAAACAGCTAAGTTTTTGCCTGCTGTCAATGTAGGCATAGCAACTTTTGGGGTTCTTTTCCCCATTCGCCATTCACCTCAATTGCAAATGAGATGGGCCACGGATATGCTTGCTGTGAACCGTAGATCACGCACACAACCGCATGCGATGGAATGCACGCTACGTGCTTCAGAACAATCAGAGCACAACGCATGGTGCTGAAAGCATTATGTAGGCAGATGGCCAGAGCGGATCTCATTACTATTTTCCGCCATAGTTTGACTCTACCAAGACCTCAACCCGGAAGTTGGGAAGATCGCACCTCGCGGTTCTGTTAATATTACACCATACGCAAGTGTCTGTCTGCTTACATTGTGTCTGGTACTCTAAGTCACGACATAGCATTTGCATGGCAACAGGTTCAAACATGTTAAGGGCACGCACACAGGTATCCTGCAGCAAGTATGTCCCCAGCCATTATGATCTTCGAATAGCTTTTGCAAGATATTGAATAAAACTTCGAACATCGATGATGTCGAGTCTTGCTCCATGAGGCTACAATTAACAGGAAAGGACAGCAGGAACTAGTGCAGTGCTTCTCAAACTTTTTCAGACCGAGGATCACTTTGTCCCCCCAAAAATGTCCAGGGACCACTTGTTAACTGAAGTGACACATTGCTATTTCAATGCAGATCGCTCACTTTTTATTCACATTACAAGTGTCTTATTGTGGTGTTTTAATTTCAAAGCTATGTTTGAATGTATATGCACGGACCACCTGAGCTCTGTCGCGGACCACCAGTGGTCCCTGGACCACACTTTGAGAATCACTGAACTAGTGTGACTTGTAGGAAGTCCATACTGGAGGGCAAAAAAACAAAGGAACGAAGTCGGTAGAAAAGTACATTTGGTGGCACTAGTTCAACACTTCCAGAATCAAAATATGGAGCACTCCAAGTGCTGCTTCTACTCTGTAGGCGTTGAATTAACACCGCAACATGTACTGCGTCGTAGTACAATGAGGTGGATAGATGGTCATCAGGAAGTACATAGTGGCGGTCGACTGTTAATTAAGTTAATTGATGTAATTAATCATTATACGAGACAAAAATGACTTAATCACGATGAATCACGAATAATCATACATTCAGAGTTTCCGGTTCCTCCTATTGTGTTTTTGTAAAGAAAGACAACAAAGGTGTGTGTGTGTATGTGTGTGTGGAGGTGGGGAAGGCAAGGTGGAAAGGAAGAGATAGTAACACAAAGCGGTCATCAGGAAAGTCGATGCCAATGGATTAAGTTAATTCATCTAATTAAATGTTGCCAAAAAAACCAAGCTAATCACGATGAGTCACAAGTAATCACGTTTATAGAGTTTTAAATTCTCCTTTATTCCTTGTAAAGAAAGAAAACCTGAGGTGGATGCGTAGGAGTCGTAATCAAGGTTCAGTACCCTGCAATTGCAAGGAGAAAAGCTAATGGGAAAAATGTGTTGTTTTAGGAGAAAAAAACGAATGCACCTTCTCTGAGTGTCTTGTTGGACTGTACTCAGGATAGATATCTCATTTAGTAACGCATGGGTACAACTTGATATTTAGGCTATGCCACAAGTAAAGGAAAGCAAAGTCAAAACAGCATGCACAAAGAGAAGAGATAATAAGGGAAGAAGGAGATTCAAAAAGCAATAAAACAAGGTAGTTAAGGAAGGTATCTGATGTAAGTGTCAGTAATAGAGTGAAGTTAATTATGCTAGGGAAGGTACAGTCTCAAAGAAAAGAAGCAATACTATGGCACCAATCATTCCTTAGGGCCTCCATACACTGGCTCTGCCAAAGTGCAGAGCACTGTTCTGCAAAAGTTCGATTCCACTGTTTTCAATAGAACCCTGCACACCAGCGCCGCTGTCTGCGGTGATTAGGGACGAATTCTATTTTGTCGGAGCCACCCGTTGACTATCCATGCTCTGCTGCGATGAAATTATCTCTCTAGGGTAGGGGGGGGGGGGGGGGGGGGGGGGGGGGGACAAATGGCCTAAAAATCAAAATTTTGGAAAATGATTACGCCCACTTTAGGGATGGTGCATTGGGTCATTTCAGAGATATTTTGTATTGGAAGTTGGTACCCATCATGAAATAAACCCCCCACCCCACCCAAAAAACTAAATCGGACATGTTTTTTGCCCTGTTTTCCCCTTTTTAGCATTAAAGATACATATACATATCTTGAGAGAATACTTTGGTTCACCTGTCAGATGTTGCAATGTTCTAATGTGATAAGGTACATTTACATAGGCCTATTATGGATGCTGGTTGACTGCAAGCAAACCATTGAAATCCCCAAGCAGACAGCCATTTTCTATCAGTGAGGCGAGCTCAGCTGTGATTGAAGTAGGCAACACTATGTTTGGACGTTGGAAAAGTGCTGGGGAATCTGATAAGGTCTTTGACAAGGATACTACAAGGATATACAGTGCCATATACTAGAACAGGGGTGGGGAACCTATGTCTTGAGGCTGTTTTATGCGGCCCCCAACATAATTTCAATATTATGCAGCTTCATATGAACTGTGACATATTTTGTAAAGGAATCTTAGAAATTCCATTTGCAACACAATTAAGATATATTCAGGGGACCTAGAGAAGGTGGGGTCTGTTGTAAAGGTGCTACAATATAGGCCTTAAGTGCAGGGCGAAATCCTGGTTTGCGTTCATAGTTACGGCCCTTGGAGGACTTTTACGGCCCTTGGAGCAATTCGAAGTGGCAATTAGAATGAAAAAGGTTCCCCACCCCTTTACAGGCAGCATAAGGCCAGCTCTACAGTTAATTGAGTCCTTAAGTCTGTCTCTAATTGTGGAAAAGCTTCAGGTGCATCATACGTATTCTGGTTTACTGGTATGCGAATCAACATATGCTGGTGAAATGTGGAAACAGCCTATCTACTCCTTTCCGTGTAGGCAATGGAGTTAGACAAGGGGGACTCCTATCTCCAGCCTTGTTCAACCAATACATTGGACAACCTCTCCAAACAACTGGGGAGGTGTAAGACAGCATGGCTGATAGGAAACACTGTTTTAAACCATTTGATATATGCAGATGATCTGGCTATTATGTCCCCCAGCACTGTTGGGTTTCAGCAACTCCTGAATGTGTGCTCTGAGCATGGGGTTGAGTTTGATGTACAGTATAATGCAAAAAAATAGTGCTGTGTTGATATATAGAGCCAAGGAAGATTATAAAGTTCTAACGTTTTATCTGCCAGGGCAATCAATATGTGTATCAAGCAGTACAAAATATCTTGGGCACATTATCACTGAGAAGTTGGGAGATGATGCTATAGACAGAGATGAGTGTTGCATGTCCAAGCAAATATGTTAGTAAGACAAGTTTGTTCTGATGATGTGAAAGTAAACTTGCTTACTGTACTCCTATGTATGCAGCCCTAATATGGGTCAGCTACGAAAAAGACCCTGCGTAAATTCCAAGTAGCATAATGAAGTAACTTAGTATAATGATTGCTTGACTATATTGCTGAAAAAAAAACTAGAAGTTGCAGTGCTAGTTAAATAATTTGTCACTCAGGACTAAGTACTTCACAGGCTCTCTTTAAGAAATTGATGTTTAAGTTCATTTGTCGTCTGGAAAGCTGTCTCAAAACTGTATTATAAGGATTCTCACAAGCCCCAGATGCAGCTCTGTCAGATATCAATCATGAATGTGGAAGCATTGGTATGGCTGCCTCTTAAGACTGTCATGACTGATGGTATTTTGTACATGCTTATGCAAGATTTCTCCCCCCTCTCTCCTTCTTGTGATGTCTATTTTCATGTATGGAGAATTCAGGGCAATTGGGCCACTTTTTTTGCAAGTGAATGGCCCAAAGTCGCCCAATTTACCTGAATTCACCAATGTTGTATGTCCTCTTATTGGGCCTAGAGCCTGCTATATATATTGGCAGACTGTAAGAATAGTGAATGCATACAAAGGGCAGAACAGCTAAAAACTCTGTTTTTGTGTTCTTTTTTAATTTTAAAGAGGGGGTGGGGGGTTATTTTCAAGATACGGAGTCACCTTGAGGTGTACCATTTCTTCTATTAATAGTGTTAATTAAAAATCAAATGGATTTGAAAGCATTTATGCAACGGTATATAAGCAAACAGTAAAAATAGCTTATGCATACCAGGCGGAATGGGCAGAAAATGCCACTTTTGGGTTCTTTTTTTCATTTTCAAGGGGTGGGGGGTTATTTTCAAGATACAGAGTTACTTTTGGTGTCAAAGTTCTTGTATTTATAGTGTTAATCATGTCCCAAATGGGCGTGTTGAAATTTTGAACTTGATGATTATCCCCCCCCCCCTATCTAGGGGGTTGAAATTGTGTCGGAAGGAAAAGTCAGAGAGAGTAGAGAGAGAGAGGTTCCATTGACCCATTGTGTCCGGGTTCTATTATTGCAAGGGGGAGAGGGGGGAGATCCCCCTTTAGGCAGACCTAGGCAGACCTAAGGACTGTTCTATTCAATGCTAGGAGCATTATGACACGGCCCTTTAGGCAGACCGGAACCTGGTCATGTTAGGTGCCCATAGCAACCTATTATGTTGGCATATCTCTATACTTAAAGAATCTCTGGAAAAGTGCTCCGCAGTGCTGTCGGAACCGATGTGCAGAGGCCCTTTTTCTTTTGCAATGCAATGCAATGCCCAGTAGTGCTGTGCTGGTGAGGGTTTTAGTGATACACCTGCACTAACCTGCACCTACACTCTACTCTGTGCTAGATTCCAACTAGGTTGCACTTGAGAAAGGACGAAGGTCCGAAACGTCGTGCAAATAAATCACTGGGAGCATTAACAGTGTTGCGGACTTCCATCATTTATTTCAGTTACTCTATTTTGTCCAGCACCTGTACCACTGATGTGCGCGCATTCTCCACCTTCCTAGATTCCAACCAGACACACTTATCATGCACCGATGTACCAATGCACTGTTCCAGCATACCAACTCAGGGAAATGGAGTTAGTAAGAAACTCCTTACGCCATAGACTGCTGCCAAATTCATTGATGAGCTGTGTAGGACACAGTGAACATTACATATACTCCTGCACATGCATACGGTATGGCCTGCGTTAGAGACATACTTACACATCGATGTACCAACCCAAGGAGAAGCAATAAGGAATCTCTGGTGGAAAATGGATTTGCTGTGCTGTGCAGCTTGAGTATAACTTGATACTCCGCACACACAGCATGTCACAGAAGTTCTGCACACTGTAGTCTGCACCAAAAGTACTGTACATACTGTATGAATTGTGCTAGATGCCAGAGACAAACGAACCACGTACCCACATATCAACTCAAGGAAAGGCAAAATATTGAATACTATACCAGAGATTCTTTAATAGAGATATGCCAACATAATAGGTTTCTATGGGCACCTAACGCGACCAGGTTCCGGTCTGCCTAAAGGTGAGTGTCATAATGCTCCTACAATGAATAGAACAGTCCTTAGGTCTGCCTAGGTCTGCCTAAGGGGGGCCATAATAGAACCAGGAAACAATGGGCCAATGGAACCTCTCTCTCTCTACTCTCAGGCAATACTGTACATGCTGTGTGATGTATATGTACAACAAACATACGGTACCAACTCAAGGACAGGCGATATGTAATGTTGTGATGTGTAGTGCAGTGCGAGCACTGATAAAACCCAGCAGCTCATACAATGCATACATATATCGCCCGTTCTACATTCCAACCCAGAGACACGCATGAAGGCACACGAATGTCTCAGCATTTCCCTTCGCATTTCCTAGTCAGTGACATTCCTCAGGTGTATGCTGGCCTTTAGAAAAGGAAGGTCTTGTCATGGATTCGCCGGGAAAAGGGAAAGGTCACCGATCGTTTTCCGCATGAGGAACTGTTGGTTGGCATTGGAGGCTTCCCTTAAGGCCGTAAATGGTTCATCCTCAAAGCTGAAAATTGTGGAGCAGGCTGACGGTCCGGGCGGAAAGACCTTTTGGAATGTCCTCAGGAATAGTGCCAAGGCATACCATATACAATAAAATACAACGGCAGTATGGCTTTTTTTGTTTTACATAGAATAGAATAGCAGGCCTCAAGGTTTTTCCAAGGAGAGCAAACCCGTGGACCGTTATTGTGTCTATAACCCATGGACCATTATTATCAGTTCTACAGTTATGTTCTAGTCGTTTTTTTTTACACTGAGCTTGTGTGGTACAGTAGGTTGAGTATAGTCATCAGAGGTTTATTGAATGGCTTGGGACTGTATAGGCTTCAGTATGCAATGTCCCTGAGCTACACCTTGCCTGCCGCCTGCCACCGCACTCCACTCACCACAACGCTCCCATCACCATCTCATCCCCCATCGATGATGGCTTTCACCTCCGTTGTTCTTTGTGAAGCAAAAGCGATGAAAAAATGCACTTCCTCGCTTTCTGTCTTTTTATTCTCTCTCTCTCTCTCTTTCTCAGTCACTCTTCCACTCCAGCCTCCATTATCTTTCAGTGCTGCTTTCTTGCTCTCCATATCTTTATTCCTCCCTGTCGGTTTCTGTCTCTCTCTCTCTAGCTCTCTCTCTCTCTCTCTCTCTCTCTCTCTCTCTCTCTCTCTCTCTCTCTCTCTCTCTCTTTCATCTGCAACAGTATATCCTCCATTCTTTTTTAGTCTGTCTCTACGTCATACACTCTCCTCTTTCTTTGCCATTCATCTTTTATCTATGCAAGTTGTCTCCCTGTCACCATCTCCTCTCCATTTTCCCCTCTCCCTGTCTTTCTCTCTAAGATCTCTCTTGCCTTGTCTTAGTGTTTCTTTCTCGCCGTGCCGCTTTGTTTACACTGTACTTCGCCATTGCTTTCTTTCTGTCTCTCTTTTTGTATTTCTCTCTCTCTCTCTCTCTTCTCTCTCTCTGCCTCTGTCTCTTTCAGGATAATTTCCCTCCCTGCCATTTTCACCTCATCTCCTGTTCATTGTGTCGGCAGCCCGCCCCCTTTCTCCCTTGCCTGATCTCTCTCTCTCTCTCTCTCTCTCTCTCTCTCTCTCTCTCTCTCTCTCTCTCTCTCTCTCTCTTGCCCCCTCTCTCTCTCTCTCTCTGGCTTCATCTCTCTCTCTCTCTCTCTCTCTCTCTCTCTCTCTCTCTCTCTCTCTCTCTCTCTCTGCCTTCATCTCCCTCTCTCCTTTTCACTCTCTTGCCCACCCGTCTATCTCCTTTCTCCTTTACCGCTATCTCGCTGGCAGCCTCACCATTTCCCTTCCTTTTGCTACTCCTATCCCCACCACGCCACCCTCACTCCCAACCCCACCCTCCTTCAGCCACCCTCCCTCCCTTCCACCCTCCCTCTTTCCTGCATTCCCCTCCATTCTCTCCCTCTCCAAGGCTGCCTCTCAATCTCCCGCTGTCCTTCTGCTCCGTCAATCTCTGCCTTTCCCATTCTCAACCTTTTCCCCCATTCCTCATTCTCAGTCCTTCCTTACGCCTTTCCATTTCGCCTTTACCCCTTCCATCTCCACTCCCTTCTTCCATCTCTCCAATCATCTGCCTCTGCCTCTGCCTCCCCCTCCCTACCTCCCTCAATCCCTTCATCCCTCCTTCCTGTTCTTTTCTCGTGCTCTGTGGCCTCAAATACAAGTTTCTTACCGTACATACTGTACAAGGGAAGAAAATGGACCTACATTTACATAGGAGCCACAGGTTTTATACCATGTTCTCTAGACTGTACCATGATTGCTCCTTGCAAGGTCCAGCTAGAAACACCACACAGGTTGCATGGAAGCCGCATGGTATGCAAAATAAGGGGCTCCTATTGTATGCATCAGCAGGAAATCACAACAATTTTGTGAATGAGATAGTGAACTAGTTTTTGCATATTCAGTGCTACTGTGTGAATGTGTGTGTGTGTGTGTGTGTGTGTGTGTGTGTGTGTGTGTGTGTGTGTGTGTGTGTGCGTGTGCGTGTGCGTGTGTGTCTGTGTCTGTGTCTGTGTCTGTGTCTGTGTCTGTGTCTGTGTCTGTGCGTGCGTGTGTGCGTGCGTGTGCGCGCAGACTTTATATGGTGTGGATGTGATGTAGGGGTTTGTGTGTGTGTGTGCGTTTGTGAGTGTATGTGTGTGAGTGTGCATGCAGGTGTTTCTGTCTGAGTGTGACATCGAGTGTTAATGTGTTTTGGGTGTACGTTCTTCAGTAAGAAAAAGGAAATATATGTGTGAATGCATGTATCAGTCAGTGTGTCACACACTGCAGCAAGTGAGAACATATTGTGCCACTCTAGTACATCTCTTTTCCCCTTCAGCCAATAAGTGAGGTAATTTGCCGTGATTTAACACAACGTTCAGTGCCGGCTGTTTTTCTTCAGATTTTTTGGGGAAAGAAGAAGAAGAAGAAGCAATCACAGATTGATTGAGATGTTTTGCACTCTCTTAAAAAGTGCAGCTCTTTTTTTCGGAAGCATTGCCTTCGCGCTGCTGACTTAGCACTGATTCTTGAGAAAGTGGCTAAAACAGGTTGTAATGTTGACAGAAAAAAACAAAGTGAATTACAAAATTATATGGTATATCCTCGTAGACTAAGGTCTTGGCTTTTCAGAAATGCACAAGGCCAATCTCCCCATTATGTATTTTTTTTCAGAAATCAGGCTTTTCTCCGATCATACCTTGTTTTTTGTCAACACCGTCAGACACAATTAAAAGTTATTAAAATTGTATTGATTTGGTTGCATATGTATCTGGAGTTTTTAAGTGATTATGTGTATTTTTTGGTTCACACATATGCCTTTAAATGTTGAAAATTCACTTTTGTTCTATTTTAATACTGTTTCATGTGTTCTAATTTTAAAATATGTACCGTCATACGATGCTTACTTAACGCCTAAATACAACAAACATTTTTTTGTAATTTCACAAATATTCGTGTAGGCTTAAATTGGCTATTACTTTGATATTTCAACAACTCCTAAGGAAAATGTTGTAAGCACATTCCTTTAAAATGTCCAAAACTCCTTCTTACGGTGGTGACTTAAGAACTGACAGTGGTGACAGTAATCTGAGAGTGGTGAAAGTGGCCTAATTAGTACCTGCATTTAGCAAAATAAATAGCCCTCTCAAGTCAATGGCATCTTGCATACCTGTAAACACTTTATTTTTGTGTGTGCACAGTATGAGCATGTGTTTTTACTTCATTAGTTAGATTATCTAGGAAGTAAGCCACGGGTTGTTGAAAATGTGGTAAAAACAGCTTTTAAGTTGTTCAAATCCAAAAATATAGAGGTGTATTATCATAGATGTAGGTCTTGGCTGTGCAGTGAATGCATTGGCCAAGCTCCCATGTTTAACATTTTTCATAAAATGGGCTCTTTCTTGTTTTGTCAACAGCGGCAGACAGAATTAGAAGTAAAAACACATGTTTACTGTATTAAAGTGAATTACTTTAACAATTAAACATAACTGTAGATACTTATTGTATGCATATTCTTAAAACATGTCAAAAACACGTAAAACATGTGTTTTTTGGTGAACTCCATCAGATGTCACCACCGTCAGGTTTTCTGACAAAAAACCTCCAAATGCACCTCAGTGGTGGCTAGAGTATCATTTTGGATCACAATTATTACTAACATGCCTAGTAATGTTTCATTAACCAGCACAATTTAGTATAATATGGAACAACATGATGAGCAGAACAAAATCTGACTGTGGTGACATCTGACGGTGTGAGACAAAAAAGCACTCTTTTAAATATTATGCATTGTTTGTTCACATTAGCCATTTCATTTTCGCTCTGTTTCTTGGGTGCTTCATACCTCTTCTGAAAAAAAATATATTTATTAACATTAATGTAATACAATACTATTAGAACCCCCGACGGTGTTGACAGTTTATGGTCGGGACAGTACCAGTGTCCAAACAAATTAACAAATTGAGGACAAAATAATAAACTTACAGGAGCTTCAGTGATGGTGAAGTAGGCAGTAGAGCTAAAGGTTTGAAAAGGGGTCCTCAGTAATGAAAATTACCTTGTGCATACCTGATTTTATTGTCTTTTAGAAAAAATCTGACGGTGGTGACCAATATGCTGGACACATTTTGAGCAATCAGTAAATAATAGTAAATATTGTTTTACATCCACTATGTGCACATCTGTAGAACCACTTTAATATGGTCTTCCACATCATGGTGATATTGTTCAATTCTGTTAGTGATTTTTGTATTTTAAGTCAATTGAAATGATGATGCCAGTCCTTGGGACAGGCGTTTTTACAGGGTGTGGACAGGTTTATAGCCATGAAAAGTAATAAAATTACACTTAAATATTTCAAACAAAAATGTATTCGTGTGACAGACCCCTTGGCCATTACCTGGGGACATTTTGTTTGTGAAAATTTAGTTGATTTTCAACAGAATTAATATTTTACTGCAGGGACATGTTTTTGCCAAACTTTCAAGAATCAGTGTTAGACATTTGTCTCTTGGCAGCCGAGTATTTTCCAAAATGTCTGCCAGTTCCTCTCACCGCATGGAGTCCTCTTGACAGGGGCGCCGCGGCTGCTAAACATTTCGCACCCCGGGAAACAATCCAATGTCGGACCCCCACGCCTCAGGTGCAGTTATGTTGGTCATTATGTTTGAATGAGGGCACTTTGTCAGTAGATGGTCCCAGTTTTTCACCAAAATGCTCCACACAACGCTACTGCTTACTGAGACCTTGTCTGAACTTGCACTTTATACAGTAAGGTGTGCCACAGTTAGAGTACATTGCTTGCAGGGCCGGCCCAAGGCATAAGCAAACTATGTGATGGCTTAGGGACCCCAGGCCAGAATTCAGTGCAGATGGCCACCAAATTCACACACTAGTCGTGGCACTACTACTCACATCTTTTGTTTGTGAAGATTCTCATTCAACCATATTTTAATGGTCCAAAGAGTTCATTGTAAAGAATTACATTTCTTCTTGGCTACTTTTCCAGCTCCAAGAAGTTCACTTGGTTTTGTGCGCTTCATTGAGATATTGAGATAAGACAGTCCAAGATGGTGACAAGAAACGAGTAGGAGAGAGATTGTAGAGAAAATTATGATCTGTAGCAAAGACTTCGCTTCATATTCACTTCTGTACTTGTTTCATATACTGTTGCGCTCTATTCCTTTCCAAATGTTCCCCAGGGAAAACTATGTGACTAGGAAGATACTTTCAAGGTCCTCTGATAAGAAACAATGTTAGCCCTGTGTTTTTCCATTCCTTCTGTGCTGCCCATTAAAAAAGGGCCTTCGTGGGAGGAGAGACTAGAGAGACCGAGGATGCCAAGCGAGGAACATGTTGTCCAGGGCTACTCGCTCTCTCCTTTCGCGAAAGTCAATTGTAAACTCTGATCAACTTGTCGTGGTCTCATTAATTAATTAATTAGTTTAATTAATTTCCTTAACAGAGATACAGGAAGGGATCGGATTGAGAAATGACCTTGGGTCGGAATCGGAAATGACCTCGGGTCGGAATGGAACCTGGGTCCCTGGCTTTATAAGAGGGTCCCTTAGCCCACTGAGTCACAGTGCCCCCCACATCTAAATTTTTCACCCACCTCTTATTTCTCTTAGTTTGCAACGCACGTGCACCTCCTGAGGTGTTGTCTCACCTTACCAGTTACAGTACTTCGCATACAGCACTATATAAATCAATGACTTTTTCTGTAGCCAACACATTTACCGGTATGAAATCTTTTCTTTCTTCTTCCTCCTGTTCCTCTTACTTCAGTTATCAAGCATTTTTCTGTTTTTTTTCCCCCTTCTAAAGGTGCTAGTCTACCGCCTCCGACGAGGTACAGTAACTGGAAAAATTCCCCTACCACTGCTGCTCTTCAGAGTAATTGAAGGCTATGATGCAGGAAACTGAACTAAGCTTGTATAAAGTATTATTATATGGACGTGGCCTTGTGACTCCGGGTATGCTAGATTGCTAGATTGGATGGATGCTCAAAGACTATGTAGGCAGGTGAGGGTTTTTTGTAATCTTTATTCAGTTGTTGGTATTGCAGCGAGGCTTTAGTATAATGAAAAAAGGGCACTGTATTACAGTAGGTGTGTTGAATAGAAGTGAATTTGATTGCCTATGGAAAAAAAATCTATCAAACTACTCTATAATGGACACATTCTGGTGTGCGTGCATTGCCTGTGGTATGCCGATGGATTTAAGCGTTTTCATGGAAAAACCCTGTGATATCGCGACTGCAGTGGCTCTCAGTCTTTTTAAACAAACACGCCCCTGGCCACATCATAAGCCTGGCAACACCACGATAAAGAGGATGAAAATAGCACAGCCTAAGTGTATGCTTGTATCAATGTGTGCATTATTGGGGTACATTTTATTTTGTGTTGAAATGTATGACTATATACAGTATATATATACTGTATATTTGGGGGGGGGGTCAAAGTTTATTTACACAGGACAGTGAAGAGTGGGACAGGAAATGAGCGGGAGAGAGAGACGGGGGAGGATCGGGAAATGACACAGGTCGGGAATCGAACTCGGGTCACCCATATAGCAGTCCAGTGCCCAGCCGACTAAGCCACAGCTGGGCTATGGTTTAAAATATTTTCATGTATTATTATGAAGCCAATTGGAGCCAATTTGGGTTGGAGCCAATTTTGGTCCCCTAGGGGAAATTCTTTCTCTGCATTTATCCCATTTGGACTAGTGAATCACATTGAAGTACACACACTAGTCCGTAGCAGTGGGCTGCCTGCTGAGCGGCGCCCGGGGAGCAGTGTGGGGGTTAGGTGCCTTGCTCAAGGGCACTTCAACCGTGGTCCGGTCGGGCATTGAACCACGGACCCTTGGGTTGCCAACCCAGTGCTCTAACCACTGAGCCACGACTGCCCCCATGTAGATGCATCATCATTCGGTGTCCTTCTCAACGCCCCCCCCAAAGGGCTCTCCCTAATATGGACCTTGGCAGGCTGTAGAGCCCCCGTTGAGAAACACTAATCTACTGCAAGCTCTCCTCTTCTCTGTCATCTGTTTGGCCTTCCAAAATCCCCACGTTTTACGGCCACTGCAGGTCAATGTGTTGACACCACTGGTGTAAACTCAGTATTTGGAATGTCAAACGGAGTTTGTCTTTTGCTGTATTTCTGTGAGAAATTCAGAGTCAGAAAGATTGTGTGTGTGTGTGTGTGTGTGTGTGTGTGTGTGTGTGTGTGTGTGTGTGTGTGTGTGTGTGTGTGTGTGCGTGTGTGTGTGTGTGTGTGTGTGTGTGTGTGTGTGTGTGTGTGTGTGTGTGTGTGTGTGTGTGTGTGTGTGTGTGTGTGTGTGTGTGTGTGTGTGTGTGTGTGTGTGTGTGTGTGTGTGTGTGTGTGTGTGTGTGTGTGAGAGAGAGAGAGTGTGTGCGATCTGTGCTCCTGGATCCTACAGACAGTGAGGGGGCAGGAGGAGGCACAGGGCTGCTTTATGACAGACTGTGGAGGCTGAGGACTATAAATAGACACACACACACACACACGCACGCACGCACGCACGCACACACGCACGCACGCACACACGCACACACACACACACACACACACACACACACACACACACACACACACACACACACGCACGCACGCAGCACGCACGCACACACGCACGCACGCACACACGCACACACACCACACCACACCACACCATACATAATGTATACACACTCTATTCTTACTCATATGCGTCCACGCAAGTCCAAATACACCACACAGAGAGAGGCAAAGGGAAAGGCAGAGGGGAAAAATCTCACACACACCATGCTGTTTGTCAGTGATCACGGCCTGGTTGTCACGATACGCTGATCTGCTGACTCGGATGGGATTGCATCATAGATCTGCCCTGGAACGGAACGTCTGACGGAAGTGTGTGTGTGTGTGTGTGTGTGTGTGTGTGTGTGTGTGTGTGTGTGTGTGTGTGTGTGTGTGTGTGTGTGTGTGTGTGTGTGTGTGTGTGTATGAGCCTACAGCATGTATGCGTCAGTGTGTGTGTGTGTGTGTGTGTGTGTGTATGAGCCTACAGCATGTATGCGTCAGTGTGTGTGTGTGTGTGTGTGTGCGACGAGTGTGTGTATACGCATGTGCCAACGTGTGCGTGTGTGTCAAAAAAGATGCTGTGCACTGCCGAGGAGGAGGAGGAGGTGGCTCCGGAACATTCTAAGGCCCGGCGGCCATTTGTCATCCCCACACACATTTTGCTGCCGGCCCTTTTTCTTCCCAACGCAGCTTCCCTTCCGACCGCTCTGCCATTACACATTTGCAGGGCCGCTGGCAGCCTTGGCCAGGCCTGGGACAAACTCATCTGAAACCCATCCACCCACCCACCTACCCAATACATACAATGCAATGGGGACCCCGATTCTGCCCCCCCTCCCTCTCTCCTTGGGCCCGGGACAATTGACCCGTTTGCCCCCCCCTTTGTTGGCGTCCCTGCACATGTGAATGAAATATACTGCACGGGGCAGCTCCAACAGCACAGCACTCCATCTCCTCACAGAAACAGGGCTGAGGTGCTCGACTTCATACTGACGCTACACATACAGTATGTGGATATGATATATGTAGATGTATAGATATTTCGCATAAAATACTCCTCATTATGCCAGAAATAGTACTATACCACTACATACTGTACAGGGAAATGGTAATGATTTAGTGGTGTGGGGTTTGCAGTTTTGTAGTATAGGTGGAGTGAATAAGAGTGTAGTGTAGCATACTGTATTCATTTGTAGTTTAGTACTGAGTGGCATGCTGTGGTGTAAGGTGTCGGGTAGTGTCATTGCATTTCATTTCTTATTTATTGTTTTTTTTTGTTTTTTTAAAGATATTTTTTGGGTCTTTTACGACGTTATTGATGATAGGACAGTTTGAGAGGTGGACAGGAAGTGAATGGGGAGAGAGATGGGGAGGGGTCGGTAAAGGACCCAGGCTGGGAATCGAACCCGGGTCGGCCACATGACGAGTACCCTACCGGTTGGCTACAGCAGGGCCATCATTTCTTGTTTATTCTATAAACATTGTGGTTGTAATGAGTAAAATTATGACTGCATAAGTAGTAAGGTAGAGAGTTGAGTTGGGACAACTAGACTACAGAGACATTTATAAAATAATAATGGAAGAGAAACAGAGGGAAACTAAGAAGAGCAACAGGTAAACAAACATTATAGTCACCATGAGTACCACCAGCCTCCCCTCTCTGACCCCCCCCACCTGGATGGCTGGGTCCTGGAGTATCCCCTGATGTCGCCTCCTGGGTAGCCTGTGTCAGCTGAGTCGGTGGTTGCTCATTGGCAGTGGCAGTCACCAAGTCACGGCGCCAGAGACCTGCCTGAGATGGCCACACCGTTGTAGCACTTTCACGCTCCAGCAGTGGAGGACATTCAGTGGGGGAATACTACAGGGCTTGGGGCCTGGGTCTAGGCTAGTGTTTCCCAACCAGGGGTACGTGTACCACTAGGGGTACGCGAGCACACAGCAGGGGGTACTTGGAAAGATGTTATTATAATAACAAATGTATGGAGCAGTCACATCAGGACAGAGAAAGCGATATAGAACATGAATTAGGGGTACAGTACTCATAGGGGGTACGCGAGACAAAAAAGGTTGGGAAACACTGGTCTAGGCTAGTACCACTTGCTTCCTCCAGGGAAGCCCACAGGGGCTGGGGGGGGGTCAGTTGTCCTGGGCCCAAGAGAGAGAGAGAGAAGGGGCGAAGAATTGGGTCCTTATTACATTGACTGTATAGTACTGGGTGCGGGGGGGGGGACCTTTCAGATATTTTTTTCCTGGGCCCGTTGAAAGCTGTCAGTGGCCCTGGCGTCCTCCACCACCATTACTGCCTCTACCTACACCGCCTCCACCTCCTCCTCCTCCTCCTCCTCCTCCTCCACCTCCTCCTCCTCCACCACCTCCTCCTCCTCCTCCTCCTCCACCTCCTCCTCCTCCACTCCACTGCACTGCCTCCATCTCTGCCTCCGTCGCTAACTCACCGCGCCACCGGCTGTCTGCTGTCGATTGACCCTGGCAGGCTATTTGTGTAGCAGCTGACCCCGCGGGCTCGCCTGGACTCCCTCTTGCTTCCTTAACAAGGTTTGGAGTGACTGCCCCCTCTCTAGCCAGTCACCCAGTCACCCAGCCAGCTCGCCAGCCAGCCGGCAGCCTGAAACGTACCTTCCGAAACCCCCAACTCCCCCCCCCTTCGCTCCACCACTTCCCCATCCCCCTCCCTCCCCCACACGATCAACCATCCTATGCACACACATACTCGATGCATTCGCACACACATGCTAAGACACACACACACACGCGCGCGCGCATGCACGGACGGACGCACGCACGCACGCACGCATGCAAGCACGCAAGCACACACACACACACACACACACACACACACACACACACACACACACACACACACACACACACACACACACACACACACACACACACACACACACACACACACACACACACACACACACCAATCCACCTGTACCTCCAACAACCCAACCACCCCCCACCCCAACCCCCACCCGCCTCCCCATCATCCCCGCCGGCCGCTGCCATTGTGGAGTGTGTAGTCAGTGTATCCCAGAGACGGCTGATGAAATCAATGGCCGATCATTAGGCAGTCACCAATCCATGTCTCCCTGCGAGCGAGTAGTTATCCTCCCTCGGGGGGGCGACCGGCCCAGCTCGACCTGCAGTGGGAAGGGGTTCAGCTGCCACACGAGTGGGCACAATGAGCCGAGCACCTCTCTTATTTCATTTCAGTTCACTTATTCATTCACTCCTTCATTTCATAGTGGCTGGATGGATGGTTGGCTGGTGGCAGTGTTTGAAACTGTCCATACAGGGAGCTTGCAAGGAGAGGGTAGGATTTTTTTTTTTTTACTTGCATACTTTTAAAACCAGCTTTCTCCTATCATCTCTCTTCCTCCGTCTCTTTCTCTCCTTTCTTTTCTCCTCTTTTTTTTCTTTGCCTCTCTCCAGCTCTCTTTCACCCTTATGCGTTCACCCTAATGGTGGCTGGCTGGCTGGACCGTGGACCGGAGACTACATATTGCAGAGACTTGCAAGGGGATTGGGGATTTTTTCTTTTTTTCGGTTTTAAAATGAAATTCTACCAGTGAGCAATTCTTTCTCATCCCATCTATCCCTCTCTCTCCCCCCCCTATTTCCCTCTCTCCTCCCATTCTTTCTTCCGTTTTCTCTCCTTCTTTCCACCTGCATTACTTTCCTTACCTCTCCCCAGCTTCTCTGTTACCCCCATTCATTCCGTCGTCTGGCTTGCTGGCTGCCTGGTTGAGGTGTATGAAACTGTGGATTCAGGGGTTCACAAGGAGGTGGTGAATTTTTTTTCACCCCATTTTTAGGGAACCAGCCCCTCTCATTCCCCCTCTCTCTCCCCCCCCCCCCCCCTTCCCTTTCTCTCCCTCCCTCTATCCTCGCCTCCCCTTGCCTCCATGCTTTTCGCTTTTCTCCAGCCGTCTTTCACCATCATGCATTCAGCCCTGCTGGCTGGCTGCAGTGTTTGAAACGGTGCATACAGAAGGGGCTCGCTATGAGCAATGCTTTCCTCATCCCATCCCATCCCATCTCTCTGCCTCTCTCCATCTCTCTCTCTCCTCCTGTCTCTGCCTCCATCCCTCCGTTCATCTCTGTTTTACTTTCCTGCTTTTTTTTTGTTCTTCTTGCCTCTCCACCTTTTTTCTTTCACCCTCATGCATTCACCCTGATGGTTGGCTGCAGTGTTTCGTACTGCACACAGAGAGCTTACCAGGAGGAGCTGGGACTTTCCCTCAGGTTCCTCAAATCAGACCCCTCTGGGAACCAATGCTTGCTCATCATATCTCTCGGCTGCTCTCCCTCCATTCATCCCTCTTTTCCTTTCCTCCTTCTACTATGGCTCTCCACCTCTCTTTCAACATCATGCATTCAGACTGCTGGCTGGTTGGCTGCAGTGTTTGAAATGGAAGAGATGGAGCTAGAGAAAGACCTGGGATATTTCCCCTCCAACCTGGTTCCTACAATCAGACTCCATCAGGAAGCAGTGCTTTGCTTTCTCATCCCATTTCTCTCCCTCTCTCCCTCCTATTCTCATATCTCTACCTCCCCTTCTCCCCCCCTCTCCCTTCATTCTTACCTCTTTCCACTCTTCCTCTCTTCTTGCCTCTCTCCCCAGCTCTATGTTTTTTTACCCTAGTTCATTTCGACGGCTGCTGGCTGAATGTACTGTGTAAAACTGTGCATACTGAACAGCGGACAAAGACCGAGAAGCAGAGCTGGGTGACATGGCTATTTTTTAATCACGATTATGGCTTAGAAACAGAAAATATTCTTTAATTGACTAGACTGAGCGGAATCACATGACAAAACATCATTGATTGTCAATCGTTTCGATTGCTCGATTAACTGCCAAGCCATAGCTGGAAGTTTTTCCCTCATTTTTAAAATCGTTTCTTATCTATCGGAAAGCAGTGCCTTTTTTATTTCATATCTACAGCATCCCTCTCTTTCACTCCTCCCCGTCCTCCATCCCTCTCTCTTATCCTCAACTCTTATCCTCCACTCCCCCCCCCTCTCCTCACAGCCCGCCTTATTTCGGCCTCATTTTTCTCTCTCTCTCTCTCTCTTTCTCTCAAGCACGAAGTAGAAAGCTGGCGTGGCGAAGCCCCATGAATTCCAATGCGGTGTTATTCCTAACCAACACCAATATGCGTGTAAACAAATCCATTCCCTCCTTCCCCTGTCCCTGCCGGGGCATGAAATGGATTTCATCCGCACGGCAACTTGGAGGTTGCGACATCGACCTGCCGAAGACGGAAATCATACCGCCAAGCGCTTCTTAGACTTATACGACTTACACGACTTACACTTACCCCAGATATCCTATCCAACATGCAGGCTGGTGCCCTCACACACACACACGACACACTACGCACTAATACTTGGAAATAATCATGCATGGGCACATACATGTTGGTAATGCATTCGGTCACAGATAGACACGGACACACGCGTGCACACACACACACACACACACACTCACACTCACACTCACACTCACACTCACACTCACACTCACACTCACTCTCTCTCTCTCTCTCTCTCTCTCTCTCTCTCTGTCTCTCTCTCTCTCTGTCTCTCTCTCTCTCTCTCTCTCTCTCTCTCTCTCTCTCTCTCTCTCTCTCTTTCTCTCTGTCAGACACACTCACATGTGGACACACACACACACACACACACACACACACACACACACACACACACACACACACACACACACACACACACACACACACACACACAGCAAATGCATTCACAAGCACATACAGACACATGCATGCGCACTCACAGTAAATGCATTCACAAGCACATGCAGACACATACAGACATACTCAACCCACGTTAATGCACATACATGCCCCCATACCCTCTCTCTCTCTCTCTCTCTCTCTCTCTCTCTCTCTCTCTCTCTCTCTCTCTCTCTCTCTCTCTCTCTCTCTCTCTCTCTCTTTCTCTCCCTCTCTATATATATATATCTCTCTCTCAACCACACACACACACACACACACACACACACACACACACACACACACACACACACACACACACACACACACACACACACACACACACACACACACACACACACACACATGTTAACCCCTTCTGCACGGGTATTTGTTATATCCCTGGATAAAGCGTAGCAAAAGGCAGCCGCGAAGGAGCACATGCAAGAAGAGGGCTCTCAGACAAAAGCTATAGGAAATGGAGCTTTTGAGCTGGAGCTAGAGCTGGAGCCGGAGCAGGAGGGGGCTGGTGGGCTTCGTCGGCCCCAGCGAGAGGGGCCAATGGTGGGGGTGATGGATGAAGGGAGCAGGGGGCGGACGTGGAGGTCTGTGGGGTCCTGGTCAAGAGCCGCCCCTTCTTTCTTTCTATTCTTTTCTTGTTGCACAACAAGCACACGAGAGAGCATACGCAGCACGTGCACTCCTCCCATCTGCGACACACACATGCACACACATACATTAACACACACACACACACACACACACGCGCGCGCACACACACGCACACACACACACACACACACACACACACACACACACACACAGAGACACACACACACACACACACACACACACACACACACACACACACACACACACACACACACACACACACACACACACACACACACACACACACACACACACACACACACACACACACACTCATGCACACATGCACACACACATGCACACATTCACACACACATGTGCACCTACACACACACTCACACACATGCACGCGCCCACACACACACACACACACACACACACACACACACACACACACACACACACACA
>NC_085875.1:10341865-10346865 GCF_034702125.1 Engraulis encrasicolus
TCCATAGAAATATATTTAAAAAAAAACAAAAACAAAAAACATGATGAGACACTTTATACAGATACTCTAGTGTTATGTACCTATGTGTAAGCCAGACATACATGTACAGAAACAATGTCCTGGAAGAGTGCAGTAAAACTACAGCACTGTGCAAAAACCGTTTTGCAAGCTGGAACAAGCCTGCACAGAATGCTACAGTATATGTCATTATATCATACTGTATGCGTGTCAGGTGTGTGTACACATAGGACTCTGGTGCTGTATGTTATATAAGGGCCCCATGACTCAGTAGGTGAGAGAGAGAGAGAGAGAGAGAGAGAGAGAGAGAGAGAGAGACAGAGAGAGAGAGAGAGAGAGAGAGAGAGAGAGAGAGAGAGAGAGAGAGAGAGAGAGAGAGAGAGAGAGAGAGAGAGAGCAAGAGCACACAGCTACAGCCACTGCCATTATCCACGCTAGGAACATCGGTAAAACCATGACCCTGCACTGACCTGCGCAATCTGTCTCGTTTTTCTGCCTCTGTATCGCTCTACTGTACCGCACTTTCATTTCTCCATCTCTATTTCTCTATTCTCTCTATCCCTCCCTGACCTTTAACCTCAGTTTTACCTTCACCTAGAAGGATGGAGGATATGCTTTTGTTAGTGCTGATCTGTCCTGACAGTTAGTATGTCTACTTGTCTGTCTTTCTGTCTGTCTCTCTGTCTCTCTGCCTAGTATCTGTTTTATCAACGAAATACCAAAAGGTCATGAAAGCATCGCTCTGAAGTACAGTAGTGTTGTTGTATTATATTCTGTTGTATTTTGTTGTTATGTGGTCAGAGTTGGCAATTGGCTAGTTAATGCGTATCTTTTAATGAAAAAAAGTAACTCGGCATGAATGCATCACTCTGAAAATACAATAGTATTCTTGTGTTGGTTTGTATTGTATTGTATTGTGTTGTTCTGAGGTCTGTGTTGAAAATTGGTTCTTTAATGGTTACTTTAAAAGAAAAAGAGAAAATTAGCATTTGGATTCCCATTGACAAAATAAAGAAAAACTGTATTGCTTTGCTCGGCAGAGCTCTATGCTCGCAGATAACTTTTCCAATTCTTTCTATTGCCCCATTTTTTTCTTTTTCATCCATTTTTCACATTGACGTTGCTTTTAATCTTCTCAATGTCTCCCCCTCTTTTTCCCCATTGCTTTCTGCTGCTCTTTCCTCACTATATCTTTCCCTCCTCCACTCACTATCCCATTCTTTTCCCTCTCTCTTTCTTCCTGCTCTCAATCTTCCTCTCCTCTCCACTCCTCTCCTCTCCTCTCCTCTCCTCTCCTCTCCTCTCCTCTCCACTCCTCTCCTCTCCTCTCCTCTCCTCTCCTCTCCTCTCCTCTCCTGCCATCTTACGCTTCTGTTCTCTTCTGTTCTCTTCTTCCATCTTACTCTTCTGATCTGCTCTGTTATGTTCTAATATATTCTCTGCTCTCTTCTCCTCTCCTCTCTTCTCTTCTCCTCTCCTCTCCTCTAAAGATCCGATGGACTAAGACGGCGGGCAGTGCCTCAGACCGCTTCCAGGACTCCAGCGTGTTCAACGAGACGCTGCGCATCAGCCAGATCCAGCGCCACCAGGGCGGCCGCTACTACTGCAAGGCCGAGAATGGCCTGGGCTCCCCGGCCATCAAGTCCATCAGGGTGGACGTCTACTGTAAGTCACTGCCACCGAGATTAACATGAATAGTAACACACGTGACATGACACATTATGAATAGTGAGCAGCATACAACCCTAGAATCCCCACACTAAGCCCATCAAGTCCATTTGAGTGCACGTGTATTAAGTGACAAACAGTCAGGAACTGACACTAAGATTAACAACAGTAGCACACACGACATGACATAGCATGAACAGTAGGCTATTGGAATTCTACTGTAAATGAATGGCCCTAAGATTAACATGACCAGAAACACGCAAAGGGGGTCAGTTGTCCCGGGCCCAGGGAGACAGGGGGGGAAAAATTGGGTCCTGATCCCATTTAATGTATTGGGCGGAGGGGGGTCCTTTCAAAAGATTTTGTCCTGGTCCCAGGCAAAACTGTCAGCTGCGCTGATAGTAGCACACATGACATGACATAACATGAACAGTAGGCTATTGGACTTCTCCTGTAAATTAATGACACTAAGGTTAACATGACTAGAAACACGCACTCACACGACCATACATACAGTATAATCCCCACGTAACCCCCCTGAAGTCCATCTGAGAGGACGTCTACTGTAAATGAATGACTTGAAGATTAGCATGAATAGTAGTACACGTGACATGACATGTCATGAATAGTTTGCGAACGACCTTACAATCCCCACCAAAGTCCATCTATGGTAAGTGGACCTCTACTGTAAATGACTGACACTGAGATTAAAAATGAATAGTAACACACGACCACGCCACCATACATATTTGCTTTAGAGATGGTGTCTCACGTGTGGTGGTAACCAAGTGTGTACATGAAAAGTAATTACAAATGGCATGGAAAAATATACTTACAAATCTGCAGAAATGTGAGGAGAATACTCAAAGTTGTTGGCTCGACTTGCAAAGTGAAGGGGACATTACAATGGCAAATTGCCCGTATTAGCTATTTTTGCATTATATTTTTAATAAAGTGGTGAGGACAAGCTAGGTTCATTTCAAAAGTAGAATGGACATGTCCCCATCATTTCACACCTAAAATTACGCCCATGAGTGTACTCACTGATCTGTGACACACTGTACACCCACACAACACCATCAACAGATTCAACGTTCAGATTTTTAATTAATTTGTTTCACCCTCACACTGGTGTTGTTTAGTGTCCTTTGGTATTGTGAAAGGTGCTTTAAAAGTACACTGTGTAAGATTTTTAGTTGTTTACTTCCAGAATTCACGTTACCCATTCACTAATGTTACCTTTTTCATGAATACTTAGCACCACCATCAAATTCTAAGTATGCATTATGATTGGAAAAATTGCACTTTTCATACATGAAAAGGGGGATCTTCTCCATGGTCCGCCATTTTGAATTTCCAGAAGTAGCCATTTTTAGCTGCAAAAACGACTGTACTTGGGCCATGCTAGAAAATATTAGTTTATTACTTAGTAAACTTTCATGAAAAGATCAAATTTGGCAATAGGCAACACAGTTTCAATGAGCAGCGTAGTTGCAGTACCTTTTTGACCATTTCCTGCAGAGTGTACCTTTAAATAAAATGTATTATTATTACTTTATCAACCCCCATCAAGTGCATCTGATTGGATGTGTACTGTCAGGGAATGGCACAAATATAACGGTTACATGAATAGAAACCATCACCACAAACCCCATGAAGCCCCTCTGAGGACTTACACATACTGTAAGTGATTGACAATAACAGTAACGTGCACGTGCACTTACACACCCATGCACGCACGCACACACACACAGACACACATGCACGCACGCACTCACGCACGCACGCACGCACACACACACACACACACACACACACACACACACACACACACACACACACACACACACACACACACACACACACACACACACACACACACACACACACACACACACACACACACACACACACACACACATCACCACCACCACCACCACCAAGCCCCATCAAGATGTCTGCAGTAAAGTACAGTAGGTGACTGACACAAAGATTGACATGTACAGCAACACACAATTACACTACCATACAATAAAACCCCCATAGCAGATCTGAGTGGATTTGCACCATTACTGAGTGACACTAAGATTATAGCATGTACTAACACACAATCACGCCACCGTACAATACAACCCCCTCAGCAGACCCAAGTGGATGCCTACATTAGGTGGCAAATGCTTACACAATAACGCACCCACTCACAACCAGCCCCCACACCGCTGTCCATATCAACTGTTCATGTCTACTGTAATTATAGGCTTCTCTCTGTGTGTGTGTGTGTGTGTGTGTGTGTGTGTGTGTGTGTGTGTGTGTGTGTGTGTGTGTGTGTGTGTGTGTGTGTGTGTGTGTGTGTGTGTGTGTGTGTGTGTCTGTGTGTGTGTGCGTGTGTGTGTGTAAGGAAGTGAGAGGACAGGAAAGAGAGATCATGTGTTTGTATGTGTGTGTGTTCATGTCTGTCTGCGTGCCTAAATGCATGTGTGCACGCCAATGTATGTGCATATGTGTGTGTCCACCTGCTTTGTATTCTCTCCATATGAGAAGATGATTTCTTTTTTTCTGGAATGTTCGACTAGAGGCTGGAGGTGAACATCACAGCTGGTGCGGCGGAGGGATTTTGTTTTGTTTTTTTCTTCCCTCTCCCTCTCTCTCCCTCTCTTCCTTTTCCTCCTCCTCCTCTCCGGCACACACACGCGCACACACACACACACACGTGCACACTCGCACACAGGCACAGGCATGCACACACACACACACACACACACACACGTGCGCGTGCACACACACCCACACACACACACACACACACACTCTCCCAACCTTATACACACACACACAGACATACACACACACACACACACACACACACACACACACACACACACACAGTCACACACACGCACACACACGCGCGCACACACACAACACAAGATGTCCTCGGATCCTTAATTTACATATGCAAATTCCGGCACACAAATAGAATTGAGAATGAATTATGTTTATTAATACTTGGACGGGGTTCAAAGGCATAGGCAAACAACAATGCGATGAAAGGGTTACGGGCGCCGCTGAACTGAAACATCACTCAACTCCAGATAATCGGACGTGACACCTTCCCTTTTTTTTGAGCCGCACTTGAGCTTAAGTCTGCCGCCTGCCTTACCCCTACGATGTGACACGGGTGTCTGACATCTTTCTTTTGAGCACCGTCCCTCCCAGATAGTCGCAGTACATCTCTCACACAGACACACACACACACACACACATGCACGCATACAGACACTCACGCATGCACGCACGCACACACACACACACAC
>NC_085875.1:10351865-10359365 GCF_034702125.1 Engraulis encrasicolus
TCTCTCTCTCTCTCTCTCTCTCTCTCTCTCTCTCTCTCTCTCTCCAGATCTGGAGGATCCCATAGTGACGGTGCACCAGAGTGTTGGGGAGGCGCGTGAGCAGTTCTACTACGAGCGCACGGTGTTCCTGCGCTGCACGGCCAACTCCAACCCGCCCGTGCGCTACAGCTGGAGGAGGGGCCGGGAGTACCTGTCGCAGGGCTCCGACAAGGGGGTGGAGATCTACGAACCCTTCTTCACCCAGGTAGGCCTGGGGCCCCGTGGATGAAGGGGTGGAGGGATGGATGAATGGGTAGATGGGTAGATGGATGGATGGATGAATGGATGGATATATGAATGAATGGATGGATGAAAGGGTAGATGGGTAGATGGATGGATGGATGAAAGGGTAGATGGGTAGATGGATGGATGGGTAGATGCTTGGATGGATGGATGGATGAATGGACGGAAGGTTAGATGGGTAGATAGATGGATGGGTAGATGCATGGATGGATGGATGGATGGATGGATGGAAGGGTAAATGTAAAGTAGGAGCCACTGATTATGTGCCATATTTTCTTTCCTGCACCATGCATGGGCCTTGCAAGGTCCATAGGGAAATAACTTGAATAACTCGTGGACAGACAGACACACAGACAGACAGATATCCTATATGAGTCTTTTCTATGTCGACCTTGAGCCAGCGTTACAGATAGCCTACTTGTATATTTGTAGGTAGGTGCGTACGTACTAGTTACGTAGATAGATGGATTTATGGACGTATACAGACAAACAGGTAGACAGACAGAAAGGCAGACAGATGGTTGACTGATTGATTTATCGATTTACTTTACAGATCCCAAGCTGGGACACTTCAGGTCCACTTGCTTGCATCTCCTATCTGAGATCATTCCTCCGCAAATTGCTTTTGATCGGTAGTGGTAGAGTTGCAAAACAAAAAATCAATTGGAGTAATGAATAGGGGAGTTTCTGAAGCCAGCTGGGAGTTGGGCTCTGGCTTGGAGGGGTTTTACGTTCCTACATGAAATACTAGGAAGACGCGGAAAGTGGATATGAGAATTAACATTTGAACAATACGTCAACTCCACATCACTCCAGGGGACTACCATTAAGCGTCAATGTTTGTCGCTTTTCGTACGGCAGCTAAATTAAATGCAATATTATGTAATGACAGTGTCACAAAATGTGATGAACACAAAATGATGTACAAATTGAGATTAAAAACTAACTGAGATCAATAGTGCCAGCTCAGTCATCACCAGGGACGATGCATTATACTGACTATAAAAGACAAGAGAAGCAAACTTGTGGCGGTGATAAAAGCATGATGTGGTCATGTAATGAAAACAGCAAGATACATGGCTTTCCTCAGGCTGTACATTTCCACGTATTAGTTAATACCTCGCTGCAAAAAAATCCTGACTCTAAATCAACGTTAAAAGGTCTGGGACATCCATTTTGTCTCCTAAACCCCCGGCTCCACTCACTACGCTGTTCTTGTGCTCTCCTTTCAGGCAATTTGTAGTAGCACTTTGACTGCAAAAGAACCCGCAATGCCTTTGTGTGAAGTGCAGTGCTGTTAGAACAGTGTGTAACGTGTCAATCTTTTTTTGTGCCTCAGAAAAAGCAAAAAATAAATAAATAAATAAAAGTGGGGCCCTTTTCTTTCTATGAAAGCCACCCACAATGCAGTAGCCATTAAGTCCTCTGCACTCCTCTGACTCTGTGGTGATGGTTGTGTCACAAGTCACCACCAGTGTGTCAGGGTGTGTGTGTGTGTGTGTGTGTGTGTGTGTGTGTGTGTGTGTGTGTGTGTGTGTGTGTGTGAGTGAGTGAGTGAGTGAGTGTGTGTGTGTGTGAGTGAGTGAGTGAGTGAGTGAGTGAGTGAGTGAGTGAGTGAGTGAGTGAGTGAGTGAGTGAGTGAGTGAGTGAGTGAGCGAGTGAGCGAGCGACTGTGCGTGCATGTGTGCATGTGCGTGCATGGGTGCGCACATGTGTGGCTGGTGACCACTGTTATGGCCATCCACGTCATCTGTCTCTTGTCTCGTAGTCAACTCAAGTCTCTGCTGCTTGATACGTTTGTTTGATGACACACTCACAGAAGTGATGACAGAAAGGCCAGCTGGTCTCAGTGACAATCTGAGAAATCTCAGTCAGCGTGTGCCCTGATTAGTCTCATCAATGGGGGCCAAGGGTTTTAATTAGTCACTAGATTTGTGGCGGCCAAATGATGACCTACTATGACGGCAAAATTCAGACAGAGATTGAGCAAGGAATAGGACCATAACCAAACAGTTTAACCCCTTAAGACACGGCATTATACATTAGCTGTTACTAGAATGGCAATGACCAAGTCGTAATGTATTACTAAAGGCCCCGTGCACTGTCATACTAGTGTCGTACTATAGTAGTTAACTTTCAATGTCTTTTACAGCGTGCCACAGGAGGTACGGCGTGCATGAAGGGGATAAATAACCAAAAACAGATTTGAAGACATTTCCAAGAGTTTTGAATGTCCTTATGCATGTCCTTACATATGCATGCATGCAGCATGATATATATAAGTATACTTTTTTACTAAAATGTCCAGCATACAGGGGTTGTACAAAATAATGGAAACACCTGTCATTTTAGAGTGAGAAGATACCTTTTGCATCAACAGTTAATCCTGCTGGATGTGGTTCATCCTTCTTAGCGGTATGCAGACATTACCTTGGATACTGTGGCTCTTTATACATCACAAAGACTTGCTGTCTAGGTCAAAGACGCAGCAGTTACACGCACACCAAGACTTTTTCCTTTTTGAACTTTGATATGTCACCCATAATGTTGTGTGCATTGCAAACTTTTGAGCAAAACTATGCTCTTACCCTGCTAATTGAATCTTCACACTTCACCTTACTGGTGCAATGTGCAATTAAAGATGATTGGCCAACAGGCTTGTCCTAGCCTGGGAACTCCCATACTGCCTTTAGTTCTACACAATCGTTGGATTAGGTCTGGTGTTAACCAGGCAAGGCTGGTCCACGTGAGTCATGAAACTCCCCACTCTAAAATGACAGGTGTTTCCATTATTTAGTCCAACCCCTGTATATTCTCAATGTTTAACAGTGTATGTTCAGTATGTAGGCCTAACTGTCTTTGCCTTAAAAAGAAAAAAAAATGCATGCTCTCGTAGTACAGTTATTAGCCCAGCACAAGAGTGTCCTTGAGAACAATAGAGTATTGACATTTATTACAGAGCAGACATGTCCTCCTGGAATAATCGGTTTAAAAATAGCCACAGACAGCAATGATAAGCTCCTAAGCAGCTTTTTGAACCGACTTTCAGCAGGGAAAGGAGCATTTGAATTTTGTAAATGTCACTACGAATTGTAAGACACCATTAATTTTGAACACAGAGCGAAAGATAGCCAAAACTGGAAAAGAAAACGTTAAAAAGTGGAATCCTTTGGCAGGTTTATTATGTATATAACTTAGCATTGAGTAAGTAGTTTTTACACACTATTATTAATGGGACTACAACTTCAATTAAGTTTGGGCATTCATACAATTGCTGCAGAACTTTTGATTGTCTAAAGCAAACATGAGCTTATGTAGCCAAGTAAAATATGCATATTTAAGAAAAATAAATTACTACACTTGAGATACTGAGACGTGCCAATAGCATCCCCCCTGATTGGACTAAGAGTTACAAGGATGGGGGCCCAGCCAAACAATACAACCGTGATTAAGGGCGGCAAATTTGGGAGAAGTTTGCACCTTTACATCAGAGCATTGGCCCATCAGTGGGGATGGAGAGAAGATGGGGTTTTAGTTTTGAACTTTTGTTGGCACCACTCTACGCATGAATCATACTGTGATGTGAGAGCAATGCATTGCAGCATCCAGAGACTAGCGTGCCAAAGGAATAATACAAAAAAAGGAACGGAAAATCATTTTCAATTTGTTGGCCCCAGAAAAAGGGCCTACAGCAATTTGGAACTAGCACCAAAACACACACCGAGAGACAAGCCATAAATCAGTATGTATTTTATAACAGGCATATGGGGCTACAAATGCAGAAAGTTTCTTTTGGGTGTACAGAGCAGATCAAGCATTTGAAAATTGGACGCAGTGGTACATGGACAAGAAGAAAAAAACGTTACAAGTTCGATGCGTCTGTCTGTCATGCAAGCTATCACAGCATTTACCTGTAGGCTGTTTAGTCTTATCCCAGATAATGTGTGATGTGCAAATATCAGATTGGATATCTGCATTTAAAAGAGCACATCAAAGCAGGTATTCAAGGATGGTATGCTGATCACACATCTGTTAAGCCTGCTTTGGCAATAATTTACTGTTAGATGTAGTTGTCCCAAGTAAAAAAAGAAAAAAAACAATACTTCAACAACTTTATTTTACCTTAACATAATATTCACGCATACAGACAACATCATGGAAACAAATCACCTCCACATCAGACAAACAAATCAGTAACACTTTGTGTAGACACTTCTATTGCTCCCCCTTTGGTGAGTATGACAGAAAGTATGTCAAGGAGGGACTGAAACAGAAATCCAAGACTAAGTATTTGCGTTACAGTTAGACAGATGAGGAGGCAGGAAGGGATGGAGAGAGAGAGAGAGAGAGAGAGAGAGAGAGAGAGAGAGAGAGAGAGAGAGAGAGAGAGAGAGAGAGATGAGAAAGCAACAGGAAAAAAAGGAGAAAGAGCAAAAGCACATTTTTTGGCATGAAGAGTTTTATCTGGTCCAGTGGGGAACACAGGATCTGACAGCTTCACAAAGACTGATTTTCAAACAGCAAACACCCTTAGACACCATGCAAGAGCGAGAGAGAGAGAGAGAGAGAGAGAGAGAGAGAGAGAGAGAGAGAGAGAGAGAGAGAGAGAGAGAGAGAGAGAGAGAGAGAGAGTACAGTGCGTGTGTGTGTGTGTGTGTGTGTGTGTGTGTGTGTGTGTGATACAGAGAGAGAGAGAGAGAGAGAGAGAGAGAGAGTGAACAGGAGAGAGAAAGAGAGAAAGAGAGACAGAGAAATGGAGAGAGAGCGAGAGAGAGAGAGATAAAGAGAGAGCGATAGAGAGAGATAAAGAGAGAGCGAGAGAGAGAGATAAAGACATAGAGAGACAGAGAGATAAAGACAGAGAGAGAGAGACAGAGAGATGGAGCAAGAGCGAGAGAGAGAGAGATAAAGAGAGAGAGAGAGAGAGAGAGAGAGAGAGAGAGAGAGAGAGAGAGAGAGATAAAGAGAGAGAAAGAGAGAGATAAAAAGAGAGAGAGAGAGAGACAGAGAGATGGAGCTAGAGCGAGAGAGAGATAAAGAGAGCGAGAGAGAGATATATAAAGGGAGAGTATTGAGGTGCAGGAGAGGCCCATAGAGGCCTAGTAAAGCCCAAAACACATTTGTGTAGGTAATTAGTCGGGAGGAACTCGCATCTGCCACAACCTCTGTGAGCCTCTCACTGCTCCTAGTCCTGAGGGACAGCCAGACACACAGAAACATCTCAGTGTCAGCGACAGGAAATAGAAGAAAAAAAGAACATACATACATCATATGTACACAACAACACACAGGCATGCATGAAGATTGTGTTGTATGTCATTGAAGGATGAAAAAACGTGCACTAACAGACACAAAAACATATGCACACACACCCACATGTAGAAGCACTGCAGGCATTGCTAGAGTGCTTGATTTTTTATTGTTGTTGGTTTGGTCGTGCATATGTTCTTTTGTTTCGGGTTTGTCTTCTTTTTTCTTCATTTGGCATCACTTCACTTCGCTTCAGTTTCTTTGGTATAGAGCAAAGTGACAGCACATGCATATATTCGCACACATACTGTATACAGACACACATTGTCATGACTGTCACTCCCTTCCTCCCCCGGCCCTTTAACTAAACATTGCTTAAACTGGAAGTAGCATGACTTAGTCGGATAGCTTACATGGAAGGAGTCACTTGACTCCCCATGCGACGGTTACAATATAGGGGGAAAAAAAACAAAACCCCATTGAGGACACTGCAGAGGAAGATGGCACCTTCTCACAAAGCACCCAGCCATTGCGTAAGCCCTCAGTGTAATCCAGGCATTTCTGCCAAGTCCTATCAGCAAGAGTGCAAACGTTTCGGAAGGAAGTGGAAGGGATAGCTTGTTAATTCAATGACGGGGCTTTGGAGAATGAGGAGCGCGGAACTGTGTGGGGATGCAACTGGGTAGACAGAGAAGGAGAAAGAGAAAGAGAAAGAGAAAGAGAAGGGGGCACAATAGTTTTTTTTAGTGGAGAGGTGCAGCAGTCAGAGTAAAAGTCAGAGTGAGTGCTGCGGAGGAGGAAGAAGGGGAAATGAGGTGAGCTGTCATCCTTTTAGCGTTAGCGTTAGCATACCAGTTAGCATTAGCTTTTTTAGCAAATTAATTTATTCAACACTTACAACCAAATACAACCTATAGAAGGCTGAATGAGTGTTAATTCAACAAAGAACTTTAAAAATAAATTAATAAAATAATTAATTAAAAAAGCACTGATGATCTCCACTGCACCTCTGTACCGACTTCATTTCCACAATAATAAAAAAGAATCCCTCGCAATAGAGGAAATGTGAAAATTCAGCATTTAAACAGATAGGGTTTTTGGTTGAAATGTCATCAAAAAATAGCACGGTGGACATAAAAGGCAGCAGGGAATCACCACTGCGGCAAGGTGAATTTCAGGCAAAATGACGAAACAGGAGTTTAATAAATAAAGCTCAGTCAGCATTTTTTTGTCCTCTTGCCCCCGCTAACCTCACCACCTCCCATTAAACACCGGCTCTGTTTGATCATAACGACTTTGTTGAATTTTTACTTTTACCTCAGCAGATCAGGGGTGAATTTCTCAAAACCAAAGTTGGTAACTACATTAACTACTTTGTTGTTTTCAATGCATTTTCCCATTGGCAACTACCGAAGTTGCTAACAGGCTAACAACTTCTCTTTTGAGAAACTCACCCCAGAAATTGGCCTCTTTCGTGAAAGACAAACAAAGCCTTTTTATCACTTGAACATAGACTTGATTGGAACTCTGACTGAAGCACATGATACTACAGTACGCGTTTAACTCGCTATCCCCTTCTGGGTGCGATTATTACACCAGTGTGGGGGGGTTTACTCTCACAAAAGACATGCTTACAGTGCAGCCTTTGAGGAAAGCCATGGAGATTTCGCTAGGGTAATACGATGCTAGAGGAATCACAATGCCGAATGAATGATAATTGTGTGGCATATTAGTGAAGGCATCGGTTCCACCCTAGTTCCTTTTCATCTGGCAGTGTTATACTGCTGTGGAAGCACGGCGTACACACACACACACGCACACACACGTGCACGCGCACACACACCTCCACTACACACACACACACACACACTACACACACACACACACACACACACATACACACAAACACACCACACACACACACACACACACACACACACACACACACACACACACACACACACACAC
>NC_085875.1:10366865-10371865 GCF_034702125.1 Engraulis encrasicolus
CCCTTTTCACCCCATATAAGCTACTTCTCTCCCCCATATATATAGTATATATATATATATATATATATATATATATATATATATATATATATATATATATATACATAGCCAATTCATCTACTCGCGAGCAGATCGTGCCCATGTTCCCATAGCTCTATGTTCCCATGGCACTGTGTTACATTCCTAGCTACCTCCTCTATCCCCTATTAGCCATTAGGTCCGTTCCATACTTGCTGATAGAGATGTGAACTCGAGTCGTATAACTTGGACTCGAGTCAGACTTGAGTCACAATACTTGCGACTTGGCTTTGACTTGAATGCTTATTACTCAAGATTTGACTTGGTGTTGAGTGTTGTGCATGGAATACATGGGGATTGGTTAATGACTGGAGCAAAAACGAGACCTGAAATCTGAAAACTTGATTAGGGTGTGACTTAGACTCGAGTTGGTCAAATGTGTCTCAAACTGTGACTTGACTTGGACTTGAGAAGTTGTGCAATTGCCCGGGGCGGCACCTGAAAGTGGGCGGCACATTGCGAACCCTCATCCCCGTTGCAAAACCCCTTCCCCAAGTGGCATCACGAAAATAGCTATAAACGTGTTTGAATAGTTATAAACATATTAAAAATAATTTTAAAAAGTTAAAATAGTAATTACTATAAGTGGGTTTTGTCAGTTATTATAAGCGTTCTTTGCCTATTTTTTTCACCAGGCGTGGGGCAACCATGATCGGTTCGCACACTCCTTTGGATTTTTTTCTTCTTTAAGTTATTTTTTATTCTTTTTATAATGAATAAAAAGAAGAAAAAATAACTTTAAAGAAGAAAAAAAACAAAGGAGTGTGCGAACTTTTTTTCAAAAAATATGCAAACCAGGGATTGTGCACAAGTAACTCTCTACAAGACACCCTGGTGGGACCATTTCACCAATGCACAACAATCTGCAGGGAATATATATACCAGTCTGCTTCCCGTTCCCCTCTCCCTCCCTCCTTCTTTCTCTCTTCTTCTCCTCACACGCATTTCCCCTCATATCTTCCCAACCCCAATGCCTGTACCCCCATCATTGCCTGTCTTTTTTGTTTTTGTTTTTGCCTCTCCCACCCCACCAGCTTTATATTACCATCCTCAACCCAACTCCATCCCTTGTTGTTTTTCTACTTCTCTCCCTCCACTTACCTGTTTTTTTTTTCTATTTTATGCCCCCACCCCTTCTACGTGGCCTCCATTTAATAAATGGCCTCCTCTAGATGCTGCTTGCTGATGTTGCTTTGCTGCTCCTCTCTGGTGGGAGTAGTTAATGGACAGAGCTTGTCAGCGGATGTCCTGTGTGGGCCGCCCCGACCGCTCCTGACAATCTCCCGTCTGCTGGCTTTAGCCCAGCGTGTTGGCCAGCTTAGACAGCAGCGGCAGAAAGCAGCAGCACCACCTGAATAAGCCACTCATTATCCCTCAATACACACACATGCACACGTGCACACACGCGCACACACACATTTACACACACTTACGCACGCATGCACGCACACACGCACGCACAAACACACACCCACACACACGTTTACACACACGCACGCACGGACGCATGCATGCGCACACACACACACACACACGGACACACACACACACACACACACACACACACACACACACACACACACACGGACACACACACGGACACACACACACACACACGGACACACACACACTATCTTAGTACCTTTCACAAGAAGACATACACATACTCTTTCACACAAACATATGGTACCGTCACATACAGTAAGGTACAACACACGCACGCACGCACGCACGCACACACGCACGCACGCACGCACGCACACACACACACATACACCTCTAACTGCTGCCTCCACCACCACCACCTCCCCTGCGATGTCCCCAATCGCTAAGAGGAAAGTTATTTTAAAGCACGGTTGTGAAAAGATGCTGACAGGATGACTAGGAGACGAAAGTACACATATTGTAGGCAGCTGCATCCACACGCGCACAGCCATGGGCAGGGGAGATAGGGAACTGATATGGATTATGATAGTGTGTATATACGACACTATGTGTGTGTATATAGTGTGTATATATATATATAGATACACCCTTCTGTTCTTTTATTCTTTCAAACTCACTGGCTTCTTAAGTTCTTTTCTATCCGTCTGCTTATCTTCGCATGGATGCCTGTCTCTCTTTCTCGCTTAAAAAAAACAAAAAAAAACTTGGTCGCTGTATACATTCTTCAGTCTGGGGCCCTGTCTTCTGCTAAATGCAGTACCATTTCTATAGCTCTATATCCTGGAGTGAACTCCAAGCTGTTGTACCGTTTACTATAGGCCTGCTTTTTATGATTTATTTCTTAACCATTTCAATAGCTTGTTAATGTCCCCATTTTGCAAATTGCTGTAGATAAAAGTATTTGCTTAAGTACATTGCATTTAGCATATGCTTCTAGCGTACATCTTAGAGTTGTTCATAAATGCAGAATATAGTTTCTGGAGTAATGACCATTCTTACTCATGTGGACTCCGTTTGAACTGTTCAAACACCAACTCCTTATCCATGTGACCCCAGCTGCCCCAATCGTATTGGCTTCCCTGGCACTGTTCCTTTACATTTTTTTTATGTCCTCTTTTTTGTAAGTTGCTTTAGATAAATCTATATCTAAGTCTCGATAGATCTGCAAGATATAATGCAATTTAATACCTCATTCTTTCTGTCAGCCTCCCGAGCACCAAGCTGGTCCTTTAGAGTTTTGTTAACTTTTACAATGTCCTCCTTTTTATAATCCATTTAGGATGAAATCCTCTGCTAAATGTGATGCATTTTCTCCTCTGTCTTTCCAAAATCCTCCCAGCATCTCCCGGCAGCAAGCTGCTGGCGCAGGAGCCCCATCGTTGTTCCTTTACATATCTATTGGCTCAAAGAGCTAGGGCACTGACTATTACGCCAGAGGCCCGGGGTCCGTGTATCACCCGATCATTCAATTATTCCATTCAATTTGGCAAACGGAAAACCAAAAAAATGATGCAATATTTCGTTTTCCTGTTTTTTAGTAGGCTATGAGCAAAACATTAGGGATTGATGTTTGTTTTCGTTTTTCAACCTAAAACAGAACAAATCATAACCAGAGAAACCAAAATGAAATTTTAACAGTAATTTGCGTTTATTTGTTTTCTTTATTCTTCATGGTACATTAGCCTTCCCATGATCTCGTGGAGGCGCTAGAGCCTCATGCTGTCACAAGGCGTCATTTCAATTGGGATGTTGAATGAAGAAATGCCCACCAACATTGTTCTGCCTAGGCTGGCAGGGTGGAAACAGTTTTCTCCACGGAAGCGTCTGCGATGGGCCATTCCACAAGCGCAACTCGAGGAAGAGAGATTAGATAATGGCGTGTATTACAGGCTGCCCTTTGTCCCCCCCGGCACCTCAGTCCGTATGTGACCTCGGGCACACAGCGAGATGCAAGTTTACCATGGTGCCATTTGGGGCAAATTGCCCGCAGTCTGGGTTGATAGACAGCACATGTAACACGTAACTCACCCGACTCACTTGGTAGGGTAGGTTAGTGGTCAGAGCGAGGGAAAGTAGCCTGTCATCTTAATGGAAAGACACTTCAGGTCCACGTTTAAATGGGGCCATGTGTAACGCATCCAAAACCAGGGAGGTGTTCCATGGTGTTATGACAGATAGAGGTAGTATGGGGTAGACATAATGGACCGGACAGTACAGTGCGTAAAGGACATTAGGGGACAAAAGGGGCTACCAGTAGGACAGAAAGATGTTCTGTGGAGTAGGAGCATCAGCAGGCTGATTATAGGCCTCGGGGAAATGCGTAAAACAGCGCGTTTGGCAGCCACTTGTGCACTATCGTGTCGTACTTAGGCAAGCAATAGGAAAGCACCACGGGAAATGGGAGGACCAATGATCGTAAATTAGAGTTGTTATTTCGTTTTGGTTTTCTCGTTTATTACTTGTTCTGTTTTGAGTTGGGAAAAGGAAAATCAACATAACTCCCCATTTTTTGGCCATATGGAAAAACGGGAAAACAAAATATGGAGTCGTTATTTCGTTTTCCGTTTGCCAGATTAAATGGAATAATTGAATGATCGGATGATACACGGACCGACCGGGTTTGATTCAGGCCCAAGGTCGTTTCCCGATACTCCCCTGTGTCTCTCTGTTTCCCGGTAGTCCCCTGTCTTTACCCCTCCACAAACACACAAGGAAATAATAGCCTGTTACTTTGGATGAAAGCATCCTCTACATGTCATAAAAGAAGGTATTGTAGTGCTCTCAACACTGATGGCATAATTCACTTGGGCCTACAGTACTTATATGTGTTATGTTATTTTGTTGTCTTTACATGTAATGTGCGGTTCATTATCTTTACTGTTGTGAATCATGTAATAGTTGCGGTCTCTTTAAGAGTTTCAGTGACTTTTCTGTCATGCGCGGCACCAACGCGGCTCAAAGAGTCTGAGAGGTTTTCGGCTCATCTTTTCACCTAAAGGATATTTCTATAGTAACTTTCTTTCCTGTTCTTCTGCTAGCATCACCCTATATCAAGATCCCAGTGGAGCACCCCATCATTGTTCCTTAACATGCCGACTACTGTAACTTGTCCTTTAGCTTGCTAGCTTTAGCTTAGCCTTTAGCTTCCTGCTAAATGCAAATGTAACATATTTCCCCCCCGTTTCCTCTTCTTGTCCCAGCGTCCCCCAACATCAAGCTGCTGGTGGACGACCCCATCATCGCCAACCCGGGGGACACGGTGTCGCTGGTGTGCATCACGTCGGGCGGGGAGCCCGCGCCCACCCTCACCTGGGTGCGCAACGCCGAGGGCCTGCCCAAGAACAGCCGAGTGAGCGATGGCACGCTCACGCTTCCTGCCGTCACCACCGACGACGCCGGCGTCTACAGCTGCGTGGCCAGCAACAACGTGGGCAACCCGGCCAAGAAGTCCACCAACATCATCGTACGAGGTACAG
>NC_085875.1:10389365-10401865 GCF_034702125.1 Engraulis encrasicolus
ACACACACACACACATACACACATACACATACACACACACACACACACACACACACACACACACACACACACACACACACACACACACACACACACACACACACAGAACCCTTTTTTTCACTGGCCACGGGGATCATGCTGAGCTTTGTCACTCTGTAATCGCAACAAGCCTGTAATACCACTTGCCGATAATGGCCCATGCAGTTGATGTGAGCGGATTGAACTCGCTCGCAAAGCAAGCATTTTGACACCTTTGCCAGCTTTTGGGGTTATCCACGTCCCAAAACTCTCTACTCACCATCCCAGCTCAATTACATTGCATTGATTTTAGTCACAATATCAAGTTCACAGATTTTTCTTTGCCTAAGTCATGAGGGTGTTTCAAGGTAAAAGACCTTTCAAAGAATCATGACTTGACCTGAGAAAGAGAGGAAAAGTAAGGGCGGGGGTAGGGATCTCTCTCTCTCTCTCACACACACACACACACACACACGCACACGCACACGCGCACGCACACGCACACGCAGTGGTGTAGTCTACGTAGAACGCGGGTATACGGAGTATACCCACTTCTAAATTTCAGGGATTTCAGTATACCCACTTAAAATTGATTGATCAATTGTTTTGAATAGCACAAATATTTACAGTATACCCACTTCATAAAATGCTCAAATATACAGTATACCCACCATAAAAAAGTAGACTACACCACTGCGCACACGCACACACACACACGCACACGCACACGCACGCACACGCACACACACGCACGCACACAATCAGATTAGCACACGCAACGCCAGTCCTCCTGCGTCGTCGCACACCCAGACCCAACTTTTGCTGGCCGGCGCTGCAAAGAAAACTTTCGCCCGGCTGCCAACCGCCGTTCACCGCCTGCATGTTAAGCAGGATGTTAATCAGCTCACACCAGATTTGTTTTTTAAATTATTTATCCCACTCGCCGCGCATCGCATCTCCATAAATGAGCCGAAAATGAGTTTCGAGACGTGAGGGAGCGAGTGAGGGAGCGAGCGGAACGACGAGACCCTACAAGGGAGCGAGGGAGGAAAAAGAACAGGGGGTTACGAAAAACGACGAATGAGCCAATGAACGGAGTAAGAGACGAGTGGAGCGGCTCTCGTCTCGTTTTTCCTCCTGACCGCTCACAGGGAGCCCCAGGGGAGGGAGGGGCCCAGCCCAAGCACTCGCAGACTGACAGGGGTCGTCTGTCTCCTGGCCCTGTGGGACGAGGGGAGAGGCACCAGAGACATCTAACAGTAGATTACTTTCTCTCTCTCTGCCCCTTTCCATCCATACTCCACCATCTCTCTCTCTCTCCTCTCTCTCTCTCCCTCCCTCCCTCTCTCTCTATCTCTCTCAAAAGTACAGCGACCCATATGGAGATGTGGTGAGAGAGTGAAAGTGATATTGAAAGAGGAATACAGACAAGAAAAATCTACAGAGGTGTCGGTTTAGATCACTGTGGTTGTCGAGTGTGTGTAACTGATATTGAAACAGGAATAAAGGTCAATTCAATTCCACTTAGATTGCAGATTTGATGGCTCTCTCTATACTTCAGACACAGTGTTAGAAAAGAAAAAAGAAGAGAAAAATCATAAAGACTGTAATGCAGAATGTTGTGGTTGATGTTGTATAATTCCTTAACGACTTAAGTTATGACTACGAAACTTGGTGACTTTTCCTAAAATGTTGTTGGCTACAGTTAGGACCAAAAGATTATGTTTATCATTTTTGCCACTGACAGGTATGTCTGACCGAAAATCACTGATCTAAGTCTCATTATTGTTCCTTTTTCATATTTTTTTTGTTATTTCCATTAGCATCAGACAGCTTTGTGAGCATTAAAGTGGTCTGAAGCATATAATCTTTAAAATGTAAGCGCATTACCTAAATTTGATGGAAAATACATTATGGCGAGATTTTGGGCATTATAATCAGATGATGTCATAATGACGTCCTAATACCAGATAATGACACAAAAAATTATGTCATTCATAGATGTCCATATGTAGATCATCTCCCCAAAGTTTGGTGGTCATACCGTATTCCGTTCATGAGTTATGAGGGGGGGGGTCAAAAGAGCCCCCCCCCCCCAGGCCCAGGAATGCCAAAAAAGCCCAGTCTGAATAGGGTTAATTATTAGGCGACAGTGTGAGCGCGTCTCCTCCACTTTACAACATTCTGAAGTACATTTGGCATGATAATGGCTCCACACACCTTAGGGTGAGTGAAGTGACGCTGTATGTCGGTGCCTCAGCTAATGAAGTGCATTTCATGGTTCCCACCCCTCTGGTCAATCTTGCAAGTATTTGTTGCCAGATTTTTTTTTTTTACTCTTGCTTTGGCTTACTATCAGGTCCAGTGACCATGGGGGCCGCTATGGGGAGGGAAAGTGGTACAGATTCTAAGGGCCCAAGCACTGACAGGGGCCCTTAAGGGGGCCCAAGCACTGAGAGGGGCCCTTAAGGGGGCCCAAAATTTGAATCTTTCATGGGCCCAACATTTCTGGCAGCGCCCCTGCCAGTGACTGACACCTTTGGCCGGGCCCAGGGCAAAGTCATATGTGGAAATCCCACTACCTCGATACATACTTTGAAAATGGGGACCTGAGTCTGGGCCCCCTGTCTCCCTGGGGCCGGTACAACTGACCCCTTTGTCCCCCTATGCTGACTTCCCTGATTGCCACCTTTGGCTCAGCTACTTTGATCATTCATTCTTCACTATTCATCTACTATGTATGTTGCCTTGAATAATTTTCTTTTGTTGGTTTGAAGACCGTTTGCAGAGAGTTCTTACACGTGCCTGTCCGTCCCCGTGCATTTCAACTCGCAACATAAATATGCGTCAGGGCGGCTTGCGACAAAAGCCCATTACGCAAAGGGAATAAAGCACTTCTCTGAAAACTTGAGGCAGCTTTAATCTGTTGGCTGCCTTCCCAGTCAGGGTTTAAACCAGTAGGGTCTAAAACTTCCACGGCGTCTCCATTAAAATCCAATCAATTTCAGGACACGGCTTCAAACCGTCGCTTGGACCCCTGCCGTTTACTTTAAGCCTAAACGCCTTTGGAGTGCTTCCTGAATGAATGAGCACACATCTTACCAGAGGAACGTTAAGATCAAGTCATTACACACAGCATATTAAAAAGGATGACAAGGAAATATCATAAGCAGGAAAAATAATAATTATAAAGGTGTAATCACTGGCGTTCACTTAAAAGGACAAGCAAAAAAAAAAAAAACTTCAAATGCCAAGACGAGACAATTTGTCAGGTTGTCAATGTTCTGTTCAGGCTTAGTCTTTTGTATTCACAGTCTTACCGCACAAATAGACCAGGCGCGATGCGATTCAAGCGACAGAGTGCAGCAGCAAGCGATACGAGCGATTGAAGAGACTAGAGTATGTCCGTACAGGCAAAAGGCTAATCATTCAAACATTCCCATTGGCTGTGGTCATTGACCTCTATGCAGTCATTGGCTGTTGCGGCTGGTCACCGAACCGCGTCATAGAAAGTTGAAAGGATTTCAACTTCAAACTGTCGCTCTCGTCGGGCGAAACGCTTCTAGTCTCCAGAATCTCTTTCGTCGCGCGACTCAATACAAAGTCAATTACTTCCGTCACTCGCCTCGCTCATGTCGCGCTTGGTCTATTTGTGCGGTTAGATAATGTCTTTGCAGAATGCATGTATTCAAGTCAAGTCAAGTCAATTCAGCTTTTATTGTCACTTTTTTCATATGCACAAGTCATACAAGGAAAAAGAAAATGTTCACATATGTCGCTATATCATGTGTTTTGGAAGGTGTTTCACACCACCTATTACCGTCAAGACTGTATGTCAAATTAAACATGGATCTGTGCTGTGTGTCAGATGTAGTGGCTTCTCTGTATTGGCACCTATGCCCTAGGTATGTAGAGATGGAAGGTTAACCCAGTAAGACATGGCCCTGGTTATAAATAAGCTCTTGGAAGGTGAAAAAGTGGATCGCACTCGGGTTCTTCTTTTCTTCTTTTTTAGTTTTCATTCTTTACATAGCAGCAGAAGTGTAGACAAACGTTTCGGCTGTTGCCTTCGTCATTGTCTCCACGGAAGAGTGCGGTGTATCTGAACTACTACTTCTATAAATAAGCTCTTACCAGAATGCCAATGACCAAGTCGTAATGAATTACTAAGCCTTTTGCACTGTCATAGCAGTGTAGTGCCATCGTAATAAAGATTTTTCATTGACTGTTACAGATACAGACACAAGCTCAGACATTTTGAATGTCTTAACCCCTTGCCACTGCCCCATCAAGTCCATACCACCCATGCCCATATTTGGGACTCTAAGATTTTATGTTTTGCCCACACTGCTCAAAGTGCAACCAGTGTTCAATAGTTTTTCACATTCCAGTGATGATATTAACAAAATATTGAGTAGAATGTGTTACACTGTGCGTGTGTTGTGAAAAGTGTTGTGAAAAACACTGAACAAAGAGAAAAATCAACACTATCTTATAGTATCCTTGAGTGGGACCAATTGTTATCAGAAATGGAGTTCTCTTATAGACTTGTAACACTGGCATTTATACTGTGTAGCTATAGTGGTGTCTTCCTCTGGCCTGTAGTGGTATCAGTGCAGCATTCCTAGTAGTAATGTATGTATATGTAGTGGTGCCTTCCCTTGGCCTGTACTGGTATCAGTGCAACATTCCTGGTACTGTGGTGGTGTCGTCCCTTGGCCTGTACTGGTATCAGTGCAGCATTCCTGGTACTGTGGTGGTGTCTTCCTCTGGCCTGTACGGGTATCAGTGCGATCCTCCTAGTGGTACTGTAGTGTAGGTATAGTGGTGCCTTCCCTTGGCCTGTACTGGTATCAGTGCAACATTCCTAGTGTTACTGTAGGTATAGTGGTTTCTTCCTCTGGCCTGTGTGGGTATCAGTGCAACATTCCTAGTGTTACTGTAGGTATATAGTGGTGTCGTCCCTTGGCCTGTACGGGTATCAGTGCGACCCTCCTAGTGGTACTGTAGGTATATGTAGTGTTGTCTTCCTCTGGCCTGTTCGGGTATCAGTGCGACCCTCCTAGTGGTACTGTAGTGTAGGTATAGTGTTGTCTTCCTCTGGCCTGTTCGGGTATCAGTGCAGCATTCCTAGTAGTAATGTATGTATATGTATATGTAGTGGTGCCTTCCCTTGGTCTGTATGGTTATCAGCAACGATTATCTGTTCTTTAGATGCATATAGACCGTCTCTGGTATCAGTGCAGCAATCCTGGTACTGTGGTGGTGTCTTCCCTTGGCCTGTTCGGGTTTCAGTGCAGTATTCCTGGTACTGTGGTGGTGTCTTCCCTTGGCCTGTTCGGGTTTCAGTGCAGTATTCCTGGTACTGTGGTGGTGTCGTCCCTTGGCCTGTACTGGTATCAGTGCAGTATTCCTGGTACTGTGGTGGTGTCGTCCCTTGGCCTGTACTGGTATCAGTGCTGCCATCCTATTGGCACTGTAGGTATAGTGGTGTCTTCCCTTGGCCTGTTCGGGTTTCAGTGCGGCCCTCGTAGTGGTACTGTAGGTATACGTACAGGTAGTGGTGTCTTCCTCTGGCCTGTTCGGGTATCAGTGCGGCTCTCCTAGTGGTGCTGTAGGTATACGTACAGGTAGTGGTGTCTTCCTCTGGCCTGTTCGGGTATCAGTGCGACCCTCCTAGTGGTACTGTAGGTATATGTAGTGGTGCCTTCCTCTGGCCTGTTCGGGTATCAGTGCGACCCTCCTAGTGGTTCTGTAGTGTAGGTATAGTGTGGGCCAGTGGAGTGCAGCAGCTCTCCTCTCCTCACCTCTCCTCTCCGCAGGGCCACATGTCAAATCACACACCTGACAGGCCTGACACGGCCACTGGGCCGCCTGATTGACAGGGCATTATTACTTTTCCACCATGTTTATTTTCTTGCCGTTCTAAGGCTATATGGGACTGGCTGTTTTTTTTTTCTTTCTTTATTCTTTTTTCTTTTTCCGTTTTGCTCTTGGTGTGTGTGTGTGTGTGTGTGTGTGTGTGTGTGTGTGTGTGTGTGTGTGTGTGTGTGTGTGTGTGTGTGTGTGTGTGTGTGTGTGTGTGCGCGCTTGTGTTTTAGAGAGAGAGAGAGAGAGAGAGAGAGAGAGAGAGAGAGAGAGAGAGAGAAAGAGAGAGAGAGAAAGAGAGAGAGAGAGAGAGAGAAAGTTGCCACTGAGGGCTGTATCAGACTTTTTTTTCTATTTGCTGTGTGTGCTTGTGTGTGAGTGTGTACTGTCTGCATGTACTGTACACTGTATGTGTGATGACTTGTGTATTTTTATTCGGCTCCCTTTCTCTCCTGTAGTTTTCTGCTGTATGCGCTGCCTGTTTGCCTGGGTGTGCATGTGTGTGCAAGTGTACTGTATAGGGATTTTCCTTTGTGTGCATGTGCACTGTAGGGCTGTTTCCGTGTGTGTGAGTGTGTGACTGAATGTACTGTACTGTATGGGTATTATGTATGTGTATCCACGCGCTCAAGTGCATTTGTGCCTTTGTATTCCTCTCCTCTTGGAACATCAGTGGCATATTCAAAGTCCGTGGCCCCGGGCCATCTTAGTACGGTGTCTTCTCCCTACTCCCTCCTTATTTGCAGAGACAGTGAATAGACAGAGTCTATTTTTACGTAGCACGATGCCAACAATGCACACACACACACACGCACGCACGCACGCACACACAAGCACACACACACACACACACACACACACACACACACACACACACACACACACACACACACACACACACACACACACACACACACACACACACACACACACACACATACACACACACACACACACACACACACACACACACACACACACACAAGCACACACACACACACACACACACACACACACACACACACACACACACACGTATGGGTGATGGGGTAAAGGCAGCCTTAATCAACTTGCCGTCTGAAAGTGAAAAAAAAAAAGACAGGAAAAAAAAACCTTTCGCATTACCTGGAGTGACGGATCCTTGTGTCAGTCCGACATGGCATGTCATTAATACCACGAAGGACGTAATGTGAATTTCCCTATGCAGACTTGTGTGCGTGAATAGATCACGCAACTTGTTGTTTTCCATAAATGCAGTGGGTACTGATGGGGGATGTATGCGGGGTGGAGCCTTCGCTGCCAGGGCACATAAATCTTCCAGCTCGAGCTCCGCAGCGGCTTATATACGCAAAAGCAAGCGTCGCGTTATCATGTGCAAACTGCGACTAGAGTCGAAACTCCTGTTCCTTTTTTCACTCAATCTCTTTTCTCTTTTCTCTCTCTTCTCCCCCCCCCCTCTATCTCTTTCTCTCGCTTCTTTACACACACACACACACACACACACACACACACACACACACACACACACACACACACACACACACACACACACACACACACACACACACACACACACACACACACACACACACACACACACACACACTGCCACACTACTTTAAATGGTTGGGGTCTACTACTACAGATCCTTTTACTCAAACGCCATTTCCTAAACGCGGCATTACTAATAGTTCAATTTGTGACGGCCCATTTTCAGAGGCTAAAGACATTTTTGAAGCCCCGTAATTGCCTTGTGTGCAGTTACAAGCCAAGGAATGGCTTTCCTGATAGGAACGACTCGCACAAAACACCCAATCATGCTTCTTTCTGTGTAAGTGTGTGTGTGTGTGTGTGTGTGTGTGTGTGTGTGTGTGTGTGTGTGTGTGTGTGTGTGTGTGTGTGTGTGTGTGTGTGTGTGTGTGTGTGTGTGTGTGTGTGTGTGTGTGTGCTTGTGTGTGTGAGTGTTTGTCTGTGTGTGTGTGTGCTTGTGTGTGTGTGTTTGTGTGTGTGTGTGTGTGTGTGTGTGTGTGTGTGTGTGTGTGTGTGTGTGCGCGCACGCACGGGTGCGTGCGTGTGTGTGTGTGTGTGTGTATAACGTGTGTGTGTTTGTGTGTATGTGCATGTGTGACTCCTCTGTTGAGAGACGCTAAATCTGACACTAAAGTAGGGGGGCTAGACAAAGCCGCCGGTTGCTTTGGTCGGGGCTTGGGGGATGTTTTAATGCACACAGGCTGGTAATGGCCATCTGCGTGGAAATATTTGCACAAAAGCATGGCAGCAGGCTTGATGGCTTGGTATCGATCCAAAAACCAGAGCACCGAGAGCGCTGCTGCCCCAAAGCGAGTGGAAGGCAGTGAAATGATAAAATAAAAAAGGGGAGGAGGTTGGTGGTACAAAAACCCTATAGCGAACAGCATAATAGGACACTGAGGCATTGGACACAAGAAAGAACAAAAAGTCATAACTCTGAATGGGGAGAGAGGGCGGAATCTGGCAAACGGAATAGAATGCAATGGAACATTCTATGGAATGGGATAATGGAAACAGGTCAGGAGATAGAGCCATCTCGTGGGAAAGGGAAAAAAGCCAAGCGTATTGTTGAGAAGAGAACTGTTCCTGACACTTTATTAGAGCATTGCATCTCCTGTACCTTCACTGTCACAAAAGAGTTGGACAAGCTTGGGCTGTGTGGTTTGTATGCCCGTAAAGTATGTACTGTAATTCCAAGCCAAGGAACATTCATTCACATACACGGCACATTGCGACAGTGTCATCTCACTTTGCCCAAACAATTGTAATTAAGAAGGGTTGAGCCTGCAGCAGTGATGCCAGAAGTATGCCATACGTAACATCTCAAGGCCGTCCAATCATCCATATATGTAATTACTTTGGATTTTTTCCATTCCTATGGATTTTTTCTTCATGCTTGCCCATCTCACATAAAAGAACCAAAATTGATGAGAAATGAGTTTCAATAGTAGTTTCAACAATACACATATGAAATGACATTCTTCACCCTGCTTAGTTCATGAGTAACGGTGAGAGAGATGTTTGATTTCTGCCGGCAGCGATTCCTAAAATATAACCACGGCTTTATTATCCCTCCATGTCTGGCCGTCTACGCAGTAGGCAGTCTACAGTCTACAGTCGCGTTCGGTTCACTGAACAGTCAGTCAGTTATTAGTCCTCACGTTTCTATTCTTTCTTTCTTACTTTCTTTCTTTCTTACTTTTCTTTCTTTCTTTCTTTCTTTCTTTCTTTCTTTCTTTCTTTCTTACTTTTCTTTCTATCATTCTTTCTTTCTTTCTTTCTTCCTTCCATCCCTCCTTCATTCCTACCTTCATTCCTTTTTTCCTGCCTGTCTGCCTGCTTACCAAGAGTTGGTGTCTGGGTCCTCGTAATTTATTTTCCCTCCACAACTGCTTCAATTTGAAAGTTGAAATTTTTCTGTCCTTCCTTCCTTCCTTCCTTCCTTCCTTCCTTCCTTCCTTCCTTGCTTCCTTCCTTCCTTCCTTCCTTCCTTCCTTCCTTCCTTCCTTCCTTCCTTCCTTCTTTCCCTCCTGCCAAAAGATGATGCCTGGATTCGGGATCCTGTTCATAATTTGTCTTTGCACTCCGATGAGGGTCTGACGTCAGCTTTCACATTAAATCTTTGACCGTAATTGTAACAGTGTTGCGCTTCTTCTATAATTTTCAAGTGATTTCCATTGAGATAGCTGCACCTGCAAACAAAGACTCAAGGTGTGCAGGCCACCTCCTCCATCATTTCTTTTTTCCCCGCCGTTGCTTCATTGTGAAAGTTGATCTCCTCAGCAGGATGCGCACGTTGTAATTTGTCCGTCACTACGGTACTTTGCATATTGCTATTGTTGCTGACTGCCTTTGATCAGTATGAAGTCTACTGTACTGAGGTCTGGTGAGCAAGGCTGCTGACAGATTTGGATGGGGCCAGGACAAATCCATTAGATAGAGCCCCCCGTCTCAATGCATTCGATGTCATGTAGACCAAATTCTGGGCCCCATCTCTCCCTGTGCCCTAGGACACTTCACCCCTTTGTTCCCCACCTATCAGCTTCCCTGCTGGTGAGTGTGGAACTGCTAGCAGAGCATAAAGTCACATTCTCCTTACTGTGTTAAATGTCAGGAATAATTAAAATAAATTTTACTTTGCACAGCTTTTGTTTTTTTGTTTTTTTTCTGCTGGCTCTTCTGCATCCTTGCTCACTCAAGAGAAAAAAACCTGCTCGCTTGCAAGTCTTACCTATGAGTCCCCCTGGAGCGAGATACGGCAGTCAGTAATAACAAAGAGTTTTTAAAAAAATATATAAATATATATAATAAAAAATAATAAAAATGGCCCTTGTGAGAGGATAAGACCTTGAGAGGGTTGAACAAAAGTGGAAAACTGCCTGAATATCAGCCTTTCATCCACACCCCCCCCCCCATTTCTCCGCCGCAGATCACTCATTATCACGTGTTGTAGGACATTTATGAGGAGCCATTTATAAGTAGGGCTGCCCGCGCTACAGTAGCCTATGTAATGGCACTAAAACTATAAAGCTGTCGTGGACGCTGACTGACCACCGCCATTAACCTTGGGGGACTGAGCAATGTGCTGGAAAATGTGCTTGTTGTACTGGAATGTGACCCTTTAGAAAAAAAAAAAACACTTTTCCTTCCCCCGGTTGACGTTGTCCTTGCGGAAGGAAACATTTGTTGGCTGTATGGGCCTTTCGACCTCAGTGCACCCCTTTGGAACAGTCCAGCATGAGCCCCTTGACCCAAACCTGCGCTCTGACGGCCGGTCAGCTGTCGGTTAACCTTTAAGAGTGTGGGTTTTTGAGCATTCTATAAAAAGAATGCGTTCTATAACAATGCAAGATTCTACAATTCCATATTGTATTGAATGACGCCCAGAATTCTATAGAACTTTCACTGCCCGAACATTCCCGTCACACCGGTGTGACGGTACACTCTGAAAGGTTTTAACTGGCTTTAAAAGGTTAACCCTTTTTCATGTTTTTCAACCATACAGTAGTTATGTTTATGGATATGCTTTGATGCTCTGTATATTATATACTGTAGTGTATATGCATATCTCCTTCACCCATTGTAAATGTTTTAAACCATACCAAACAGTTAACCCTTAACAGTTGATGATTCCACCATTGGGAATTTTAAATTCAGTTTGTTCCAAACATAATAAAATGAGGCATTGGTTTGAAAATAAAAACTGTGAATGTTGATAATGTCTCTCTTTGTCTTATTCTCCTCGGCCCTCCCTCTACCCCAACTTCCTCCTTCCGTGTTGAAGAAGGGCCGGTTCTAGATCACACCCGACACCTACCACAACAAACTATGAATGAACAGATACATCTAGAACCTAGAATGCAATATAACTATTGACCACCTGTCTTCCTCTCTTCCTCCTCTTTATGTTTTCCTCCTCGTCCTCCCCTCCGCAGCGTTGAAGAAAGGTCGCTTCTGGATCACGCCCGACCCCTACCACAACGACGACAACATCCAGATCGGCCGCGAGGTGAAGATCTCCTGCCAGGTGGAGGCCACGCCGCCGGACGAGCTGCAGTTCAGCTGGCTGAAGAACGGCCGGCCGCTGCGCAGCTCCGAGCGCATGGTCATCACGCAGACGGACCCCGACGTGGCGCCGGGCACCACCAACCTGGACATCATCGACCTCAAGTTCACCGACTTCGGGACCTACACCTGCATGGCCTCGCTCAAGAACGGCCGGATACCTGAGATCAGCATCGACGTCAACATCTCGTCCACCACAGGTGAGTTCAGCAGGGCCCAGCTGGATTAAAAAAAAAGATATATATATTTTTAGGGCTTTTTTTCCCTTTTTAGGGCTTTTTTTGACAGGACAATGGAGAAGAGACAGGAATTGAGTGGGGAGAGAGAAATGGGGAAGGATCAGCAAATGATCCAGGACGGAATCGAAATCGGGTCACCAGCGTAGTAGCCCAGTGGTGCCCTACCAGTTAGGCCACGGCAGGCCCCAGGTGTTTTGTTTTAACGGACCAGTATTTCTGTTGCTGTGTGTGCAGGTGGCATTGCCTCTAATAAAACAAGAGCAATCAGAGATGGCAATCATGCAACCATCACTACTGCACTGTACGTTAGATGCATGTGATGTATGCAGGGCTCTAAATTAACACTAGCCAACCAGCCACATGCTGGTGAAACTTCAGTTTGGCTGGTAGAGAAGACCAACTTACTAGCCCCCTTTACCCATCCACTAGCCATTTTTCGCAGGTGACTAAAAAAGTTAATTTAGAGCTCTGGATGTTTGTATGACTGTATGAGAAGTCCAACGTACCAGCCACTTGACCCATTAGTGAGTGTGTGTTTTGCCAGCAACATTAACATCCACTAGCCATTTTTCGCAGGTGACTAAAAAAAGTTTAAAAAAAAGTTAATTTAGAGCTCTGGATGTGTGTACGAGAAGTGTGTGTATGAGAAACACAGCAGGCAGGTAGTGCGTGGAAGCACTATTCGTGTGTGTTGGCGGCACATTTTCGTCCTTGGGTGAAAATGGATCATCCGAATATCAATCAGGTCAGATGAAATCCGCAAACTGTTGCTTTCCTGCA
>NC_085875.1:10406865-10414365 GCF_034702125.1 Engraulis encrasicolus
TGTGCTGTAAGAGCATCGGCCTCATGTTTAATGTAACATGTCTCTGCACCAAACTGGTGACTATCTTTAGAAAAGCAGGTGTTACGCTGGTGTGTGTGTGTGTGTGTGTGTGTATGTGTGTGTGTGTGTGTGTGTGTGTGTGTGTGTGTGTGTGTGTATGTGTGTCCATTAATATGCATGTGTGTGTGTGTGTGTGTGTGCATGTGTGTGTGTGTGTGTGTGTGTGTGTGTGTGTGTGTGTGTGTCCACGTGTACTGTGTGTGTGTGTGTGTGTGTGTGTGTGTGTGTGTGTGTGTGTGTGTGTGTGTGTGTGTGTGTGTGTGTGTGTGTGTGTGTGTGTGTGTGTGTGTGTGTGTGTAAGCGTGTGTGTGTATGTCCATAAATATGTGTTCACGCCTTTTTTTTGCATTTGTGTGTGCGTTTGTGCCTGAGCGTATGCATGCGGGCACAAATTCATATGCGTGTGTGTGTGCCCACATGATCTAGCGTGTGTGTAGCGTGTGCGTCTAGTGTGTGTAGTTTCTTTATATAGCTTTGAAGTTGTATGCAGGGTAGTGTAGTGTAGAGTGTAGTGTAGTGTAGTGTAGTGCTGCCTTACTATAGATCCTCCTTTCCTCTGCTCCTCTGCTCCTTGCCTTATTAATACAGCCTGTGCTCTGCAGTGTTGCCAGATTGGCCGGTTACCCGCCCAATTGGGCTGCTTGGGATGGCCGTCTGCAGGTAAAACGGGGAAAAAATGTCTGTGTTGTTTTTTTTTCAGCAGTTTCATTCCCATAGAAATCAGTGCAATCTTAAAATTGGGCGGAATTTATCGCATTTTGGTGGTTTTTGAGACCATTTTGGGCGGGATTTGATCAGACACATCTGGCAACACTGCTGCTGTTCTGTGCTGTGCTGTGGTAGAGTAAGTAGCTGGAGGCCCATGCAGTGCAGTAAAGAGAGAGCTCCCCCTGGTCTTATGACCTCAATGTGTCTTGGGGAGTCTCCCACCATACGGCTGCCTTTTCCTCCCTTCCCTCCCTCCGGACCCAGCGGCAGCACCTTACTAACTCACACACACTGCTACATTACACAGTTGCGTTTCTCACCACGCACGTATGCACGCACGCAGTACGTATGCACGCACATATGCAAGCACACACTCATGCACTCACACACTCACTTGCATGAATCTCTGGCTTACAGTTGCAGTTACATTTCCAGGCAGTTACACAATGCTGTACGATTTCCACACAGAGTGCCACCCGTCTCCTGGCTCCCCTCCTTCCCTTCCCGTCTCCACCAGGCACAGCAGTAGGCACCTAATGCCCCGTGTACATCGGGAGCGACCAACGCGAATGAAGCGACGGAAGTCATTCATTCTCTATGGAGGGTGCGCGACCAGCGCTACCAGAGCGAATTCGCCAGGGGCGAAGCTTCTTGAGCGACCAGGGCGACTTTTGACGATTAAACTCAAGCTAATCTTAAGCGAATTCGCTATGACGCTGTTCGGCGAAAACCAATCGGAATGTTCATATCGAGGAATGTCCCAGGCTGTGAAGACAGAGCCGTTATGTGATTAGCTGAATCAAACATGTCAGTGCAGCGTCCAGAGCGAATAAAACGAATTCATGGCGAAACTTCTTCAACCACCCCAGCTACCCGGTCGCGTTGATAGCGCTTGATGTACACGGGGCAATACAGTTCCCCCATCTCACAGTTAGGGCGCAACTTTTACGTCAATTTTGCGTGCCAGAGAGCACAATGTACGTATACACGTGTTTGGTGCAATGTTCACAGAACCAAATGCCAGCCAAATGCTTGGTAAAAATCAATTTTGCTGGTCGAAAAGAAAACTCACCAGCCACTTTGACTGATAGTGTTGTATGTTTGGCTAGTGAGATTTAACATCTACTAGCCAAATTGGCTAGATATGAAAACTACTACTGTACATATGGTGTGCTCCACTCCTGTCTACACTACGGTTTTATATGTTTTGGCCCGTAGATCGAAACCCTTGCATTTTCATGGCTGAAGAACACATTTTATGTATCTATTCCATAGATCAGTGTTTCTCAACAGGGATGCCGGGGCACCCTGGGGTGCTGCGGGCCCCACTCAGGGGTGCCACGGAAACGTGGCTGATAAATAAATTATGTGGTATAATACACATTTGTCTAAATTGATAAGTTAATGCTAGTCAGTGGAATCTTTCATCTGCCATTTACGCATAATAAAGTAAATATAGGTCGCCCCAGTCAGCTGCAACTTCGAACGTAGGTCGTGTGACGTCTCCAAATGTGTTACTCTTCTAAGCTTGTGTGGTATCGGACGCGATGCCATGTTACGGCTTGTTGATTTGGGGTACCTTGAAATTTTTCATGAATTCAAAGGGTGCCTCGCCTAAAAAAAGGTTGAGAAACACTGGTCTACAGTTATACCACACGCACATACACACCTGGCCTGTCACATACATTAACACACCTGTCAGACAGTTACATAATTATCCAACACACCCCTGGCCTCTTGTGACACCTCACACGTCTATTAACGAAAGGTTAATAAGATCTCTTACAGCACACACCGCCGATTTATAGTAACACAACCATGCATGCCATGGCAACCTATACAGCAAAACACATTAAAGGTCTTGTCAGTGTAGTTTTTTTTTTACGTTTTTTTTTTTTTTACACGTGTTTTATCTTTGTTTAACCAGCGAAACAATTACACACATACATTGACGCAATTACATTGACACAGATAATTCTTTTACAAGTGAGCCCTTGCCAAGGCGGCATCACACATTACATTACAACAGTCAGGACGCAGAAAAAAACCCCAGAAGGGATTACTGTAGAGTAGGGATAACAAGAGGAACAAAAGAAAGAAGTATAAAAATGAAAATAATATACACAATATTTACTGTGCTAATAAATATTAGTTCATTATTTCATCAATATTAATGAAAATATACAATTTTGCAGTAGACATCACAGTTTCAATGAGCAGCATACAGTAGTTGCAATACGTACTCTGACCACAATCCTGCACAGTGCACCTTTAAGCCACGGATACTGTAGTTAGTATATGTATACTATGGTACTACAGTTTGCATGCTGCTTTTTCATGGTTACACAGATATACGTAGTATACAGTATATCCCACCACACCATCCTGTTCTATGGCAAAACAATCAGCATTGCATCCAATGACAACCTCAGAAACATTGCACTAATGCTTCCATAGCAACAAACCTACAGAAACATGTAGGCCTATTCAAAATGTGTCCATAGTACAGGACCACAATCATAAAAAGATTTCTCCTCACACACTCATTGTATCCTCTCTGCTATTGCTTCATAGAAACACAACCTCATTTTCTTCAAACTTCTCTAAACATGCCGTTGTTCCAAATGTACACAATTCACTGGATTTTTTTTCTGAGCACACTAGAATTCCTCCTCGCATGACACTGGTCCATGCATAGTAACAGCTACATATCAGAAGGAGTTTCTGTGAACATGTATTTCCAGGCACGCCACTGGTGAACAGTTAACACCAAAGCGTTTCTGTGAACACGCCACTTGGTCCGCGGTGTCACACCACGTGCCACATCTGCACTTCTGCTGCTCTCGTGACATGCGTGACCTTTTAGCAACAACGCAACATGCACTGCAAACATTTTTCTCATGCAACATGCAACCAACCAACCCCTGTGCCAAGGACCGTGGCTTGCACTATCTAACGACAAGGTGTCAGCCTCTGCCCATGCTTAACACTCCAGGAATAAAATAACTTTCCAGGCTGTTCTCCTCGCAAACTGCAACATCTGCACTTTTTATATGAAGAGCTCTTTTCCAAATAAGCGATACATATATCCATTTTCAAATGATAAAAAAAGATGTTTCTGTTGTATGTCACTGTTTTGTTGCTAGAATGTGGAGGACAATCAAGTGACATTAACCAAATTCCAATAGCCCCAATGCTATTGCAACATAAAACCATATTTAAATCATATACTATGTATGAAAACGGCCTTTTGGAAAATGAATGATTATATACAGTACGTACATTATATAACACACATGGCCTGTCTCTTAGGGCCAAGCACACAGTCAGTCACCATCAAGTTCAGCACCAATGAAGGGTCTTTACTTCAAGCAGTCAGCAGCACCAGACAATAAGTTTCCATAAACAGCACAATACAACACCAACACAACGGCAACGTTAAAATACAACAACAGCAGCAGCAGCAGCAGCAGCAGTAGCAAAAAAACAGCACAATAACTCATCCCACTCTCGTCGTAGTTTTCACTTTTCTGCTCAACTTTAAAGGCCTCATTCTCAATAATGGGGAGCCTCAGCCAGCCCACTCAAGGACTGCCGTGACGGCACCATCTGCTGCCGTGGAATTCATTTTATTGGCCAAGATTGCCAGCCCTATTACCTGCCACCCTAAGCCCAGTCAGCCATTAGGCATGAGGCCTGCTAAGACGCAAGGCAGAGCGGAGCGCACAGCAGCGGTGGAGTAAATCTTTTGCAGCCTCTCCCTCTACTACGCTCGGCGCTTGCCATATTTTTCACTTTTAAAAAGGCCCTTTTACTGTAAACTCGTGTGGAAGACGCCACAAGCTTGAGCACGCTTCCTCTTCTCTTCTCTTCTCTTCTCTTCTCTTCTCTTCTCTTCTCTTCTCTTCTCTTCTCTTCTCTTCTCTCCTCTTCTTCGCCAGGATGATGAAGGAGTTTAATCTCAGGGGAGTGTTGATGGACAATCTATAACTTTTCTCGGCTGTAGTGTGCGTCGTTACCTAACGATTCTCCCCCTCCATGAAGTGCTGAGAGCTTTTTTTTATTATTCTTTTAACGAGAGTTTTATAACGCTCCCTCTTCTTTTTTTAACAAGCTAAAACTTGCTCGTATTTCTTCTTCTCCTCCTCCTCCTCCTCCTCCTCCTCCTCCTCCTCCCACTACCACAGCGGTGTGAATGTGAAATAACAGCTGGTGAATATAATGTCCCTGTTGTTGTGTCTGGTGGTGTATCTGATGTTTTTTTTCTTTTTGTCTTCCTGGTTCTTCCCAACCCGTCAGTCCAGACAGCGGGTCTGAATGCAATGCCCCAAGCTGTTGTTATGTGTGTGTGGGAGTCTCTTCTACATTTTTTTTCTCTTCGCCCCCAACCAGTAATGTCCCTCTTTTGTGTCTTTCTCACATAATGTTTTCTCTTCCAGGTCTCTTCCCAAACTGACAGTGTCACAAGCTGCATGGTCTCAATGTACTACAACGCTCTGGGTGTTGTGTCTGGGTGTTGCTGTCCCTATCTCAAATTGTGTAACGCCTCAGTTGCTGTGCATTGTCGTTCTCTCTCACGTTCTGTAATGACACGGTTGTTGTGCGTTGTCTCTCTGTAACATTATTGTGTTCTCTATCCAATGATTTTTTTTCTCTTACTGTGCCTCTCACATTTATTTTTCGGTTTCTCTTTTTCTTTTTCCCTATCCTCCACCAGCCTCTTCCAAACTGACTACCTACTAGGTGATTTGAACCAAATGCAGCATCATTTTTGTATTTTCTCATAGTTTTTTTTCTCTCTCCTGCTCATCCCTGCAGTCCCTCCCAACCTGATGGTGCCACGGGGCACAGCCTGATTATCATCGACTTTTCATATCTCTTCGAGACTTGGTCTGACCAAGAGCATAATAATTATTATCTGCCTACGCAACAGAATCCTCTTTTCTGATTGGCTGATGGGGTTGCAACTAATTCCCTATAACCTGTAAGGCGTCAAACGTGCGACTAAGTTAGGTTACTAATTCTAAACTGTAGGTTGCTATGGCCAAAAGCCAGTCGTTAGTTCTATCGCATTTGTTTATCAAGTCAAGAGTCAGTCGTTAATTCTATCGCATTTGGTTGTCAAGCCAAGAGCCAGTCGTCAGTTCTATCGCATTTGGTTGTCAAGTCGGTCGCCGTAAAAGTTCTACTACATGCATCTGACAGAGGCGCGCCTGATTACGTGCGCACTAAATTTTTCTGCAGTTGGCATAATTCAGGTTACAAATTTACAGATAGGCCCAGCAATACATGGCAAAAATACCCTGTACCGAAATTCTAAGCACCTGCCTCGCCATCAATTGTATCGAAACGAGTCACCTCGTCATCTGCTCCACTCCCATGGTTTTTAAAATGTAGGCTATTTCCCGCTGCCTTCCCTTTGGTATTGATCTGAAAACGTCCTTTAAAAAAAAATTAGGCCACTCTCCTCTTGTGGGGAAGGAACACGTGTGAAAGGGGAAAGGGGAGAGTTATTAAAAATGACCCTAGCGTGGGGAATCTCTCTCTCTCTTTCTCTATCTCTCTCTCTTTTACGCACAAAGTTGACAGGTAGCCTGTGATGATCAGCAGGGGGAAATAGACACGTAATGCGACATGTGTCGATTCAGCATAGAAATGCTTCGCAAGTTTTTGTTTTTAAACTTCCATCCCGCCGTGGTATATGGCCAAGGGAAAATTAAATAATCACAGCGTCGGCAGGCTACCAAACGAAGATTCTAGGCGCGTCAAGTTGGACGCCCGCACAGCAACATTCTATCTTGATAGAACATGGTTCCTACAACTTTACAGACGATAATAGATTAAAAAGTACCCCACCATAACGGCAGATAAGCGGGATAACGGCCTTCGAGGTCGACCGGTTATAGAAATTAATGGCTTGGCGGAGGCAACTTTGTCTCCGCGCTGCGCGCGTCGCCAAACTTCGGAGCCGCCGCCTCGCCATTAATTTCGTATAACCAGTCACCTCGTCGGCAGTTATCCCTTACTAATTTCCCAAACGGCATGGTTAACCTGCCTCCCTTGGTTTACTTATGGTTGTTTGCTTAATCGTCAAAGTGGGAGCAGTTCCCGTATTTCCGGGAACTCAGAAAGCACTTGCCTTGCTCTTGACCTGACTAGTTGCAACGCTGAAAGTGTTGCACATCCTGGCTAGCCCTGCCATTGGTGGTACATTCAGCTGGTCTGAATGTACTTCTCCACTCTATGTCTCTCTCTATCTCACATTATTGTTTTGGCTTCTCTCTCTGGTTTTCCCCCATCCTCTTCCTCTTGCAGTACCTCCAAACCTGACGGTGCCGCGGGGCAAGTCTCCGCTGGTGACGCAGGAGGGGGACACGGTGGAGCTGCAGTGCCTGGTGTCGGGCAAGCCCAAGCCCATCATCCTGTGGTCGCGCGCCGACAAGGAGGCGCCCATGCCGGACGGCGGCCTGCAGACGGAGAGCTACGACGGCGTGCTGCGCCTGGTCAACGTCTCCCGGGAGATGAGTGGCCAGTACCGCTGCCAGACCAGCCAGTACAACGGCTTCAACGTCAAGCCCAGGGAGGCCATCGTGGAGCTCATCGTGCAATGTGAGTACAGTACTGTAGCCTTGCCGAAGCCTTGCTGAAGGATCCAGAAATGTGAGTGTGTGTGAGTGTGTGTGTGTGTTCATTTGTGGCTGTCAGGTGTGTTTGCGTAAGTGTGTTTGAATA
>NC_085875.1:10429365-10431865 GCF_034702125.1 Engraulis encrasicolus
AGACAACACCCCCCTCAAGCCGCCTCCACAACGTAACATAACTGCATCTGAAAAGGTCTCGTGTCAGCCACGATAAGCCAAACGAGGTTCAGAGCAAATGAAACCGAAGAGCATCATCAGTTAACCAGCTGTGGCCATGCTGACGAGAAGCGATTATGACAGGAGCAAAACAGGAGATAACGAACTGCACTGGACTCAACTCGACTCGACTCGACTCATCTCGACTTGACTTGCCAGGCGTGACCAAAAAAAAAAAGATTGAAGGAGACTTAATTGAGAGACTCTCAGGTAATTCACTTGAACCCAATTAGGCATCTTGGCCCTCCCATGGAGTGTCCACACTGCAGTTCCGGTCGCGCCCCCTTCACCCTCTGTCTCTGGTCCCCGTTCCTCCTCGGCCCCCTTCCTCTCTCACAGGGGGCTGAGGGTTAATTGCATTCATTGGCCAGGCGTGTGGCGGCGCCACTCCTGGGCAGTCAGCAGTGGCTGCGATTAGACCTCGCCTGGCGACTCTTGGCTTGGTGCTGTGTGAGAACTCTAGAAGGGCAACGGTATGGTGTGTGTGTGTGTGTGTGTGTGTGTGTGTGTGTGTGTGTGTGTGTGTGTGTGTGTGTGTGTGTGTGTGTGTGTGTGTGTGTGTGTGTGTGTGTGTGTGTGTGTGTGTGTGTGTGTGTGTGCGTGCGTGCGTGCGTGCGTGCGTGCGTGCGTGCGTGCGTGCGTGCGTGCGTGCGTGCATGCGTGCGTGCGTGTGTATATGTGTGTGTATGTGTATGTGTATGTGTGTGTGTGAGCATGCGTGGGCTTGTGTGTGTGTGTGTGTGTGCGTGTGGCGTGGGAGGTGTAAGGGCCAGTTCAGACACCCTCGGTGGCCGTGACGTCCCAAGTGGTCATCGCCACCTAGAGCAGGGCGAGTGCAGACAAAGAGTTTTCGGGCTTCATCTGACACGGTGTCGGGGAGGTGCGGTGTCGAGGAGGGGAGGGGAGGCGTCGGGTTGCTGAGAGAGGGGTGGTGGAGGTGGTAGAGGCAGTGTTGCCAGATAGGGCTTTTTCCCACCCAATTGGGCTGCTTGGATTGGCCGTCTGCGGGTAAAAATGGCATTTTGCAGGAAAACTCTCCCAATCTTTCCCATAGACATCAATAGAATTGGGCAGGATTTAGTGTTTCCAGGCGGGTTTTGAGCATTCTTTGAGCCGGAAATCATCAGCCTCATCTGGCAACACTGGGTAGAGGCGGTAGAGGGCAGGGGTGTTGGAGTGGAGCGGGCAGCGTCAGACTGCAAAGGTCAATTGGCATACTTGTCACTTTTTCACCGCCGCTTCAGAGCATCGCCAGGCCGTGGTGGCAGCAGGGGACAGAAGAGAGTGAGCGAGGGAGGGGGGAGAGAGATGGAGGGAGGAGAGAGATGGAGGGAGGAGGAGATGGAGGGAGGGCTAGAAGGAGGGGAGGAAGAGAAAGTGCGAGCGAGAGAAGAATAAGAGTGGAGAGTCACTTGATCATGTATTGTCATTTTCCCCCCTCTGGAGCACTGCACTCGTATGTTGTCATGCAGCTTTCTTCCTTCTTCTCTCTTTTCCACTCTCCCTTCCTCTTTTTCTCTCCCTCTCTCTCTCTCTACACACACACACACACACACACACACACACACACACACACACACACACACACACACACACACACACACACACACACACACACATTCATGCACACACACAAGATCTCTCCTCTCTTTTCTCTTGTTAATTTTCTCACAAATTCTCTCTCTCTCTCTCACACACACACTCTCTCTCTCTCTCTTTCTCTCTCTCTCTCTCTCTCTCTCTCTCTCTCTCTCTCTCTCTCGTTCTGTCTTTCGCCCCCTCTCTCGCTCTCTCATTCTATCTGTACTCTGTACCCTGTCCCTGTCTTGATCCTGTCTCATTAGAGTGTGACATTCCTTTTAACACTGTAACTGATGTCCTTAGCAGGGCAGCACCAAGCCTCCCAGGCCTCGTGACGCTCGCTGCTCACAATGTTCTATTAAAGGGGGAAAAAAGATCTCTGCCACATTCCAAAGACCCCCTTTTCTTTCCTCCATACCGCCGCACACACACACGCATGCACATGTGCACGCACGCACGCGCACACACACACACTCTTACACACACACATACACTCTTACACACACACACATACACTCTTACACACACACACATACACTCTTACACTCTTACACACGCACACACACACACACACACACACACACACACACACACACACACACACACACACACTAAGGCTGTAACGATACACCCAACCCACGATTCGGTTTGTATCACGATATATGACCCACGATTCGATACGCCCCACGATATTATTGTTTTTTTAAGGGAAAAAAATAAGAAAATAAATTATGGGCTATATTTATATATAGGCCTATGCTTTCTTTTTGCATTTACCTGCCTACATTATTTTTTTAGGTCTACTAAATGATGTTGCAGATATAGGCCTACCACTGCAACC
>NC_085875.1:10444365-10459365 GCF_034702125.1 Engraulis encrasicolus
CTGTATGCCTACATGTCTGCCTGTCTATCTGTGTGTCTGTCTCTCTGTATTCCTACATGCCTGCCTGTCTATCTGTCTGTCTATCTCTCTGTATTCCTACATGACTGCCTGTTTATCTATCTGCCTGCTTATCCATCTTATTGTCTGAAGCTGTAGGAACCACAGTCTGTCTGTATGCCTACATTCCTTATCTGTCTGTCTGTTTGCCTGTCTGTCTGGCTGTCTCTCTGTCTGTCTGTCTGCCTGTCTGTATGCCTACATGCCTGCCTGTTTATCTGTGTGTCTGTCTCTCTGTCTGTCTGTCTGTCTGTCTGTCTGTATGCCTACATTCCTTATCTGTCTGTCTGTCTGTCTGTCTGCCTGTCTGTCTGTCTCTATGCCTACATTCCTTATCTGTCTGTCTGTCTGTCTGTCTTATGCCTGCCTGTTTATCTGTCTGTCTGTCTCTCTGTATGCCTACATGTCTGCCTGTTTATCTGTGTGTCTGTCTCTCTGTATTCCTACATGCCTGCCTGTTTATCTGTCTGTCTGCTTATCCATCTTATTGTCTGACGCTATAGGAACCACAGTCATTGATGGCAGTGATGAGGAGTCTAATGTGATGTGGAATTGCATCATTTATCTACTTTAGTCTTCCCATTCTAACGCATTGGAGAGAGAAGGATGATGTAAACCCTTTCACTTTCTGACCCCATATGTTCTGGCAAATGTAAACAAAATATGCGGCAACTTTTATGCGTGTAGTACAAGGGCTTTGACTCCCATCAGAGTAGATAATCACTAGACTTGCACAATGTGGGCAGGCACCCTTGAACACACGTGCATGTGTTTGTTGGTAGTTAACATGGCTCACAAATAATGCATGCCTTTACATACGCTCGTCCTAAATTATGCATCAAATAAAGGTGGCCGTGGCTTCCTAATGTGAAGTTGCTTTCTCGCGCGCTTGCGAAATACGTCCGCCCACTCAACAACATAATTCTTGCATGTTTTATTTATTTATGATTTATTTATTTACTTTTTATTTTTGCAGTGGGGGTGTTTAACAGAAATTATTATTGCATGTATTTTTACCCTTTTTTATTTATGTATTTATTTATTTATTTCTGCAATGGGAGTCTTTAACAGTAAGTCCCGCAAGCCGTGTTTTATTTTTAATCTGAGAAATGCAGACACTAATATATTGTAGCTCCCAAAATAAAGCAAAAAAAAAAAAGCTTGAGCTTCAAAATAAGAGCGCCGTCGTTCCACAGGGACTGTGGCAACAAGAGTGTCTGCAATAGCAATAGCAATAGTGGTGGTGGCAACAGAAGTTTCTCACCGTGAGAACCTGTGGTGTCACAGCCAGGGCCGCTGCGGACAGCCTTTATCAGGCCCAGGACAAAATTATCTGTAAGGGCCCCCCTCTCAATACATAGAATGAAATGAGGGCCCAATTCTGGGCCCCTTCCCTCCCTGGGCCCAAGACAATTGACCCGTTTGTCCCCCTTCCCTGTCGAAGGGCCTGGTCACAGCGAGCTGTAAGAGCCGTATGTATAACAATGCCTCGACTCTTAATTGGTTAAGAATAAGGATTGCCCCTTTAGGAATACTAAAAGATGTACCGTGCGTGCACTTAGCCTCTTTGATGCTGCAACATACACTTACGCACACACACACGGACGCACGCACGCGCACACACCCACACCCACACACACACACACACACACACACACACACACACACACACACACACACACACACACACACACACACACACACACACACACACAGAAATCTAAGCATAAAAGCTGATTCCGGTGGGTGGAATGATATGTGGGCGGGTAAAAAAACAAAAAAAACACAGAAACCTTAACAATATTAGCTTGTCTCCCAAGTAGTGTTTCTACACATTTGTATTATTTAGTACTAGTGAGGGTTTTTTTATATGGGTTGTCAGAGTTGACTGCTTGTTCCTTCTTGATCTAGAAGCCAGGGGCGTCTCTCTGAGCTGAGCCGATGACTCGGGAGTTTTTTGATCCTGAGATTAGCAAAATATGTTGAGATAAGCGCCTAGTGGGAATGCAAGTTGTCTTTCCCATCTCGTTTCTCTTCTCGTGTATCTCTCTTTCTTCTTCTTCTTCGTGCCTCCCTCCCTGGTACTCTCTCTCTTTCGTGTTGGTACTCGCTCTTCTTCCATACTCTTTCTCTCTCTCTCTCTCTCTCTCTCTCTCTCTCTCTCTCTCTCTCTCTCTCTCTCCATCGCTTCTCTTCTCTCCGCTTTTGTACTCATACTCTGTGTCTACGTGTATATTTCCCCCTGCCGCCCACTCTCATTGTCTCTCTCTCTGTCCTTTGATATTCTCTCTCTCTCTCTCTCTCTCTCTCTCTCTCTCTCTCTCTCTCTCTCTCTCTCTCTGTCTATGTCTCCCTCTCTACCCCACAACCTCATGTGCTTCATGCCGTGATTTTCATATTTAATGAACGCTCTGAAAAATTCATGTCCTCCTGCTCTTTCGTCGATTTTTTGGTTATGTGTTTATTTAATTGCCAGACGTTTTTTGATAGCACAGCTCCGCTCCCATGCCACTCTGCTAAACCGTGTGAGTGTGAGCGAGAAAAAAAAAATCTGATAAGCGTCCTGTGTGATTAGGTTTTGGCTCTTCCGCAACGCGACAGAAGGATACACTTCTACTTCTACATCAGTCTCTCCAAACGAAAAGAAAGAACAAACAAACACACCAAACAAACCGGCCCTCAAAAAATTGTTTACCTGACTTAGTCCTTTAAATACACAACCACCCTCAACATGCGGAGGCCTTTGAAGTACTGTTTATTGTTGTTTTTGAGACTAATTAATTTTTAATCCGATGCAGAAGGTGTGCATTTTGTATAGCCTGTGGGAATTACAGGCAGGAGAAAACATTTGGAGTATGCGGTGGTGATGGGGCCAGTTGAGCATGGGGAGAGAGGGTGGTGCCGTCCCCTTGTCCTTTCCCCCACCCTGTCTTGACATCGAAATGCTTTCAAGCCGGACGCGGACACTAAAAAAAATGTCCTATTTTTAACAAGGAATCTCCTCACAGGTCAAACGTCGAAGCACCTTAATCCCATTTTTCCTCCTTAAACTTCCTTTAAACACTTTAATGGCATTTTTTAAATAACGACCTTGGTTCCTCTTCTGACGACTGTCTGCCTGTCTCTCTCTCCCCTTTCCGCTCTCTTATGCCCGCTCTCTATATCTCCCTCCCTCCCTCTCGCCCCTACCTTTTACTTATCGTTTAATTTTCTCTCTGTCTGTCTCTCTATCTGTTTCTCTCTCTCTCTCTCTCTTTCTCTCTCTGTCTGTCTCTCTCTCTCTCTCTCTCCTTCTCTTTTATTTTCCGTTCTTTCACCCTTTCTATCTATATTCTCTTCTTTCTCCCTCCTCACTCCCCCCCTCTCTCTCTCTCTCTTGTCCACTCCGTAGATCCTCCAGCCGTAGAGCCCATCTACACCGAGGTCCGCCAGGGCCTGGGCCGCGCCTTCACCCTGACCTGCCGCGTGCTGCGGGCCCACCCGTCCCGCGTGCTCAAGTACGAGTGGAAGCTGGGAACGCGCCTGCTCACCGTGGGCGACTTCAACCAGCAGGACGAGACCGAGTACCACGTGCGCTCGCTGAACCGCGAGGGCTACGGCGAGTACACCTGCGACATCACCAACGAGGCCGGGGCCGGACGCTGCACCTTCCTGGTCACCGGTGAGTGAGGAGAGAGGGAGAGGGGCAGTGGAACGTCACATACAGTAGTAACTGTGTGCATGTGGTGTGTGTGTGTGTGTGTGTGTGTGTGTGTGTGTGTGTGTGTGTGTGTGTGTGTGTGTGTGTGTGTGTGTGTGTGTGTGTGTGTGTGTGTGTGTGGATGGGTGAGGGTTGGGGGTCTACCAAGCAGTATGTTGTAGGCTGCACGACAGTATGCACTACATTATGTTGTTCAGTTATTTGGTCTCTCTGTTGGAAACTTGTTTGATTTTTGGTGGGTTTTGGTGTGTGTGGTGTGTATCAAGCCGATTTTTGTTGCATGCAAGTAATTCTAATGTCTGTGTCAGTCAGATTGCCCATCAGTCAGTTTGCTTGTGGACAGACCAGGTGTGAATGGAATGCCACATGTTAGTGTGCACATAGCTGGATGTGTGTGTGGTGTGCGTGGGAAGGGTGTGTGTGAGGGGGTGGGCGTGGGGAAGTACCAAGGGGGTTTTATACATATAAAGAAGACTTTACAAGACACTATGTCAGTCAAGCAGTCCACCGATTAGAAATATGCCTGCTTCTCGTAAGGTTTGCATGTTACTCAGGTCTGTTTACCCTGTGTAACCTCAAAATGCATGCCATTCCACTAGCAGAATGCTGTAGTAGTCATCAAAAAGATTTAGCTACCATAGTATTGCACTAAATAGTCTTTAGGAATACATTACAATTTGGTCATTACCATTCTGGACATAGCAAATTGATAACAGAGAGTTTAAGGTGGATAGAGCTTGTACCTCTGCCAGCCCACGTCCTCTTTTCTGGTCACAGGTGAGAGAACGATCAGTGAATGATTATTTCAAAAAAGTTTGAGAAATACCAAGGCACTCATCTTCTTTGTAATTAAAATGCCTTTATTTTGTTGGGCATAGCATAATTAAAATACTTCAAGAAGTATTTTAATTATGCTATGCCCAACAAAATAAAGGCATTTTAATTACAAAGAAGATGAGTGCCTTGGTATTTCTCAAACTTTTTTGAAATCAACCAAGCCTGTCACCAAAGAGCACCATCTTAAAAAACTAGACAGTTCCAGGAAGCACTCCAACTGGACTTCATAGTGAATGATTATTCTTTGAAAAGGCAATGTGCAATGTTTGGTAGCCAGTTTGAGTTCATGCTTACTAAAAAATGCTTTCTGGGCACTTGCATTTAGCTTCAAGCAAGAGAGCTGGCGTCTTATCCATTCCAATAGTGCCATGTGTGGGTGGGCATTTGGCTTAAATGGACTGAGAAATTAGCAGAAAACACATTTCTGATGGACAGAGCATTTTCCAGACGGAAACCTGGTCCTGACCTGACCTGGTCAACCCGTTTTCATTCTTTATAAGTACTCTGGAGTATTTGATTTGATCATATTGAGAAGCACACAGCCACAACAGCAACAAAATGGTGATAAAATAGGTAAATCAATATCTGGCATTGACATGTTTCTGTGACATAGTATCATTTTGCATGAATGGCCAATAATGCCACATTGTGTCACGTTATAGAGTGTGGTACATTAAATCATGATACAAATGTTTTCTTAACACTTGTGCTCGTGTTGCCTTGACCCCATAGCCCCTGGGGCATTGATCTGTTCAGCTGCGCGTGCCAGTGTTTGCTTCACTCACTCACAGCCAGGGCAGCTGGCAGCTTTTGCTAGGCCCAGGACAAAGTAATCTGAAAGGGACCCCATCCAATACATATAATGTAATGAGGACCCAATTTTGGGCCCCCTCTCTCCCAGGGCTCGGGACAACAGACCCCTTTGCCCCCCCTGTGTTCCCTGCTCACAGCAATATGCATTCAGCTCGAGGGCGCGTCAGATACGGTGTTTAACCCCTTAAGACACAGCATTATAAATTAGCTGTTACCAGAATGGCAATGACCAAGTCGTAATGCATTACTAAAGGCCCCGTGCACTGTCATAGTAGAGTAGTACTATAGTAGTTAACTTTCAATGTCTATTTCAGCGTGCCACAGGAGGTACGGCGTGCATTAAGGGGCTACCCAACAGGAATGATTGAATTGATTGACACCTGTGAATTGCGAGTCCATTACTTGGTATTTCATGGAATTTGAATGATGTGCCTTTGGGCTTGGTGAAGAGCATTTATTATTCTTTTTGCAGTTGTAAAGTATGTAGAGTAATTCAGCATGGTGTGTTAACAGCCCTTTCAAGAAGCAGTGTGGCTGGTTGGTTAACTTGGGCTGGGGTCCACTTGGATAAGGATTTAATGTAGCCAATCCCTGATGAATCTACTCAGGTGGTAGTTGCACTTGGCTTTGGATTTAATGTGCCGTTTGATCTATTGCTTGTTATTCGATAGACTTCAGTTGAGAAACAGAATGAAGGCATATTATAAACCAATGGGGCTTCGACTCTAGAATAATTGAGCTCATGAAAAGCTAGGATGATGGAAAAGATGAGCATCTGTCAGTCGAGACGGCCTAATGGTTAAGGAGTGCGTTGCAGAATTGGATGGTTGGATTGCGTGTTTGATTCTTGCAGGTATCAAATGTGGATGAATGGGGTTTTCCTGCAACCTTGTTGCTATCCAGAAGTATTCAAGGTTTCCCCCAGCAATTTAAAATAAGGCAGCCACATTGACAACAAACACCTAGTACCTCCTTGACTAGGTGCCCTAAAAACATTGTTTTTGGTTGTGTTGCAAATGTAATGGAAAATGTATTGCAAATGTATTGCAAGTTCACAAAAAATGTACATGGTATTGGATGGTAGCATAGAGAGTGCATTAATATTACAATCCATATGGATGGTAGTCACAGTGATGATAATCTCTAATACCGTCTAACACCCAGCCCACCTTACAGTACATGTAACTAACAAGTACTGCAAGAAAAACTGAGCAGTAAAGTATTCCAACTGTAACCATGCTTTAGTTTAGAGGGCTTTGAGCAAGACATGAAACTCTAAGTTGCCCCAGGCCTGTCATCTAGTGTGCATCGAGTCCCCATGTAAGACACCAGGGGCCTCATTACAGGAACTTCATAACTCTGAAATCCTATCCCATATAAAGTATGGGACTGAGATATGGAGAGAAAAAAAATCCCAACTTAAAAGACAGAGAATGCACACACATCAGTAGAGCAGGTGCTGGACCAGACAGATGAAAAGCGATCAAAGCAGCCCTTATCATTTATTTTCAAAGTCCTTACTCCCTATTACAGAAACAATTCCTAATGTAGCCTGTTGACAGCACTCCTCAATGCCTTCCAAAGATAGGAGTTCAGAGTTAAGAAGTTGTCTGTAATGAGACCCCTGGTGAGCGCTAGCATCCAACATCAGTAAACTGATGGCTGACTGATAGCTGACTTAGATTTACTGTATACAGTACGTATAAGGCAGGGGTGTCAAACATACGGCCCGCGGGCCGCATCCGGCCCGCCAGAGGGTTCCATCCGGCCCGGATGTAAAATTTTTATTTTTATTTTTTATTTTTATTTATTTATTTATTTATTTTTTTAAATGAAATAACCGAAATGCGCAATTACGGCCCTCGGGACAAAATCGAGACCTGCATGACATTAACCCAATGGTCCCTCTGTTACACTGTATATATGTAGTAAAGTGCACATCACACTTCTATTATAAATAGTGAATTTGTACTGTAACAGTCATTTGATAAAGCTCATATATTATAGACCTCATATATAGAGATAAAATGTTAATAATTCTTATTCGTATTGTATTGGTATTGGTTGTAATTAAATAATAAATATAATTGGATTTGTATTGGTTCCTATTAAGCTCAAACTGGAAACGGGATGTTAGAATGCGTGAAAATGCAGGAAATTACATATAAGAAATAAAAAAAATTCTGGGGGAAAACCACCAGACCCCCTGCCAAAATGAACTGTCCCATTTTAAATTAATTGACGGTTGGCAATGAATGAATGAAGTCAAGGACATTTTGCATAGGATTATCAGTATTGCATTGCTTTCTACATATTCAACACACTTAAAACGTGATAGTACTGAACACTAATCCTCTGCTTTACGTTTTTTTTTTTTTTTGCGATGATGTTACTAATGCGGCCCGCTTGAGGTCCACATGGGTTGTATGCGGCCCCCGGACCAAAATGAGTTTGACACCCCTGGTATAAGGACATTTTCGACTTCCTTGGAACACCACATTTATGTCAGCGATTGCGATAATGATGCTCATGCCCGTTCCAGCCACAGTTACGTTCGGAACCAAAGTGCTTACCTGCGAACCACCCGTGTTCATTCTGTACATATGTACTTTTCCGCATGTAAATGTGTGTTACCCGGATGAACCTGCTGACTAGGGCTTGACATTAACTTTTTCACTTGCCGGCCACTGTGGCTAGTGGCTTTCCCGAGTCACTAGCCATCCAGCTAGTCTACTAGCCACAAATTTAGTTTTAAAAAACAATCATGACGCTGTACATCTAACCTCAGAAGATGAGGGGCTTAAAGCAAGAAGATTAGTGCATGGTATCTACATGGAAATAAAACAAACAAATAGAAACTGAGTAACTGAGTTTTTTCTTCAACTTATATACAAACAATTGATACACAATGGACAAAGTGCAAAATATACGGTCTTCTGATATGTTGTACCATAGAATAAGCTACCTGCCAAATTGGCTAGTGACACTGAAATTGTTACCAGCCACAGCCAAGTTTTACCAGCATTTGGCCGGTTGGCAGGTGCCAGTGTCAAGCCCTGCTGCTGACGTCCACCTTGTCATCACGGTTCGCAGAGAAAACATTTTTTTAGGTTCCCCAATGTTCAGATTCATGCAAACACATCAGCTGATTCAAGATTAGGTGTGGGAACAGGCACCGGCACGGTTCTCAGTTGTCCTGAAACACACTATTTGAGAACGAGATCATCAAACAACACTTTGGTTCAAATACGTTTTTTGGGGGGTTCAGACATCAGGTGGCACAACAGCATCTAAAGCCCATAACCAGAGAGAGTAGAGAGAGAGAGGTTCCATTGGCCCATTGTTTCCGGGTTCTATTATTGCAAGGTGGGGGGGGGGGATCCCTCTTTAGGCAGACCTAGGCAGACTTAAGGACTGTTCTATTCAATGCTAGGAGTATTATGACATGCCCCTTTAGGCAGACCGGAACCTGGTCATGTTAGGTGCCCATAGCAGCCTATTACATTGGCATATCTCTATATACTTAAAGAATGTCTGCCATAACTGCTGCAATTAATATGCTTCTTATATAGTCCACTAAAAACAAACAAAAAAAGTTCCATACAATAGTGGCACTGGCTGTCGTTGCACTGCCCTGACAGGTGCTACTGCTGAAATGTCACTAACCCCTTCGCAAACAACAGCACTTTCATCATATTTTTATATGAGGCACACTTAAAAATTGTACACGTTGTTAGGTCCAGTCCATTTTTTATTACAGTCTCTCACAGTCGTAGTAGTTGCTCTTCCACATCTGCCAGTTTCAGTTATATAATATCTCTGACTGAGATGATGAAATCAGAGTCAATGCCTGAAGTAAGGACACATCTTTGTGTCACCCATGTGTACTGTAAGCAGAAAGACTATTGTATGTTAAATGAATAATCACAAGCTGGCACTGTATCGTGACATTTTCAGTCTGCAGCCGGAACCCCCGAATCGACCCAATCAGAGAATGCCAAGGCTAAGTGATTTTTACTTATCTGTGAAAATCATCCTGTAATGACACGGAGATCAGTATCTGTCGTCGGGTCGCAGTTGCCCTGGTAATGATGCGCTACGTAGTGATGCCGATCGGATGAGTTGTTTGTTTTGACACTTGTGCTAAGCGTCTGCAATGTGGGCCAAGTGAGGGGAGCACTGTCAGGGACAGATCATGACTCCATGGGCCCCTGGGCTAGACAACAAGAAAGGGCCCCCTCCAGATGTTAGAGACCCTATATTGTTGGGCATTCAGGTGTTTTTCCCCTGAAAATATGTGAAAATAGAGTTGTTAAAAGTGTGATTTTACACAACATGAGAATGGAAATTTAGAGGATTGGGCTTCAGGGCCCTCTGGACTCTTGGGCCCCTGGGCCTGGGCCCGGTAGGCCCTTGCAGTAATCCATCCTTGAGCACTGTGCTGCAGTAGACTCTGTTGTGAGCTTGGAGAGCAGCAATGTGTTGTGCTGTGTGCTGTGCTGTTGTCTCGTCGGCTGCATCATCACAATGCAACAGGCCCCAACAGGAATGCGTCACCTCACCAACCACATTGTGGCGTGCAAAAGCATTGTGATGTGACAGCACATGGCCGCTATAGTTACGGTGACGTGTTACAAAGAGACCACAGGACCTAGTTGGAGATGAAAGGTAGAGCGTCATGCATAGCCTTTACCTTTTAAAGACATTTAAGTTGTCAAAAATGGCACTCTCTATTCTTGTTTAGGCTGTTCCATCTTTTTAGATATGCACATAGTTTTTCTTGCTTGTAGATACTCATTTTACATCGTGCCCGTCCGTCGGTTTTTACAGTGTTTTTTGAGGATCAGAAATGTATTTTCTACAGCACCTCGTCACAGATGGATGTATCACATTGACCATTCTGCCATTTTTTATTTCAGTTTTTTTATTTTATTTTTTATTTCATTTATGTAGCATTTATTTACTTAACTATTTATTAACTGAGGTCACGGCGTTGCTCAATCTCCAACGATACCACCAGTGTCTATCTATCCAGTGCATCCGTGCTAAAGGTCTGCTGCTCCCTTCTTCATCCCTCTTTCCCCCAGCATTAGTATTCCCAGGCAGGGTGCTTGCGTATATCTTATGCATGGCATACTGTCCAAGGCCTCTGGCACTGGGGGTGCCAGGTCTGTCGGTTGGCGGGTAGTCGGTGGGGTAGTCTTGGCACGTACACCCCCTCGCTGACAGACGAACAGCGGGGGCAGAGAGTGGATAGGATGGATAGGATCTCAGGACTCCCTCCGTCCTCCATCATCGCCGTGTCATAAAGGTCACCATCAAATGCAGTGGTGCTCAGTGAGGGGTCTTCAAAGGGGCGTGTGTGTGTGTGTGTGTGTGTGTGCGTGCGTGCGTGCGTGTGTGTGTGTGTGTGCGTGCGTGCGTGCGTGCGTGCGTGCGTGCGTGCGTGCGTGCGTGCGTGCGTGCGTGCGTGCGTGTGTGTGTGTGCCGGCCTGCATAGCCCTGGCAGAGCACACAGGCAGCAACTCACTTTAATGTAGTACCCCGATGGCACCCACAAACAGTGGTAGCAAACAGCAGGTGGGTGTCAGATGCCCCCATCAAAGTAGTACCCACTGGCACCCATACACATTAGTAATGCCGTGGAGTGTATATACTGTAGGTGTGCAGAATTTGAGTGGCTTTCCTGTTGCATTTGTAGGTGACAAACAAATGTTTGACCATACAGTTGAAGAGTTTTAGTATGAACTTTTGCCTGTGTCTGTGCCACAGGAATGTGGCATGTTTACTTTGACTGCTTCTGATATCTTGAGCTCAGAGCAGTCGCCTCTGCCTCCGTTGAAGGTCATTTGGCACCTCTGCCAAAGGTCATTGAAGGCCATTTCAGATGCCCCCTCAAAGCAGTACCTACTGGCACCAACAAACACTAATAATTCCCTTGATTGTATCCAGTAGGTATGGGTAGGGCTGGACTGGCCATCTGGCATAGTGGGCATTTCCCGGTGGGCCCTGCACTCTCATGGGCCCCTATTTTCAGAAATGTAAAAAAAATATATTATTATTTTACATTTCTGAAAATAGGGGCCCATGAGGGTGTGGGGCCCACCGGTGAGTCAGTTCTGTGCTGCTAATTAGCAGGGGCCCCTTCAAGCAAAAAGTTCCCGGGCCCTATTTCTACCCCAGAACAGCCCTGGGTATGGGGATGCTTCTAAAGGAGTTGGTGAAGAAATGTCATTGTACAGACAACAATTCTATAATGGTGATTTATAAAATTCTTGAAGTAGACTCTATCTGTCTACTCTGCATTCACAGGTACTGTTGAGTGAGTTCAGTGTGAGATGTGTACAGTACTTTGCTGTATCGGTTTAGAATGCACCGAGTGCATTGTTTTGAATGAAGTTGTCAATACCGTTGATCTGCAAGTCTTTAGTGAGCATTTATGTTTTCCTCGCGCCGATAATGTGATACACTTCACCGTAACCGGCTTGTTATTACTGATACATTTTTCATTCAGCGTGTACTGTGTATACCCCGATTTAAGACAACATCGTCATTATGACTGTATTACATGCTATTCATTTCATATGAGACAATTACATTTACACGATAGTGGTAAGTACTCGTGTTCTTGATAATAAGCATGAAATTGGCTGCACTATGTATGTTAAAAGGTTGCTCTGGGTAAGAGTGATGGTGGCCCACATAGTAAATGCACTCTCTCTCTCTCTCTCTCTCCCTCTCTCTCTCTCTCTCTCTCTCTCTCTCTCTCTCCCTCTCCGTGCAGCGGGTTGTATTTGTTTGTGTATAATCTAGAACGTTCCATTGTCTCTCCCTCTGGCGTGAATAATTGCTGACGGTCTCGAAGGGCATAGAAGCACAGATATCACCAGCACAAAAGTTTAAAAGAATAGTCCATGAATGGCAAAAGAATGGGTAATTAATTAGAGAAGGGGGGTACAACAGCATTTTAATGAATTTGCTTTTGACCCCCGACCGGTCGCTTCTGCAAGCTTCTACTTTAGCCTTTGTTGTATTCCCGATTTCAGATATCACTCCATATTAAAGTGTTTCACGCACGCACACATGCACGCGCACACACACACACACACACACACACACACACACACACACACACACACACACACATGCACGCACACACACACGGACACGCATACAAAGATGCACACACACAGTTTTAGAATTTTAATTGCACTGTTTTGGTCAAATGCTTGGGGTGATGTGCTTGTCTCTGTCGATAAACACGACGCCTGCACCAACCTAATTAACTCCTTTTCACACGGTCACAAAAAGGGATTGTTTTGCCCACTGAAGAGACAGAGAACTATACGTACATTTTGATGCACAGCATGGTTGGATGAGCAAAACTTTGAAGGACATATACGTACATGCTCCTTTGAAAAAAAAAACTTTGGACAAAAACGTGGACATTGTATTTTTTGCTCTTTTTTCCTCTCTCTGTCTCTTGTGTTTTTGTTTACCTCATTAAGTCAGTGTTGAAACATGGAAATAAATTGAGAACTAGTGGCACTAGTGGTTGTGACTGTGAGAGTCTTTAACTTTAGAGCACCACTTTACAAACTGGTGTGATGTGGAGGGTCACAGTTCAACAGTTCAGGCTGGTACTCATCATAACCTCCCACACAGTACAGTGTTAACCCATTGTGTCCTGGAGACACATATGTAGGTTTTTTCAGGATTTCGAGATTCTAGCTGTTTTATTAACTATGTGGGTAGGTTAGAGCTGAATGAACACATTACAATGCAAGGGGAGGGTCTTGGCTTTGAAATGAGACTCATGTCATGCTTGTATGTGCTTTGGAGGCTGAGATATTTAGGATCTAATAGGAAGAGGGCACCCTTTCCCATAAAAGGCTTAGGACAAAATGGGTTAATTCAGAAGAGAGTACTGTGGGACCAAACACACTCTACCTACATGATGCTAAATGGACAAAATGTACTATACGTACACTCTCTCATTCTCTTGGAGAGAAAGAGATTTCGATAGACGAACAGCATTTTTTTGTGTCGACTTTCATGTGGTGGTGATTTTTTAAATTGAAAGCCCAATGTGTATGCTAATGCTCTTGCGCTATAGAAATAAGAGCATAAGAGCTGCTGAAGCCTTCACATTTCAAAATGCTAAGATGACGACATCCATGACTTCAGTAACCTGACTCTAACCACACATATGTGCTCTGCCTTGCTCCATGAATATTTATCTGGTGCGCCATATGCGTAGGTGTGCGAAGGCATGTTTTTATTAAAAAACATCCTTGCCCCTAATCCTAATTGGGGAAACATTTATCTGACATTCCTAATGAGGTGCTATCTTAACTACTGACAGATTTGAAAATAGAGTTGAAATTACAGAATCAATGACGATGAGTGAGTCCATGCGAACGGCCATTGTTGTCTGAAACTGTTGCGTTTCACTTATTTTTCCCATCTCCACTACTTTTAAACTTTGACTATGTTACATCTCTGAAAATCCTGATCAATTCTATTTTATTTTGGTTCGGGAGCAGGGTGAATCCAAAGGTCCTCCAGACCGTTTCTTGATCCCACAAAGTTGAGTGGAAAGACATAAGGGTCTGGCGAGAGTCAGTTTACGACTTAAGATCATTCAGGACTGCACAGATTTTACTGAATAAAAACGATGCACAGGGGACCTAATATTAAGTGAGTCAAGGCAAAATGGATGAAGTAGAGACGTTTAACTTTGTACTACGTTCTGAGCCAGCCTAGTTCTGCACTACTGGCATTGGTTGGCTGCACTGTAGCCTACACTGGCAGTAGAATATAAATGCCTCACTTGCCTGGCTTCCTCCCTCACATCCCCCACAAACGGTTGACTCACAGTCCTCTCTGAATCCATGCCACTTCGTAAGTCGCCCCCATTCACTCTTGGCCCGGTTTTCTCGCTTGCCATGAAGATGAGTCTCGTGTTTGACTCGCTTTGCAGTGAAAAAAAAAATTGGGATGGATTTTTTGGCTCGATGTAATAACGCACGACGGCACGTACATGCTTATGAATCCCAGATGGTGTTTGAGCTGTGGTGTTTTGGTCAGCGTCATGGAGAAGGGTGGTGGAACGTGATCTACCTGCCTCTGATGCATAAGGTTAGGTTATTCTTGGCGATGTTGCGGCTCTAATCGTATAATTTGCATTGACAATTTCCACTGCTGCTCAGTGGCCATAAAAGAGGATTAGAGCACAGACATTTGCTCTCTCTCTCTCTCTCTCTCTCTCTCTCTCTCTCTCTCTCTCTCTCTCTCTCTCTCTCTCTCTCTCTCTCTCTCTCTCTCTCTCTCTCTCTCTCTCTCTCTCTCTCTCTCCTCCATATCTCTCTGTCTCTCTCTAAAACACATTCTCTTTCTGTCTCTTTCTTTTTCTTCCTTTCTTTCTTTCTTTCTTCCACACATTCTTTCTCTCTCTATGTCTCTCTCTCTCACACACACACGCACGCACGCACGCACGCAGGCACGCACACAGGCACGCACACAGGCACGCACGCACGCACGCACGCACGCACGCACACACACACACACACACACACACACACACACACACA
>NC_085875.1:10464365-10466865 GCF_034702125.1 Engraulis encrasicolus
TGCGCGAAGGCTGTCCAAATTGTCCCACCACCTCCCCCTACTCCTCTATTTCACTAGATCACCCACCTACATTAGTAGTAGGTAGTTACTGCACTTTGCCTTTGTAGGGCACTACTGTATTCCCAGAGGTCCATCTTCTTTAGCGCTCAGGCCTTTTGCGAACAAAATATTAAAGGGGTGTGCCACTATTTTGGGGCTTAATACAGTTAAAATCGTTGACTGGGGTTTATAAAGGTGGTTAAGTGTCTTATTTTTCATGTGAAGCGTTGTCTTGCTTTAAGACAAGTTAAAAGAGGGAGTATGTCGCTAAGCTAGTGAAAGTCAATGCATCCATGTAGCATTGCTACATGCTACACGGATCCATTGACTTTCACTAGCTTAGCGACATACTCCCTCTTTTAGCTTGTCTTAAAGCAAGACAACGGCTTATATGAAAAATAAGACACTTTACCACCTTTTAAAACCCTGTCCAACAATTTTAACTGTATTAAGCCCCGAAATAGTGGCATACCCCTTTAAGGCTACACTTGTGCATGCGCGGGGCTACACTACCTCCCGACCCCCTCTACCCTTCACCTCCGTCAGCTCAAATCCTGTCCCATTTCTCATGGAGATTGGAGGTACTGACTTCCTAATTTTGAGTGAGCTGTGACCTCAGTAGACCTGATGGCTAAATATGGACGCCACCCCCCCCCCACACACACACATACACACACACACACCCCCTCCTCCCTACCCGTCCCCCCCTCAGCTAAAGTGGCCCTGTATGATTTACAACCATGCACCACTAACGGCCAGATTGGCCAATTCAGAAGCAATTTGGCTCCGGACCTGAGAATAGCACCGAGTGGGCAATCTTTGTTCTTATTAAAGAAACGCAGTCCTCGTTGCTGTTCGTACTGTAGCTTGGAGGATTTGGTGGTGGTAATGGTGGTCACGACGGGGATAGTGCAAGAGCAGGGGCTCTTTTCTGTTTTATTATTATTGTACCTCAGGCTGCCGGTAGCTCCAGTGGTTTTAACTGGCCCCTGCCGTGCCTCCGATGTGGCTCTTTTAATCAGCAGATAGCGGCCCTTTAAATGATTGATTAGCGCCACAAGGTGTGATTACGTGCCCCCATGCTCGCTCTCTTTAATTCCCTGCCTGCAATGAAAAGCCGCACGGTGGTGACAGCCATGGTGGTGGCAGTCAGTGGCGACAGAGAGAGGACGATAACCCAGCTGGTGGTGGCTCTGGTTGTGGAGAGGAGACCGGCAAAAAAGCCGCCAAAACGTCTCGATTGCCACATCTGCTGTATAGTATATGAACACTGGCGTCTTGCACATTTTTAACCAGGGGTGGGGTTGACACATCAGGCACCGTGTATTACCCACCATCACACCATGTTTCAGGGGGCAACCACATTATTTTTTTCCATATTAAAGGGCTTGTCCACTATTCTGGACTGTAGTTGTCTGCCATTCAATAGAGTGGTCTTCACCGTTTTGTTGTTGTCCAACATTTGGCTAATTTGTTTTTTTTCTGAAATAGATGTTTGGGTGGTTTCAAGAACAGGTATACAGTAATAGACGACCATTCTAAAGCCGGTTGAGACAAAAATCCAGATTAGCCAAATAACAGAGACGGAAACAAGCATAACAAGATCGCGAGGACCACTTTGTTGCATTTCAGACAACTTTGAAAAGGGGCTAAATGTGCTAAATAGTGTACTTCCCCTTTTATAATGTAAACAGGGAATGGGAGGGGGTTCAATGGAGCTACGTTTAGAGAGATAAACATTGACTTTTTTGTGCTTCCACTCGCAGGTGTGTCGAATCACCAGGGCCCTACGGACTGGAGAGGGGATCAAAGGGTGTCAGATATTTTTTTTACATGTCAATATCATGTAAACAGCCAGGGGTGGTGGTTCATTTGAGATTGGTGCACTGCTGGCATTACCCTTAGCAAACTGTCAGTTCAATGCTGTGTACTGATCGAAACCAGACTAGATTTACCGTAGAGCCTAGATTCTTTCCCTTCCATGGTGGAAGCTGTTGGCAAAGAGGATAAGAGCTAACCAGGTTGCTCTGGTGATGGGCAAAAAGCCTGACAAAGACTTGATTGCCACAGAAGCTCACTTGATTGGTGTAGTCATTGTGGTGATGCGCATCTGATTTTTGACCACAGCACACAAAGTATTCAAGTCACCCACCTTCTGAAATAAGAGTGTTAGTTATCAGTTGGGAAGTCTTGATTATCAGCGTAGTTATCGGTGGGGAAGTTGACTCCAGATGCATACTACAATCCATTTCCACCTATACACTCTAACAGCCTGGTGAGAGAAATTATATGTGTGGTTGTCCCTTCCACCACTGGACAATACCTGATTGCCAAAGGGTCGCTGTGGTGGAACGGTCTCCCAGAGGCAGCAAGACTAAGCACATCTCTTGCAGCCTTCAAGAAACAACTAAAGACCTTCCTCTTTCGAGAGAATCTACTAGACTAATGCTTGAACTGGCCT
>NC_085875.1:10469365-10471865 GCF_034702125.1 Engraulis encrasicolus
CGCACGCACGTATGCACACACACACATACACACTCTCTCTCTCACACACACACACACACACACACACACACACACACACACACACACACACACACACACACACACACACACACACACACACACACACACAGAGCTATGGGGGCGTGAAGGGAATGCGTTCACTCATGATATGTCTGCACATGTGATTCTTTCTCAGTTTGCTTCTCTTTGCCACTAATGAGCATTTTTAAAAGGCCTCCATCTTGTTTTTTTTCACCCTCTGCCTCAGTAACTGCTGGCTTTTTTCCCCATACCCACTTTGATAAGGAATGGACAGCCTTTCACGCTAAGCACTTTCTCCCCTTTTCACATTCGCATTCACATTCACATGCTGTCAACTCTCTAGGTTCACTGGGGGGAGCTCTCTTTATAGTTTTTATTTATTTATCTATTTATTTTTTTACTTGTTTTGTGTCCGTGTTGCCTTTGATTTAGTGCTAAAGATGGGTGTTTTGTCGCTATAGAAATATTTTTCTCTTTTTAACCGGGCGTGTTTTTTTTTTTTTTTTCAAAAGTCATTCTTTTAATCACTTTCTCTAAATCTCCTCAGTGCCTCCTCAGTGATCCAGCCCGTTTGACCTCTATCAAAGAAAGCTTCACCCGCTCTCCCCTCATTGCCAGAAAATCTGCTAATTTGCCCCGGTTCTTGCAAATGCTTTTAAGCCATCCGACAGCCAATGCTACAATACCACTTAGTGGGAAGATGGGGAAAATGGGGTGAAAAAAGAAACGGCATCTGTTTGCGTGGCGTAAACAAGGGGAATAGCAAATGGGACAGTTGAAAAAAAAAATGACTAAGCTGTCATGAATCGTACATTGCTTATGCCGTGCAATAATCATTTGCGTCCTAAATTCTTTCTAAAATTTGCTAGAAGTTGTGAAAAGCATAGCTATGCTAAGTTCATCCAGATGCCACTATCAAAATAAGACAACTATCTGGGGGGGGGGGGAGCGCTGTGGCGCAACACGCTAAGCCCCCCACATTTAGGCTTTCATGCCCATGGGGTCCCCGGTTCAAGTCTGGAGGGGGTCATTTCCCAATCCTCCCCCATCTCCCTCTCCCTCTCACTTCCTGTCAGCATTTCATTCTAAAATTCATTAAAGGCATACAAAGCCCCTAAAAAATATATATTGAAATAAGGCAAGTATCCAGTCTTATCCATGTTCAGTCGATATATTTACACACGGGTACTGTCACTTTGTTTATTTCCCTGTCCTATTTTTTTTAATTATTTTTTTTAATTCTATTTTTTACAGGTAAGGCGTACCCGCCGGAGTTCTACTACGACACCTACGGTGCGCTGTGGCAGAACCGGCCGCGGGTCTATGGTTTCAGGCTCCAGTGGACCCAGATGAACCCGGGGGCAGTGGACCGCATCAAGGCCTACAGACTGGGCATCAAGCAGGTCAGTGATCACCAGACAGCCAGCCAGCCAGCGGTGTCCATTTACGGCATATAGGAGTTTTGTGCCTGTGCATCTCTGTCTTATTTTTGTCTCTCCCTCTATTTCTCTCAATCTCTCTCTCTCTCTCTCTCTCTCTCTCTCTCTCTCTCTCTCTCTCTCTCTCTCTCTAACTCTCTAACTCTCTCTCTTTCTATATCTTTCTTGTTTTACCCTTCCTCCTATCTTCTCTCAGTGGTGGCACAATAGACCTTTGAGACCATGCTTCTCTCTCTCTCTCTTTCTTTCTCTCTCTCTCTCTCTCTCTCTCTCTCTCTCTCTCTCTCTCTCTCTCTCTCTGACCTCTCTCCAACCTCCCTCTGTGTGGTTCTACAGAGCTTTTTATGGCTGCATGAGTTTCTTATTTTTGTGTTTAGTTTGGTGACCGGCGAGAAAGATAAAGATGACCTGGGACAAGGAACAGATTCAACTTTTTTGCCGCATGGTTTCCCTGCTCAGAGGCCTTTAAAATTTCTATCAAAAGGAGGGTGAATAAAAGTGTAACTAACTGTCCGGAACTACCGCACAGCCGGTGTTCAGTTTTCAGAGACATTGCGAATGAATGCATGGACTGCTTTGATGTGCGTCGCCTCTGTTGTGTCAGCCAAATGAGGTATTTTCTTAGATGCAACATTGCAATCACTGCAATACTTACACGACACAAGATGCAACTTGCTACAACATCATATTTTTGGGCATGGGGGGAGCGTCTGGGTGTTGGATGGGGTTGCATTTCCATGAACCCAACCAGATGGTACTCTACAGTATGGTACCTTACCACCACCGTAATCACAGTATGTTTTGCCTGTCATAAATAAAACAATAGGCCTAATGTTAGATACTCAACGCACATCTGCTGCCTTTTAGGAAGGAGGAAAAAAACTTCCACTGATTTAAGCAAGCCATGCACACACAGAGACAGACACGCGCACACACAGACACACAGACAGACACACACACACACACACACACACACACACACACACACACACACACACACACACACTGCACACAGCTCT
>NC_085875.1:10476865-10479365 GCF_034702125.1 Engraulis encrasicolus
CCTGCCTTGCCTGATGGCAAGATGCGCTTGCCTTGCCTGATGGCAAGATGCGCCTGCCTTGCCTTGTGGCAAGATGCACCTCTGTATGGACTGGTTGTGGTAGTGGTGTGTGGGCCATGTCACATGTAGTATTTTGTTGGCTCCATGGTTCAGTAATGCCACATGACAATTACAATCAACCGCTGTCACTACAATCACTACAGCTGTAGTGAGATACACTTGTGGTGCATGTGCCGAGTATACAGTAGGTGTGATACGGATGCACTGTAGGAAACGTGTGGTGAGGTCTGGAACAGGTACAGTTGTGGTACAGATGTGGTATGGATGTTGTGGTATAGATGTGGTGTGGTACTGGTACGGGTATGCTGTGCATGGTGCGGATGTGCTGTGGGGTGATGCGGTCTGATGTGGCGAGGTTTGAGCTGAGCTGAGCTGAGTAGAGAGATCCCGCGTGGCGTAGTCAAGCACTGCATGCCATATAGATATTTTTTACATGATCTCTGGACCCCAAAGCATTTTCAGTCAGAGAGAGAGAGAGAGAGAGAGAGAGAGAGAGAGAGAGAGAGAGAGAGAGAGAGAGAGAGAGAGAGGGAGAGAGAGAGAGAGAGAGATGGGGCAGAGAGAGTAAGAGACAAAAATAGGAGAGGTGGAAAGGGGATTAGAGAATGGTAGATAAAGAAATGAGTGGGAATTAGAGAGAGAGAGAGAGAGAGAGAGAGAGAGAGAGAGAGAGAGAGAGAGAGAGAGAGAGATGGGGAAAGAGAGGGAGAGAACATAGTACAGACAGAACAAGAATGATGTAAAGTGAAATAGAGAATAACAGAGAGAGAGGTGAATGAAGGTGGTGTGAGAGGGGGAAGTAAACAGAAAGAGAGGACGCGAGAGATGTAGGTACCGTAGAGTGAGAGAGGAGGAAATAGACAGACACAGAGAGAAACAGAGGGTGAGAGAGGGAGAGGGGAGAGAGAGAGGGAGGGAGAGAGAGAGAGAGAGAGAGAGAGAGAGAGAGAGAGAGAGAGAGAGAGAGAGAGAGAGAGAGAGAAAGAAACAGAGAGAACGAGAGAGAGAGAGAGAGAGAGAGAAAGAAACAGACAGAGAGTGAGAGAGAGGGAGAGAGAGAGAGAGAGAGAGAGAGAGAGAGAGAGAGAAAGAAAGAAACACAGAGAGAGCGAGAGAGAGAGAGAGCATGAAAGATTGAGAGTGAGTGAGGTGTGTCTGGTCTGAGAGCAGTGGTGCATAGGGAGTGTTGCGCATTGTGATAAATAATGAACAGAGTTGGTAGACGAAGCCCACGGGTGTCAATGGAATCCTCTGAAGTAGTTCACCCTCTTTCTCTCTTTCTTTCTTATCCTTCTCTCTCTTTCTCTTCTCCCTCTCTATCCCTCTCTCTTTCGCTGTTTCCCCTTCTGATTCTCTCCCTCCTTTCTCCCTCTTTTCTGCCTCTCTCTCCTCCTCTCCTCTCTCGTTCTCTGCCTCTCGATCCCCTGTCTCTCTCTAGCTCTCTTTTCTTCTTCTCTCTCTCTCCATATCTTTCTCTTTTCTTCCTTCTTCTCTCTGACTCTATCTTTGGTCCTTTTCTCTGTCCCTTCTCTGTCTCTCTTCTCATCCCTCTCCTTCTCTATGTTCACCCCCTCTCCATTTCTCTCCCCTCTATCCTTCTCTCTCCCTCTATCTCCCTTGTCCTCCCTTTCTCTCCCCCCTCTCCCTCTCCCTTTCTATCTCTCCCCCCCCCCTCCCCCCTTCCCATTCTTTCTTTCTCACTCTCTGCCCTATCTATCTCTAGCTGCTGATTTTCAGAAGCATACTTAAATATCTGAAAGGTTTTCAAATGAAATCATTGGTAGAAAGAGAGAAAGAAAAATAAAATGAAGTAAAACCCAAAAAGAAAACCATGCATCTGAAGAGCAGATTTGTGTTGTGTGTCCGTCCAGATAAGGTAAAAGAGACAGCAAAAAGCAGGACATGTCCAACAACATTTCAGTTTTACATTTTGACAGACCTGCTTTGCACGACTCCGTGCTCGCTCGTTACATACAAATGAAGGTATCGAGTAGCCCTACACAGATGCACAGGAGCTTAAAGGCATATATGGACAGGTGCTAAATCCATAGTATGCAAAGCCACTCCAGGGTAAAGGCTTAAATCATTCAGTCGAATTGTAGTCATGAAGCAAACATAGTGTTTTTTTTTTTTTTACTGTATCATAGGGTTATGCAGTGCATGTGGAAATGCTCTGCTACATTTGCTCTATGCTAAAAAGCCCCTGAAAAGGAAATGAGCAAAGAACTCGCTCCAATTAGAAAAGTCTTTTTCTGTGTGTGTGTTATGTAGCATGGATCAAACTCATTATTTTTCACGATCGCGCCAGTTTTTGCACAGCACAGGGAAATGCTATATTAGGCCGTTCCATGTCCACTTGGACAATGCTCGCAGGAAGTTGGCTCAGCAAGCTATGTACACACATGCGGCAGGCTAATTTTAGAGCGGTTGATTGTAATTG
>NC_085875.1:10481865-10486865 GCF_034702125.1 Engraulis encrasicolus
TTCCCTCCCACCTCCCCTTCCTTTCTTTCCCTTCTTTCATTTTCTCTCCTTTTCTACTCTGATCTCCTCCACCCAACACACAATACCATCCCCTCCAATGCCCTCTCCTTCCCTCCTTCCCTCCTCTCACCTCCTGTCCCCTTTCCTCCTCTCACCTACTCCTGCCTCCCCCCTCTCTCCCCTTTCCTCCTCCACTCCTCTCACTTCCACCTATTCCCTGTTTCCTCCCTTCCTCCCCCTTTCCTCCCCTCCAACACCTTCCTCTCTCGCCTCCTCTCTCTTCCCTCCCTCTCTGTTCCCTCCTCCCCTCCTCTTTTTCTCCTCTCACCTCCACCCTGCCTTCCTTACCTGCCTCTCTGTGTCCGTTGACCACCCTCCACCACAGACAAGCCCTCCCTGCTATGGCTTCCTGCCTTTGCCCTCTTGCTCCTCACTGTTCCATACAGTGCCTGCCACTATCCCATTCATCCATCACTCTGCCTCATGCGGTCAGCTGTCTGCCCAGCTCTGCAGCTGTCCCCTGCTGAGGTGATGGAAGGTTCTAGAATGCGGTGGAGTAAGTACTGTAGGTGGGCTGAGGTGATGGAAGGTTCTAGAATGCGGTGGAGTAAGTACAGTTGGTGGGCTGGAAGGTGATGGAAGGTGATGGAAGGTTCTAGAATGCGGTGGAGTAAGTACGGTAGGTGGGCTGGAAGGTGATAGAAGGTTCCAGAATGCGGTGGACTATGAACAGTAGGTGGGAGTGGGTGGGCTGATGATGTGAGGGCAATGGGCCGGGGGCGTAGGACGAGGAGGAGAAAGTTTCCGCTTAAGTTTTGGCTGGTCTGAGGGCAATGTGGATGGAAGATTTGAGATGGTGGGTGATGGTTTGTGGTTAATGGTGGGTTGAAAGGGGGCGGATGGTTTTGGGTGATGGAAGGTTCTGGACTGCAGCAGTCTACAGTAGATGGGCAGGGGTGGGCTGATGTGAGGGCAACGTGGGTTTGTAGAGGGTAGTAAGGGCGGCTGAAGTTTTGGCTGGTGTGAGGGCAATGCGGATGGGAGATTTTGCGGTGACGGAAGGTTTTTTCCAAGAGGTAAACAGTGTTGGATGGCAATGGGATGGCAGTGGAAGTTTCTAGCAAGAAGTGGACTATTGCAGGTCGGCAGGGGAAGGCAGATATGAGGGCAATAGGGATGTAGGAAAGGGGGAGAGCTATAGGGTCCAACTCAAACTGAAAGTGAAAGAAAGTGAAAGTGAAGTGAAAAGTGAAGTGAAAGTGAAAGCCCATTGGGAAACTCCAACTCCCATTGTCATTGTGACACAGCACACAAGTGAACACTGCACACTGCACACAACAAAATTGCATTTATGCCTCACCCGTGCAAGGGGGCAGCCCTCAGTGGCGCCCCATGGGGAGCAGTGCGGTGGGACGGTACCATGCTCAGGGTACCTCAGTCATGGAGGAGGATGGGGGAGAGCACTGGTTGATTACTCCACCCACCAACCTGGTGGGTCAGGAGTCGAACCGGCAACCTCTGGGATGCAAGTCTGACGCCCTAACCGCTCACCCATGACTGCCCTAACTACCCAAACTAGTCCCTCCTGCCCTCTTTCTTTTGCTTGGGGCCTCTTGCCTCTGTGTCACCCCGCCTGAAGACATCAGCATCCAGATTGGAAATGAGAAAACGACCTTTCAATTATGCTTTTGCGTGATACTGAATAACTTCGCATCACAAGGCCACAGACAATAGGAAAGGAGTGAGGGACCTAGTTTGACATGTACCCACAGAGTTTTGGGTGAAGCAGCTGCTAGACTTTCAGCTGGTGTGAGGGTGATGGGGGTGAGGTGGTAAGGGTGAAACATTTGGAATAATAAAGTTTAGATTTAGGAGGGGGTGGGGGCAGCTATGGAGAGTTAATGGGGGGTGGTCAGTGGGGTGCGGAAGTGTTAGGTCAGTGGGGGGTAGGGGGTTAGTATAATATTACAGTACTATGTGGGCCGTTTTAGCAGAGAGAGTAGAGAGAGAGATTCCATTGGCCCATTGTTTCCGGGTTCTATTATTGCTAGGGGGAGTGGGGGGAAATCCCCCTTTAGGCAGACCTAGGCAGACCTAAGGACTGTTCTATTCCATCCTACGAGCATTATGACACGCTCCTTTAGGCAGACCGGAACCTGGTCACATTAGGTGCCCATAGCAACCTATTACATTGGCATATCTCTATATACTTAAAGAATCTCTGGTTTTAGTGTGAGCAATGGAGGGTAGAGGGTGAATAGTGGGATGAAGTGGAGGATGGGAAGTGGAGGATGATGTCAGAGATAGGAGAGTGTTATTTTCTTGCAGCAGAAATGTCCAAAAGCTTCACTGCAAGGACATACTGCACAGGAGATGTGAGACTGCATTTACCTCAAACTGCTCAAAGTGCCTCTTGTTCTTTCCCTCTCTCCCTCTGTCTCCATACCCACCCACCGCCTCCACACACACACTAGCACGCACACACGCATGCATATCTTGCGCGCGCACACACACACACATAGGCCTACGCACACACATAGGCCTACGCACACACACACACACACACACACACACACACACACACACACACACACACACACACACACACACACACACATGCATACACACACGCACGCACGCATACACACACGGGGATGTCACACACACACACACACACACGCAGACACACACACGCACACACACACACACACACACACACACACACACACACACACACACACACACACACACACACACACACACACACTGACATTGCGCCTGTCTGTCTTTGTGTCTTTTTTTCCATATCTCTTCAACCGAAATGTTTCTAACAGTGTTTGTCACTTCACCTGGGTCTCTTTTAACGTGTTTTCTTTCTCCCTCACTGTTCAAATGTCTTTTTCTTGTTCCCCTTCTTCCCTTCCCTTTCCTTTGCTCTTTATCTTTCTATAGCTCTTTCTCTCACACACTCTCTCATTTTCTCTCTCTCTCTCTCTCTCTCTCTCTCTAGTTCTCTTTCTTTTCCTTTCCTCTTGTTCTCTTGTTTGCTAGTCTGTTGTGTTTTCGGGGCATTATATTTACATTTGTTTTTTTCTGGCACTTGCTTTGGTCCAAAGCAACTTAGAAGTGAGGTGCATTACAATTCAAGTGACGGCCTGATCAAGAAACAAACATTCAAAGCCAGGTGGTGCAGTGTGGGCAACTGCTGCATTGAATCGGATTAAGAAGTAGAGCCGTAGGTACTTTATCAGACAATGTTTTTTGACTGAATCTATTGGATTCATTTTCTTTACATATATTTGTGGCTTTTTGAGCCTTTATCACGGCAGGATTGTGTGAGAAGAGACAGGAAATGAGCAGAAGCGAGAGAGACAGGGTAGGGTTGGGAAATGACCCTGGCCGGACTCAAACCTGGATCCCTATGGGCATGCTAGCCTTGCCTGATTATCATAGATTTGCAATCGCGATTCGATCTGAGGTGTTAATCGAGTTCGAGGCCTGACTAGAAGCAACGACGCCGAAGGTGTTGCGTCACTAGGAGGGCGCAGCCTGGCTAATGCTAGCCCACATGTGGAGGGGGCTTAGCACCACAACAAACCCATTAGCCCCCCTTTTTGGACTGACACTCTTGCCTTCTTTTTAAAAAATATATTCTTAGGGCTTTTTGACTTTATTTTCGACAGGACAATGGAGGAGAGACAGGAAATGAGTGGGGAGAGAGACAGAGAAGGATGGGTAAACGACCCGGGTCGGAATCGAACCCGGGTCGCCGGCGCAGCAACCCAGTGTCCCACCGTTAGGCCACGGCAGGGCCTTGCCTGCGCTTTTAAGTGTTTTATTTTTGTGAGTTTTTCAAGCCTTTATTTTGACAGGATGTGACAGGAAATTTGTTGGAAGAGAGAGAGAGAGATACTGTATGTGATAGGGCCTGGAGATGACCCAGACCGAATTTGAATCTAGTTCCCTGTATACGGTGTATATACCTACTATGTGGCACGGTGCTCTATGCCAGTGGTTCCCAACCTATGGGTCGGGACCCAACCTCTCTTGATTTTAAGGTGTTTAATTTATTTCAATACCATATATAGCCCATGTTGAATAAATGACAAAGCATTCAAACTAAAATATGCATAGAAGCAACAAAATGTAAGGGATAGATTTAACATTTATTCTATATTTGACTAAAAATAAATTGAGGAAAACAATGACAATGAGTTTTTGCAGGAAACAGAGTAACGTGACACCCGCTCGCACGGTTGGGTCACCAAAGCTTATAATGGTTCACAAAACCTCCCAACAATTTGCATTTTTTGTGGAAAGATTCTTTTTGGAAAAACAGCCCTAGTGTGATATTAACACTGCATAATGTTTAAGTCTGTGTTAATGCACAATGGGAGGATGTTGGCTGAACGCATTTGACAGCCATGCTTCAACGCTACATGGTTGCAAAATAACGTTGCTGTCATTGCCTGTCAGTCATGCACCTCATTGTCAAGTAATACACTATCAGAAATGACACTTTGCCATTGGGCACTGTGGATGTGTACGGTGTTGTTATTAATTTGACAGCGGGTGTTCACTGTCAGCTTTTACTTTACCAAGGGTTATTGCACATTTTGGTGAAGGTGTCACCAACTGTTCAGGGTAGCATTTAGGTCTGTTAAAGTGATACTGTCACATTTTTGGAAATTAGCTTATTTTACACCTTCCCTTGAGTTAAATAGTAGGGATTTACCATTCTCTGCTAATTTTACCTCCAAGCTAGCAGTTTACATTGAGTCCTATGAGACCAGTTAGCTGCCAGCTGGTCTCATAGGACTCAATGTTAACTGCTAGTATGGAGGTAAAATTTGCACTGCCATACTCAGAGAATGATTGAAAGTACAGGAGAAAGGTAAAAACCCAATCATTTAACTCAAGGAGAGGTATAAAATGAAACTAAAACTTAAAATAAAACTTATTTCCAAAAATGGGACAGTATCACTTTAAGGGAGCCTTTG
>NC_085875.1:10494365-10499365 GCF_034702125.1 Engraulis encrasicolus
TAGGGTCCACTCCCAACTCTGCCCCGTTTGGTCTCAGGGCCCAAAAAAAACATCTTTTATGGAAAAGCTGCAGGCGAAATTATATACTTGTAAATATTAAGGTACTGCAACTGCAAAAATGGTCCTAGAACCCTGTAAATTGTCATGGGTCATCCTGTCACATAGGGGAACCAACCTGAAAAATGTTTCAGGGCTTGGGGCTTTTCTTCTGTCAAATATCATCTTCAACATACCCCAAAAGCCCCAAAAATGCTTGTCCGCCTGACAAATTGTCTTCAAATTTGATCATTTTCAACTCTGTTATGATATGCATTAGTCCCTCAAATGTAAATGAAAAACTACCCAAGTTCATGAGCTTCAATTTAAGTCCAAGAGGACCTTTCTAGCTAGAGTACAACAGCTGCTATGTCCAAAGTTATTCACAATAGCCTATCCGAAAATAGTAGCCTACTGGCAGGCATTCAGTCACTTTCAGGCATTACCAATTCGTTTGGTACTTTGAACATATGACATAAACCATATTTTTGAAGTGTTTGACCTTGACTTGAAAATTGCATGAATGAAAGTATTAAGTGAATAGCATCAAAAGTAACTAATGTTACCACCTATTGGTGGACTGTGAACAGGATGCAACACATACTATTACACAAAAGGAATGACTCAAATGTGAAATGTATTTAATGGCTGATTTGTATTGTACAGCAGTAGTTTAGAATGTAGATAAGAACTTTTAATCAGAATTTATAATCTTTATTATCATCATCCGTCTCTTCCTCATCTTCATCCACAATTGTATGGATTTCATCAGTCATGTCATATTAATCTCTGTCCTCCTCTGCCAAGACATTAGAGCTTTTGGGATTACATCGCCCTCAAACCATAGTGGTTCAAGCTTCCCATATGTGTTTAGGTGAAACTCATGGTCAAGTGCACTTGGGATCTCTGGGTAATGCTCATGGGCTCTCTTTCAGATGCATTGCACACATGAACGTTTGTAGTATGAAGTGTTGTTTGAGTAGAGTAGAGTAACATTTAGTAATCCCAGGGGGAAATGAAAGTGTCACATACATAAATACAAAAACCCATTACACACACAAGACACACACATCGTTACATATTAACCATATAGCTCACTCTTACATACATACATTCAGCCCAAGGCAGATGTCACTTCCTCTCTCTCTCGCTCTCTCTCTCTCTCTCTCACACACACACACACACACACACAAACACACAAACAAACACACACACACACACACACACACACACACACACACACACACACACACACACACACACACACACACACACACACACACACACACACACAGGTAGATCTCTCTCTCTCTGTGGTACGGAGCAGCAAAAAAAAAAATTTAGTCATTTAGTGTCCAAAAAAAGTGTACCAGGGATTTATCACATGTGCCTTAGCTAAGTGGCACAGAGGAGCCCAAAAAATTGTCCTGGAGTGTCAGACGTCACTGTGCATACTGCATAGTCCCAAAAAAATAATAATCGGTTACACCCAGGCGTAGGATAGGAGTTCAGGTAGAAGCACGGAGGCATATATAATGATGATAATGATAATAATAATACTTTCGTTTTATATATAGTGACTTTCAAAACACCCAAGGTCGCTTCACAAGGTATTGTATAGGAAGTGTGAGTGTGTGTGCGCGTCAGGGCGTGTGTGTGTATGAGTGCATGTAAAGAATGTGCTTGTGGAACTAGCAGCCATAAGCCTCCAGGAAGAGATGTGTCTTAAGGCGTTGCTTAAAAATGGTCAGTGAGGGGGTATTCTGGATGTGGCCGGGCAGATTGTTCCAAAGAATAGGATCAGCTACATGGAAGGCTCTGTCACTGGTGGTCTTGAGCCTGGTACTAGGGACGACCAGCTGGCCCTTGGAAGAGGACTGCAGGGATCTTGAGGGGTCATAGGGATGGAGGAGGTCAATGAGGTAGTGGGGTGTCAGACCATGGAGGGACTTGAAGGTTAGGAGGACTTTATAGGTAATGCGTGACTTGATGGGGAGCCAGTGAAGCTGCTTGAGTATGGGGGTGATGTGCTGCCAGGGTCTAGTGCCTGTGAGGATCCTGGCAGCAGAGTTCTGGACATAAAGACAAGATCCTGGCAGCAGAGCTCTGGACATAAAGATAAAATGTGCAGGTTGGTTTATGCGGTCCAGTCACCTATGATGATCTCTGTGAGTCCGTCTATGTGGTGTTGAATAATTGGATGGCCCTGGGGACAAAGGACCTCCGTAGCCTGTCTATCCTGCAGGAGATGGTGTGAAATCTGTAACTGAACAGGCTTCTCTGGCGGTCAAAGACTGGGTACAGGGGGTGATTGTCCATTTGTCCATTATAGAGTAGAGTCTGCTTAGTGTCCTATTCTCAGCTGTGATAGTGAGAGCCTCCAGTTCTGTGCCTACAACAGACACAGCTTTCCTCACCAGCCTGTCAAGGCGCCCAGCATCTGCTCTCCTAATGCTACCACCCCAGCATGCCACAACTGTCCATGACAGGCTGATAGAACATCTGCCGTAGTCTGTTGCTCTGTTTCCTGTACAGTGCTTTTGAGTTAGCAGACCAGTCCAGTTTATTGTCCAGGTGTACACCCAGGTACTTATATGTGCAGACTGTCGCTTCTGTCTCCCCTCGATAGAGACAGTCACCAGGGGCGGGGTGTTTTGCCTGAGGTCTACCACCATTTATTTGGTTTTGGTGGTGTTCAGCTGGAGCTGGTTGATTCTTCACCATCTGACAAAGTTCTCCTCCTGACCTCTCTACTTCCCCTCCTGTCCATCTTTAATGCATCCAACAATAGCGGAGTCATCTGAGAACTTTTGCATATGGCAGGTCTTTGAGTTGTAGTTGAAGTCTGTGGTTTACAGGGTGAACAGCACCAGGGAAAGCACCGTTGAGGGACCTTCTTGCACGGTGGGAAAGTTGATAGGTCAATTAAGAGACCCTGGTGAGCTTGAAGGTTTGACCCAGACATCTTCTTTAGTTTAATTTCTCTTGCTTCGATCAATGATTTTCACTCGCTGACTAAATCCATACAGTAAGTAGGTGAACTCCTTAACATCATTGACGAGCTGTTTATCAAGATCAAATGAGTTTCCTCCTTCTGCAAAGACTTCGAGGAAATTTGATGTTTGATTCAATAACTTCATTGGTCACACTTTTCCTTTGCTTTTGAATGCTGACATGCAGTCAACACCATTGAAGGTATGTAGAGCCAGAACAGTGGCAATGTGTTCCTGCAAAAAATCTGGTGAGTACCAACAAGTAGGGCACGATACCATTTACCGATGATTGTATGACACTTGAACGCAGCCTTGAACTTCACACTTTAACACAAATTAACACAATTAATTTTGAGTAAGCATACGTTCGTAAACTGCCACACCTAAAGCTCTTTCAACCAGCTCCAGTGAAACCGCTGCTCACTACGTTCAGACAAAGTATTCATCAAGTGCATGTGGCTTCTTTCTCTTGTTCTCATTCGCCGAGTGGTATCGGGTATGTTATTGGTCGATACTTCAAAGCCAGGTATCAGATATCGGTATTGGGGCCAAAACATGGTATCAGTGCAACACTTACCAGTAGTAAATGAATGAGTGCCTTCTTGTTTTCATCGTTTGTGAGAAAGGCTTTCAGCCCGTTCATAATAAAACGTTCACCACAACGTCTGCGATCTGTCAGTTGATTTTGGTTAATGAAGACAGTTCACGTACGTGTCTGTGCTAAATATTGTTTCAGCTCATGTGGGTAGACTTGTAAATGTGCTCTCTGTTTTCATCCTGAATGAGAGCATATTGGCCTGGAGGAGGAAGTTGCACATTCTCAGCATCTTTGATCATGTGGTTCATGCCTTTCACTTTGTTGTTGTTTTTTATGCACCACTAAACATCCATTTTTTGAGATGGAGTATGGTGTCAGAATTAAGGGATAGGTCAGGGGATAGGGCCCATGAGCATTACCCAGAGATCCCAAGTCCACTTGACCATGGTTTTCACATAAACAAACTGGGAAGCTTGAACCACTATGGTTTGAGGGTGATGTAATCCCAAAAGCTCTGATTGATGTATTGGCAGAGGACACGGATGAACAAGACATGACATATGAAAGTCATACAAATGTGGATTTATTAGGAACAGGATGATGAGGATTATTAAATGATCATTAAAAGTTATTTTTCACATTCTAAACTACTGCTGTACAAACCATTCCTTAAATAAATTTGTCATTTTATTCATTCCTTTTGTGTGATAGTACCACGTGTTGCATCCTGTTCACAGTCCACCAATAGTTGAAGCTATTCACTTAATACTTTCATTCCTGCAATTCTCAAGTCAAGGTATGGTTTATGTAATATTGTTGTTCAAAGTCCCATACAAATTGGTAATGAAAGTGACCTGCCAGGCCAGTAGGCTACTATTTTCGGATAGGTTATTGTGAATAACTTTGGACATAGCAGCTGTTTTACTCTAGCTAGAAAGGTCCTCTTGGACTTAAATTGAAGCTCATGAACTTGGGTAGTTTTTCATTCACATTTGAGGGACTAATGCATATCATAACAGAGTTGAAAATGATCAAATTTGAAGACAATTTGTCAGGCGGACAAGCATTTTTGGGGCTTTTTGGGTATGTTGAAGATGATATTTGACAGAAGAAAAGCCCCAAGCTCTGAAACGTTTTTCAGGTTGGTTCCCCTATGTGACAGGATGACCCATGACAATTTACAGGGTTCTAGGACCATTTCTGCAGTTGCAGTACCTTAATATTTACAAGTATATAATTTCGCCTGCAGCTTTTCCTTAAAAGATGTTTTTTTTGGGCCCTGAGACCAAACGGGGCCGAGTTGGGAGTGCACCCTATCAACTCATTATGGCCCAGGGTATATACTAACAGGAAATCATAGTGAAAAAAAGTAAGCAAAAAACATCCTGAGGGGTATACGTAGCTCCCGGCCTAGTGCTTTAGGCACCAATGGG
>NC_085875.1:10501865-10506865 GCF_034702125.1 Engraulis encrasicolus
GTGTGTGTGTATGTGTATGTGTGTGTGCATACATGTGTGTGTATTTGTTTATCTGAAAGGAGGGCAGGACCACTTGTGGCACTGCCTCGCCTGGCTGCCTGGACACCTTTGCCTCTGGCAAGTGGCAGCTCTTTCCTGCTTCCCTCCTCCTCTCTTCTCTTCTCTTCTCTTCTCTTCTCTTCTCTTCTCTTCTCTTCTCTTCTCTTCTCTTCTCTTCTCTTCTCTTCTCTTCTCTTCTCTTTTCTTTTCTTCTCTTGTCTTTTCTTCTCTTGTCTTTTCTTCTCTTCTCTTCTCTTCTCTTCCCCTTCTCTTCTCTTCTCTTCTCTTCCCTCCTTCCTCTCCTCTGCTCTTCTCTTCTAATATCTTATCTTCTCTTTCAAACCTTTTTCATTTCTTCTCTTTCAAACCTTTTTCATGTCTTCTCCATCCCCCTGCCTCCTCTGCGTAATCTTTTCCCCTCTGCCTCATCTTTTTCTCTCTCATTTCTGTCTTTCAGTTCTCTGCATCCATTTCTCCCTGTTCTCATCTTGTTTGCCCTCTCCTTTCCATTTATTTCTTTTTTTAGCGTTCTATCATTTCTGTCTCAGCTCTTCTCTAATCTACAGTCAATCCGGAAAGTAATCACAGTGCTTCACTTTTTTCACATTTTACAGTATTATCTTACAGCCTTATTCCAAATGCTACAAATGAATCTCTGTTGTCAAAATCCTACACAAATTATTCCATCATGACCATGTGAAAAACAAGTTGTCTTGACAGTTTTGAAAATGTATAAAAATAAAAACCAAAGAAATCAACTTCTGTACTTCTCCTCACTGTTCCATCTGCACCACCCCCCCCCTCCCTGCACATCCTGTCTTTTTCCCCTGAACATTTTCTCTCAAACACACTGTTCTTCTTTTCCACATAGTCCTTCTTTTCTTCTTTCAGTCATTGTATTCCACTTTCCTCTAATCTTTGTCTCACTGTTGTTCATTTCTCTCTACTCATGTAAATGTCTTTCTTCTGATTTTGGTTTTCAGCGTTGTCCTTTTTCCTAGCATTTACTGTTTACTCCTTTGCTCTCTCCTCTTTCCTTTTGTTTGCTTCTCCTCTCTTCTTATATCGTCTTTTCCTTGTGCTTTCCTTTCCTTTCCTTTCCTTTCCATTCCTTTCCTTTCCTTTCCTTTCCTTTCCCTTACCTTCCTTTCCTTTCCTTTACTTTCCTTTCCTTTCCTTTCTTATCCTTTCATTTCATTTCCTTTCCTTTCCTTTCTTATCCTTTCATTTCATTTCCTTTCCTTTCCTTTCCTTTCCTTTCCTTTCCTTTCCTTTCCTTTCCTTTCCTTTCCTTTCCCTTACCTTCCTTTCCTTTACTTTCCTTTCCTTTCCTTTCTTATCCTTTCATTTCATTTCCTTTCCTTTCCTTTCTTATCCTTTCATTTCATTTCCTTTCCTTTCCTTTCCTTTCCTTTCCTTTCCTTTCCTTTCCTTTCCTATCCTTTCCTTTCCTTTCCTTTCCTTTCCTTTCCTTTCCTTTCCTTTCCTTTCCTTTCCTTTCCTTTCCTTTCTGCTGTTCCCATCTCCTCTGCGTTTCCACTCGTCTCCCCACCTGTCTCTTCTTCTCATCTCCTCTCTACTCCACTCTACTCCCCACCTGTCTCTTCTTCTCATCTCCTCTCTACTCTACTGTACTCTCACCGCGTCCCTTCTGATATTACATCCATCTCACTTCACTTCCCTTCATCTCTCTTCCCTTCATATCTCCTCTCCTCTCCTTCCTGTTCCTTATTCTATTTTTCCTCTGTTCTTCCATCTCTTCATCCTTGTGAATGTGTGCCCAGCTCCAAATACAAGAAGATGGTGTGTGTGTGTGTGTGTGTGTGTGTGTGTGTGTGTGTGTGTGTGTGTGTGTGTGTGTGTGTGTGTGTGTGTGTGTGTGTAGTGTGTGTGTGTGTGTAGTGTGTAGTGTGTGTGTGTGTGTGTGCAATGTGCATGTGCGTGTGTGTGTCTGTCCCTGCGCACGTGCGTATGTGGGTGCATATGTGTGTCCATGTCTATAGCCAGGTCCAGTTGGCTATGTGCTACATCCTCCTCCTGGTCGGTCCCGGCTTCAGCTCCTGCTGCAGAGATGGTCTAAGCTACAGGGGTCCTTTATCTAGTAATCACTGCCTCTGATTCTGCCGCTCTTATTTTTCTACCCCATACGGTTCCTGCATCCCTCTTCATACCCACTTGGGTGACTTCATCTCTCTCATTTTATCTCTCCGTGTCTGCCTCTCTATTCATCTCTCTATCTCTCTATCTTTCTTTCTCTGCCTCTCTCTCTCTATCTCTCTTTCTCTCTCTCTCTCTCTATCTCTCTATCTCTCCATCTCTCTATCTCTCTATCTTCTTTCTCTGCCCCCCTCTCTCTCTCTCTCTCTCTCTCTCTCTCTCTCTCTCTCTCTCCCTGTGCCTCTCTCCTCACTGTGATGTGAACATGCGTATGCAATTATAGTGCATATATTACTTTGACACCCATAAACGCATACAGTATGCATAAACATTTATATTTATGTTTCCAACCATAAATATTGCATTCCCCAACAGGGAGAGGGAAAAAAAAACGTTTTTCATTTTTTATATCTTAATGTATTTTTTATTGCTTTTGATGTGTACATCTCAAACAATAAACAATTGTCATTTTGTTTCATTTCATACATTGCTCTGCTGGGAAGTCTTTCGTAAAGTACTATGTACTAACCCACCACCTCCAACACCACACATACGCTTCCACACACACAATAAAGTAAAATAAAATAGAATATAGACATAAAAATATATGCTTTGTTAGCAGAATTTAGTGTCGTAATGGCCGCTGGGTAAATGCTGTTTTTCAGTCTATTTGTCCTGGTTTTCATGGATCTGTATCTGTATTGCCTAACACACCACCACCACCACCACCACCACTCCATAAGATGTTCATAACCCACCCAACACCCTAACGTCATACTCACAGACAGTACCAAACCTACCACCCTTAACCTGCCATCTTTGGTTAGTGTGGCTGGGCGAATCTTCATGCTTAGATGCCTAGTCAGTTCCCCTGCAGGGCATTTGCCCATTATTGTACTACCGTAGTGGACCACTATGCAGCCAGCTATGCCTCCCTGCCTCCCTCTCTCCCTCTCTCCCTCCCCAGGCTCATATTCTCTCTCTTTCTCTCTCTCTCTCTCTCTCTCTCTCTCTCTCTCTCTCTCTCTCGCTCTCTCTCTCTCTCTCTCTCTCTCTCTCTCTCTTCCTCTCTCTCTCTCTCTCTCTCTCTCTCTCTCTCTCTCTCTTTCTCTCCCCCCTCTCTCTCTCTCTTTATCTCTCTCTCTCTCTGCCTCTTTTCTCCTCAATCTGATGTGAACACACATATGCAATCATAGTGCATTCCGTATATTACTTTGACACCCATAAACACATACAGTATGCATAAACATGTATTTCTGTTTTCAAACTACATATTGCATTTCCCAAACTCTTACCCTCCATGCCTACCCTGCCTTGCCCTGACCTGCCCTGCCTCCCTCTCTCCCTCCCCAGGCCCTTTTACCCTCCCTCCCTGCCTCCCTCGCTTCCAAGGCCCCCGTCAAGCTCTCTTACCGCAGAGATACACCAGCGGCGACGCGATTCAAGCGACAGAGTGTAGCAGCAAGCGATACGAGAGATTGAGGAGACTAGAGTATGTCCGTACAGGGAGAAGGCAAAGCATTCAAGCATTCCCATTAGCTGTGGTCACTGACCTCTATACAGTCATTGGCTGTCGCGGCTTGTCGCCGAACCGCGTCATAGAAAGTTGAAAAGATTTCAACTTCAAATTGTCGCGCTCGTCGCGCAAATCACTCTAGTCTCCAGAGTCGCTTTTGTCTCTCGACTCAATACAAAGTCAATTACTTCCGTCGCTCGACTCGCTCAGATCGCCGCTGGTGTATCTCTGCGGTTATCCTCCCTGGCTCCCTCCCCAGCCCCCCCCACCACCACCACCAGCCCCCCTTCCCCTTCTTGGCCTCCCTGTCTCCCTCCCTCCCAGGCCTCTCCCTCCAGAGGCTCTCCTGTCCTCCTCCGCACCTCCCTACCTCTGTCCATCTTCCCATTCCTTCTCCTCCTTTGCCCTCCCTTCCATGACCACTTCATAGCCTCCTCTCTAACCCCCTGCACGCCCCCCCCACACCCCCGGGGCCCAAGAGAAGAGAAGAGCAGCGGATCAGTGTCATGAGACACTCCTTAACAATGAAGCCACTCTCCTTCACTCTCCGGCTCTGCCTTTGCCCTCCTCCCTCATCATTACATAGCACTTTCTCTTTTTCTCTTTCTCCTTCTCACACTCTCTCTTTTCTCTTTTGTTATCTCAACAATCGAGTCATTTCTCTTTTCCTCTTTTCCCCTCTTCCCCCCCCCCCTCTCTCTCTCTCTCTTATATTCTTTCCATCAGTCTCTATTTGCACATTATCCCAAACTCAGTCTAGTGAGAAGCCCTTGGTGCCATGTGCAATGTCCATCCACCCCCCATCAAGGGACCCGCACACACACCAACACACACAGACACGCAGACGCAGACGCACACACACACACACACACACACACACACACACACACACACACACACACACACACACACACACACACACACACACACACACACACACACACACACACGCACACACACACACACACACACACACACACACACACACACACACACACACACACACACACACACACACACACACACACACACACACACACACACACACACACACACACACACACACACACAGAGGTTCGTCTGGCTTGGCTTTACACGAGCCCCAACAAATGGTATGGGTATGGGAAAGGACCGGTGTTGCAGAGCCAGCCAACCAACCATGCCTCTCCTCTCCTCTCCTTTTCTTCATCTGTTCATCTTCCCTGCTCTGTGTGTGTGTGTGTGTGTGTGTGTGTGTGTGTGTGTGTGTGTGTGTGTGTGTGTGTGTGTGTGTGTGTGTGTGTGTGTG
>NC_085875.1:10509365-10511865 GCF_034702125.1 Engraulis encrasicolus
TCTCTCTCTCTCTCTCTCTCTCTCTCTCTCTCTCTCTCTCTCTCTCTCTCTCTCTCTCTCTCTCTCTCTCTCTCTCTCTCTCTTTCACATTTTTTTGTAGACTAGATGTTTATAAGTGTTTGTGTATATGAGGTTTTTTTTGGTAGGACAACACAATTCTGTACATTTCTATCACCACTCTGAAGTTTGAACACACTCATGTATTCCCGTGCAAAAAATCCATACAAATCTGTGGTTTATAAAGTAGCAAAGTTCATGGAAACAGGACAAACAGCAAACTTATACTCATTCATACAGTACTCACACAAACTCCACCATAAACAACTCAGTATTGCACCATCGATTGCCACACAAGCAGACATATGTTATGGATTTGTGAAAGGCTTTTTCCCCCCCGCTGTGGGATGGAAGCTGTGTCTGAAGCTGTTTTGTCCTTGTTCTGATAGAGCTGTCTGGCCCGTCTGACTGCAACACTCCGCAGTGCCAACACTGAGTGACCAGAGTGCAAAGTTGTCTTTTATGATATTGTGGGGTTTGTTTGAGCCAGGGGCTTGTGTGGGAGGAGGTCACAATACGCTTCTGGGGCAGTTAGTAAACCATGATGCACCCTTTTGGAAAGGTCAGGGAGAGAGTTTGGTTCTATTCATCTTTTGAACAAGGAAGCCATGTGCACATACATGTAGAAGGTTTGTTTGAACAATGACGGAAGTACACTTCAGCAATCTCTGCAAGATGCTTTTTTTGTATGTCTATTCTGAAGTGCTGTCTTTGTTGTCTTTTTCAGCGTCTTAACAGGGTTCACATGTACAGGGACGTATGATGACGGTAGCGACGGTTTGTCAGGAAAAAAAATGAAAATACAGTAATTGAAAGTGCAAATTTAACTTGGGCTTCAGGGCCCCTTGGCTCTTGGACCCCTGAGTCTGGGCCTAGGAAGCCCATGCTGTAATCTACCCTTGGACATGTGATATTCATGCTACTGTAAGCCCCTCATGTCCCTCGTGTAGGTGGGAATGTGCAGCATTCTCTCCACTGAACCACCCTGTTGGTTAACCATAAGCATACAAGACATCAATAAACATTGGACACGGACACGGCAGTGCCTTGAGTGGTTTATTTTGTCTCTGTTCTCTAAAGTGCCGTCTTTGCCATGGCTTTTTTTCACTAGCTGACAGAGTTGTTGTCATGAGACATACGTGCTAAGCACTGCTGGCTGTTTTTATTATCTGGCACTGGCTGTGACACTGCTGGCCAGTCTAAAAACAGATGAGGTGGTGGACTGTGCAGCATGGACAGCTGTAGCTATTGCATTCCATTGCATTACACTTACTGTATGTGACATTTTTATCCAAAGCGACACACAGTTGTCCCGGGCCCAGGGAGAGAGGGGCCCAGAATTGGATCCTCATGACATTGTATTGACACAGGGTTTGGGGCCCTTTCAGATGTCTTTGTCCTGGGCCCAGCCAAAGCTGTCAGTGGCCCTGCCTGGAGCAATGTGAGGTTATAGCCTAGGTGCCTTGCCTAGGTAGCCAGGCTGCGCCCTCCTAGTGACGCAACACCTTCGGCGGCGTTGCTTTCAGATCGAATCTCGATTGCAAGTCTATGATAATCAGGCAATTGCCTAGGTGCCATGGCTGGAGGTGTAGGGAGAGGTAAGGGTGGGATTCGAACCTGCAACCCTCTGATCTTTAGACCACCTCTCAAACCATTAGGCCACAGCAGCCACTTCTTACATCCTCTCTGAGTCTCTCCTCTTTTGTCAAGGAGGTAGGTCGGTGTGAGTAAAGACTAGGGGAGCAGAAGTGATGTGACGTGATTCACAAACCCAAAGTTTTCAAAGAATTTCATCATTGCATCAAGTGCATGCTACTGGCCGACGCTCATTAAGGAGTAGTCAGTAAACCAAGAGGTTTCTGGAGCAAAGGGGAATTATAGTAGTAGAAAACCTCAGACATGGAGACACAAACGACCGTGTTTAAAGCCTCGTCGGGTATCCAGCTGTGAGACTATGGGTGTTTGTATTTGTGTGTTTTCATGCTGGTTCGCAATGAATGAACAATATTTTGTATCGAGTGAATGCTACTGGCCAGCGGTCATTAACCCCTTAGCGCAGCGCTTATGTTATAACCTTTCTGTCAACAAAATTGTAATGTCTATGTCTTAATCTCTTACTTAAGGCGCTCGGCACTGTCATAGCAATGTTGTTACGATGTAGTTGAGTATTTTCAGCAAATAGTGAATAGGCCCACGACCCCATCTGCACCTAGAGGCTTCGGAGTAGTCATTGCTGAAAGGCTTCACTGCTAAGGGAGAATTATAGAGGAAAACCTCAAACATGGCAAGACCAAGGACTGCGTTCAGAGTCTGGTTTTGAGACAAAGGACTGGGTTCAGAGCCTGGTGGGTGGGTATGTAAGACTACAATGTGAGTGTTTATACCCGTGTGTGTGTGTGTGTGTGTGTGTGTGTGTGTGTGTGTGTGTGTGTGTGTGTGTGTG
>NC_085875.1:10534365-10536865 GCF_034702125.1 Engraulis encrasicolus
TTTATGAGAGAATCGAATATCTTTATCCAGGTTTTTATTGAGGGGTTGTATTTATATAATGATTTCCGTAGCATGTAGTATGTTCTTCTGGCTTTTTCAGTTAAATCGTGTATAGTAAGATCTAGTTTTCCTAAGGAATTGAAAGTTATTCCTAAGTAATTTATTTTTTTCACTTGCTCAATTGGCTGGCCTGATATGCTCTCTCTCTGTCTCTCTCTAACTCTCTCTCTCTCTCTCTCTCTCTCTCTCTCTCTCTCTCTCTCTCTCTCTCTCTCTCTCTCTCTCTCTCTTTCTTATTTAGTATGTTTGCGTGTCTTTTGTGTTTCTCTCTCCACTGTCTCTGTCTCTCCCTTTTTTCTCTCCCTCTCCCCATTTTCTCTTCTTTCCTCCTCTCTTGTCTGCTGTCCATACTTAAGTCATTTGCCCGCAGGCAGGCCGGCTACACACACACACATACGAGACGAGTGCCATCTGCAACGTCAGGGCTGTTTCCTTGCGAGACCCCGTCCGACCTTCCAGGGAGCATGCTTTTGACTTAATGCATTTTAATTGGATGTAATGGCCTCGGGGCTGGAAAAAAAAAGAAATGCAGAAGGGAATTTGGTTTATTGTGGTATTGAGGGAAATAAAGGCGAGTTGTGAGAATATGGGCCTCATTTCGAGTACGTGCTAGTCCCCATTGGCTTTGACATCTCTCTGGAGTCTCTATGCCATTGTCCAGCACTGTAATTGCCCAGGTGACCTTACCTTACCTTACCTTACCCCTTAATTGCAGCATTTATGCATTCAGGCATTGAGACGATGCAATAAGCAGAGAAGCGCTCAATTGTATTATATCTATTCAGAATATTCAGTATATTATATCTATTCAGAAAAAGAGAGAGAGAGAGAGAGAGAGAGAGAGAAAGAGAGAGATAGAGAGAGAGAGAGAGAAGGAACAGTGTGATGGACAGGGCGCAAAAGACAGAGGGGGGGCAGAGACATATCCATTTCCATTTTTCTTGCGAGCATTTTGTGGTCTGCTCCAGCGGCCATTCCTCAAAGCGCTCTCGTCGTGGCATTTGACTTGGACAGCGTCTCGGCCTGCTCTAAATTGGTGCTATATTTCAGAAGAGAGAGCACCACCCCAACAACCTGCAAGAGAGAAAGAAAGAAAGTTTTGAGTTGTGCTTGTTTGTCCAGGGTCTGAGGCGGGCCGGGAGGGGCCCTGGGCTGGCCCTGGCTAGAAGAGACGACAGTGTATGATGAGTAGTGTGTATGCAGGGCAGGGCCGCTGACAGCTTTGGCCAGGCCCAGGACAAAGTCCTCTGAGTGCCCCCACCCAATACATACAATTTCATGAGAACCCATTTCTGGGCCCCCTCTCTCCCTGGACCCGGGACCACTGACCCCTTTGTTCCCACTTATCAGCTTCCCTGATGACGGGCGAGGTGGGGTGGGTCACGGTAGGCTGACATTCAGATTCATAGCCCAAGACGCTCCCTGCCAGCAAGATTGGCAAGATGTGTGGATTGTGGGGCTGAGGGGGGGATGTGTGGAGTAGCTCAGTCATTTAGCATCCTGGAGAACAGCTAAGGCTCAGCGTATAAACTTTAGCAAATTGCTCTTTGCCGGCGTCCCATTTGGACGGCTTCCACGGCAACGTTTATTGAGTTCTAAAGATGAAGCGCGCAATGATTTGGATGGTGATGATTATTTATGCACAAATAACACTGCTTCATGCTTGGCTTGCTATCGATCAGAGGTCTGGGGCTCGTTTAAAGTGATTCGGCGGCCGGAGACTCCCGCCCGGTGTATCAAAGTTCTTCATCACTCCACGCGTGTATTAAATTTCATGCCAGAGTCATTCAAACACTCGAGCCTCGGAGTCTGTTTTTTTTTTTTTTTTTGCAAACATCGTTATTTCCTGTCAATGCAGTGAGAGCGGTCGAGATTACCCCAGGCGTATAAATCAATTGAAGGTGCGGGGGTGGAGGGTAAGGTTGGGGGGGTGGGGACGGGGAGGTGTTGTTTGGGTGTTGCTGTGCGTTATATGAGATCTGGTTCGATTGGAATCCCAATGCTCTATGCTGCTCGTGTTATTCCCCGTCTGTCCACAGGCAGGGTTGCCAGATGAGACTGGTGAATTCCAGCCCAACAGATGCACAAAACCCAATGTACCCAATTTCCACTAAATTCTATTGATTTCTATGGCAATAAATGTGGGGAACACCCACCCAAATGCCCTTTTTATCCATTTTTACCCGAAAATAGCTATCCCAAATAGCCCAATTGGGCGGGAAACAGCCCAATCTGGCAACTCTGTCCACAGGTTGGATTGCTATGGAATTCCTTTGGCTTTGTTAAATGTTAATTATTATTAAAAGTTAACAAAGTGTTTGTAAAGCTGTGAATAGGTAGTTATTTTAAAGTTTTACAGATGAATCAACCCCAGCTACTCTACTATTTTTGATTTTTTGTTTAAATATATTTTTATGGGCTTTTATGCCTTTATTTGACA
>NC_085875.1:10541865-10556865 GCF_034702125.1 Engraulis encrasicolus
TACTCACCATTTTGAAATCCCTCTCTTAAACCAACATACAGTATACCATCCAGTCTATCTATCTCATTCTCTTTGTGTTGCTCTCTCTCTCTCTGTCTGCCCCTCTCTCTCTCTCTCTCTCTCTCTCTCTCTCTCTCTCTCTCTCTCTCTTTTTTTTTCTTTCTGTCCATCCTGCACTCTCACAGATACTCTTTGCAGATACTGGACTTTTTTTCTCTCCTTCTCGTATTATCCTTCTTTTCTATTTCCGCCTCTTTAGCTCTGTTGCTCTCTGGCTCTTTCACTCTCTCACTCCCTCTGTGTCTTTCTGCCTCTTTACCTCTCTCTCTCTCTCTCTCTCTCTCTCTCTCTCTCTCTCTCTCTCTCTCTCTCTCTCTCTCTCTTTCTCGGTCTATGTCTCTCCCTTTTTCTTGTTCTATCTCTCTCTGCCTCTTTAGCTCTCTCTGCCTCTTTCTCTCTCTCTCCCTCTCTCTCTCTCTCTCTCTCTCACACTCTTATTCTACTGTATGTCTCTCCGCCTCTTTAGCTTCGGCTCCCTAATGGTTTTGGATACCCTCCACTCTCTCATTCACATTCAGATTAGACTTGAGGGGCAAACAGAGACTCTGTGATATTTCCCCTCTGGCCTCTCGCTGATATTATAGTAATGGGCCGTTGACAATAGCCCTCCCACATCCTCTCGCTACTGTAGTGTTAATAATATCTCTTGCCTTTCTCCTTTTCTCCTTCTCTCCTTTCTCTCCTTCTCTGTGTTTCCCTGTCTGTCCCTTTTGTTTTTTTTCGCAGCCCCCGCCAACCCCCACTGGAGTAAGTATGATCTTTTTTTTGTCCTCCTCCACCTCCTCCTGTTTTTTGTTCTTTTGTAAAAATGCTTAAAAAACATTTAGTTTGACATTTGTTGTTTGCTCATTTACACGACGGAGCCCCGTGTTAACATGCGGGTAAATGCGGAACCCTTTGTGCTACTTACATTTATTAGACACATTTGCGCTACTTGCATTGCCGTGTAGTGCAGGTGTATGACAGACTGCCTTGTTTAACATGGCAATGTTGATGAATAATTACAAGTGTGGCTGTTGACTTTCGTTTCGTTAATTGATTGGTTGGGTTATTTATGCAGTGGGGGGGTGGGTGGCGTGCATTAGCATTGCAAATGGCTCCCTCCCTCCCCCTCCATCAAGTGAAACTGGCGATGCTGGCCCTGGGTCTTGTCACAGGTTGCAGGGCTGGACTGGAATCCGGATGTCATGCATATGGACCCAGTCCAATTGCAGATAGCACGGCTGCTTCATATCCCCGTCTGATGTAGGCTTACATGTGTGGCAGGCAAATCACTCACTAACAATCTACCCACCTACCAATCTGCTGCGGTTCAGCCTAATCTGCACCTGCCCGTATGCACATCCAGTATGAACATGCAAGCACACACGCACAAACACACAAACACACACACACACACACACACACACACACACACACACACACACACACACACACACACACACACACACACACACACACACACATGGGTACACACATGCACACACACACACACGCACGCACGCACACACACACACACACACACACACGTACACACATGCACACACTAACACACGCACGCACGCACACACACCAACACACGTACACGCACGCGCACACACACACACACACACACACACACACACACACACACAAACACACACACACACAGCACACAGCACACAGCACACACACACAGAGCACACAGTCTCCAGTTTAATTACTATGTAAAAATCACATCTGTCTCCGTGCCATCCATAGGAATCAGCTCCATGCCTGCTCAGGGAGGGAAGAGGAGAGCAGGAGTGGAGGCCTGTGCATCTGTTTAAGTAGCAGCACACCAGTAGAGTAGAGTAGAGCATAGAAGAGCCAGGGGAAATGAGTTTCCTGCTAAATAGAAGAGGCCTTGGGTATCTTAGATAGCCCCTTACCTCTGCTTACTCCACCCCTCCCTACTCCCCTCTTTACTGTGCTTAGTATATGTTCCGTCTCCTTTTTAATCTGTCCATCCTTTCTCTCCACTCCTCCCTTTTACTTTCTTCTTTTATTTCCCTCCTCTGCTCCTCCGCTCTCTGATTTTTTTTCTTCATCCTCTCCTTACTAACTTCTTCTCTTTTACTCCCTATGTCCTACCTCCCATCTCTCCTCCTCCCTTCTCTCCTCTGAGTTACTCCCTCTCCTCCCTTCTCTCATTACTTCCTCCCTCCTGTCTTCCCCCTTCCTCTCTCACACTTCTCTTTCCTCTTGCTCATCCCCTCCTCTTCCCTTTCTTTATTCTCTGCACTCTCCTCTCTTCTCTGACTTACTTCATCTTTTCCCCTTCTTTCTCCTTTAACTTACATCCTCTCCTCTCTCCATCCTCTCTTCATTGCTCACCATCTCTCCTCTCTCCTCCTCTCCTCCCCAGATAAGTTCCAGTGCAGCTTCGAGGAGGAGGCCATCTGCATGTTCACCCAGGACAAGACGGAGGAGTTTGATTGGACGAGGCACAGCGCGGCTACGCGGGACACCAAGTACACCCCCAACACCGGGCCCAGCAGTGACCGCACGGGCCTCAAGCAAGGTCAGCTCTGCCTGCCTGACTGGCACCCACCTGCACAGTAACACATGCAGTGTTAATTCAACACTTAGGGGGTTCTCTGGGACCAAATGCACTCTAGGAAATGTTGAATCGACTCTCTAATCTGACTGGCACCCAACTGTATCATGCGCTGTTAAACGGATGGTTAAAGCGATGATACACTTGCCAATCTTTTGAGCAACACTTTTAGGCAATGGTACTACAAGATTTGGTTCTATAAGAATTAGACAGGTTATCGGTACAATACTTTTATCAAGAGAACGTGAAGACACATTTTTAGACAAATTTTCTTTATCTTTTTTTTCTCTGGAAAATTAGGTGCCAATTATGTCGTTGCCCAGCAACATTGTCCAAAAAGTTGCCCTGTGTATCATCATCACCTTAGTTAAATCCAATCACTGCTCTCTGCACTCTCCACAAACTATATGACATATTGACACGTCAGCGATTCCCCCTGTATTCATTTTGGCTTGTGTCCAGTGCACCTGCGGGGTTTTTTTGTGCATATTATTTGTCATATGTTTGTAATGTCCCGAATTCGTGAAGGTATGGTTGTCAGACGGAAATGTGGAAAAGAATGTGGAAATGGGTCCCTGACGTGGCCAACCGGTAGGGCACTCATCTGCCATGCGGCTGACCCGGGTTCGATTCCCAGCCCAAGTCCTTTGCCGACCCCTCCTCGTCTCTCTCCCAATTCGCTTCCTGTCCACCTCTCACACGGTTCTATCAAATAAAGTTGAAAAAGACCAAAAAAAAAGTCTTTAAAAAAAAGGCTGTGGAAATGGTGGAGGAAATGTAATAGTCCAGCAACAACCACATTGGCCCGAAGCCAGGTGAGTGTAACTGCCCCTCTCAGGAGCCAATCCTCTCTGGCCTGGTCCAGTCTCTGACCTGCTACTTAACAGCAGTTTCTCTCCCAACAGCAGTTGTTGCAAACACACTGCAAGTGTCCATTTAAACCAAAAAACTCTTGGTTTGGTTTGTTTCTGCTGGCTTGACAGCACCGGGCCAACTTGAATGTAGTGTACTCTACATCACGCTTAGACTGAGACATCCCAAAAGAGCTGTTTTTTCTCCGTCCAGCCTGAATGCAGAGCAAACAAACTGTTTGAAATGCGTTATGGGTGCCTCCTCGGATAAATATTGATTAGGACATATCAATCGGCCCCAATTGTCTGTCTGTATGCTGCAGAGTAGTAGGTGTAATTTCACACCAAATAATCAAACTGTTATGGTGTGAAAGTACTCGAAGCAGCCAGCAGAGGCTGGTCCTGTAGGGCCATTACTTTGGGTATCTGCATGAGACGCTTAAGTGCACAGGGGTGTGTGGAGTTTTCATAAGGCAGGTGCCTGGAGCGTAAAGCTTTAAAAAAAAAACATCAAGCTGTGTTGTTCATATCCTTTTAAGTGTTTCACACAAACACCAAATTGATTTAAATGGTTAGGCTTGTAATTGGAAGGCATTTTGAGGACGTTCAGGTGTGTGTGTGCGTGTGCGTGTGCGTGTGCGTGTGTATGTGCCTGTGTGTGTGTGTGTGTGCGTGTGCGTGTGCGTGTGCGTGTGTGTGTGTGTGCGTGTGCGTGTGCGCACGTGTTTGTAATTGTCTGTGTGTGTGCATTTGTCCATGTGCACGTGCGTGCGTGCTTGCACGTGTGTGTGCTTGCGTGCAGGTGTGTATTTATTCGCCTTTATCACCTTCCAGTAACGCTTCCCTGGAATGATCCACTCAGTTGCGCTCCAGTTGCCGTGCTGTGAAGGCACACTCCCAATAAGGCCCCCTCCTGGAAGTATCTGATCATGGAGGCCGCGTGTGTTTGATTGGGGTTAAGAGCAGTGACGTGGCTTCGTTTAATACCTGCCGGAGTTCTCAGAGAGCCAGCAGGGTGTCCCCTCCGTTCCCTCTGTCCCCCTGCTGCACAGCCCACCTCTGCCAACACTATGACTGACCTCTAACATTTGCTTTCATTTTGTATTATCACCATTATTATTGTTTTTGTGTATGTGCAGAGGGATACAAGTATTAATAATAACAAGGTACTATTTTTCCGTCAGTGCGCCACTGTATGGCTTGGCATCAATGCTGGAACAATTGCACACAGGGCCCCAGGGCAAAATACAGCTAGGGCACCCAACATAGCCTGCCAATCATGATAACAGAGCAACCCATCCCCCACCGCCCTGATCATGGAGGCCGCGTGTGTTTGATTGGGGTTAAGAGCAGTGACGTGGCTTCGTTTAATACCTGCCGCAGTTCTCAGAGAGCCAGCAGGGTGTCCTCCCATTCCCTCTGTTCCCCTGCTGCACAGCCCACCTCGACCAACACTATGACTGACCTCTAACATTTGCTTTCATTTTTATTATCACCATTATTATGGCTTTTGTGTATGTGCAGAGGGATACAAGTATTAATAACAAGGTACTATGTATTTGTCAGAGCGCCATGGCATGGCTTGAACAATTGCACACAGTGCTGGAACAATTGCACACAGGGCCCATGGAAAAATACAGATAGGGCACACCAAACAGCCTGCCAATCACCATAACAGAACACCCCCACCCCCCCTGATCATGCAGGCCGCGTGTGTTTGATTGGGGTTAAGAGCAGTGACTTCATTTAATACCTGCCGGAGTTCTCCGAAAGCCAGCAGGGTGTCTCTCCGTTCCCTCCCCTCCCCCGCACCCCTGCTGTACAGCCCATCTCTTACCATCTGTCCAGGCTATGACTGACCTGTGACACTTGCTTTCATTTTTGTTATTGCCATGTTTTGTTGTGTTTGTGTATGCATGCAGGGATACACAGTATTAGAAGAAGCATTTTCTTTTTCAACAGTGCAGCTGCGGGCTGAATGCCAATGTGTCATTGTGCACCATGTTACTGAATGGCTTGGCATCAATGGTAATAGAATTGCACTCAGGGCCCTAAGGGCAAAATACAGATACGGTTGCCCATATAACCTGCCAAGGTCATTATAGGGCCCTCACCACCAATGCGGGAGGGCCCAGGGGAAAATGCCCTACTTTCCCCCTCTATATAGCTCAACCCCTTTATGGCATGGCATGCATTGAGCTCTCACTGTGGCATTTATGCAAATCCGCTTGGTGCCAGGTGCCAGGGCACAAATTAAGTGCATTTCATTTTCCAATTACAGTGTAAAGTAATTACAGCAGAACTATCCATCGCCGTGTTGCGGGTTACACTGCCTTTTAATACGTGTACAAATTGGAAACAGAGCTCTGAAAGAGGATGACATTAGTTGATTTGACACCAGTTAATGGATTAATTGATCAATTACTTAATCGTTCTTTTATTTTAGCATTTGTGCCAACGTGTGTGTGTGCGTGTGCTTGTGTGCGTGCGTGCATGCGTGCATGCTTTGTGATTCTAACTACTGTTAACTATTGCCTATTGGTGCTGCTAATTCAATTTCTCTGAGGTGGAAAAGCTTGATTGAATGAAAGCTGTTTTCAGGCCAGCTGGAACTGTATCAGTGCCAGTACACTGGCAACTAAAGTGCTTACCGTTGAACAAATCATCATAGTTGTCATCACTGTTCACTTAGAAAAAGCATGTTGTAATTAGTTCGCATGGGAACCAACTTTCCGGTTCCAGGTTTTTGTCGCGAGCATGCTAGTGTGTTCAAGATTCGGTGTTGGAACTGACGCCGGGCCGGCGCCACGGGGGGGCATTGGAGGGCATTGCCCCCCCAGCCAAGCTGCTGTGCCCCCCTGGGCCTATTCACCAAAACATTCTGATATGGTCATTAATATGCAACAAATTAGTTATTTTTTTCTGAATACAGTAAATATAAAGTACTGTATATGATAAAATGCCATCAGTGCTTAACCACCATAGCCCTAATAAACAAACTACACTATTTATACACTACACCATTTAGACATTTAGACATTTAGACATTTTCAGTAGACCTAAATGAGAAACAATAAGTGAACAGTGATCCCTTGAAATAATGGAATCGTCTCGTATTGTGAAACAAAAGTACTGTTCCGTATAGAGCTGAAATTGAGCCCACAATTTGGTTAAAATGCAGGAAATTGCATCTAAGAAATACAACATTTTCTGGGGGAGGACCCCCACACCCCTGCCAAGGTGCCCCACCCATACTCCATCAAATGCCCGTCCAACAACTTGGTTCTGCAGCCGGGTCTGAACTGACCCCAGCAAAGTTCTCGTGCCGCTTGAAAACAGTAATAGAGGCATCTTTTCCAAATAATAAAAAAAATGGCGACGGTGATAATGACCTTGGAAGTGCTGTTGCTGAGGAAGAAGGCAGGCAGACACATGGGAGTACTGTAGGCCGAGGAGGGAAAAATGCACCGATGGCCACATTCAAACTGTGGACGCGTCCAAATGCCCAGCAAGGCTCCTACTCAGCAGCCGTCTGCACGAGGTTAAGGCAACTCATCAGTGCACTGAAGTCCCATGAGAGGGATGTGGTCCGTTTCTCTCGCTCCATCTCTCTCATTCCGTCCCTCCCACTGTGGCAATATCTCTCTCTCTCTCTCTCTCTCTCTCTCTCTCTCTCTCTCTCTCTCTCTCTCTCTCTCTCTCTATATATATATATATATATATATATATATCTCTCTCTCTCTCTCTCGCTCTCCTTCATGCTCTCTCTTCTCTTCTCTTCTCCCCCTCACTTTGGCAAACTCCCCCGTCTCTCTCTGTCTCTTTCTCTCTCCTTCTCTCTCTGCCCTCCTCCTCTCTCTTCTAGCACCCCCTCACTTTCCGGCGAACTCTCTTTTCACTCTGAAGAAACTCTGTGATGCTGTGTATCCTCTTCCTCCATTTCACTAACCCCTCCCCTTTCTTCCCGATCCCTTCTCTCGATAGTTATCTAGCTCTCTCTTCAACATCCTCTGGTTAAACTCTGATACTGTACATATTCTTCCACCACTCTTACGAACCCCCTCCCCTCTCTCCCTCTCTCTGGCAAACTAGCAGTTCTCTCTTCCTCTTCTCTCTTCACACGCTGATGAAACGCTCAGATACATACTACTACATACATAGTACATACACTTGCTTCCTTTCACTACCCCCTCCCTTCTTTCTTTCCCTCTCCCTGCTAAAACATATCCTATAGCAATACATAGAGTGCACACAAATACTACGTGTTTGCAGTAAATCATAAATGTCAAAAATCTCTACAATCTGTGGATTGAGCAAGATAGTCAGTCAGAAAAAAAAATTGTGTGTGTGTGTTTTTTTTTTTTAAAGCAATGCCCCTTTCAAGACTTGTTATAGAAAAAGTGAGTGGAAGACAGAGTAAAATTCTCACTGACTCACTGCAACCTTGACTGCCTTCCTTGCAGGTTGCGAATACTACAGGGGTACTAGCAGGGTCCACATCAAGGGTCACATCCTTTTTTCTGCCAGAAATCAGGCTCAACCTGACAATTCACAAGTCAAGGTGAAAATCAAAGTGAAAAGCAACATCAACAACAACTTAGAGTATTCAGGCAAAATTAAAAATAAGTACAGCCAAAAAGATATGAGCTTAATAAAAAAACATCTCTGGAGACTTGAGATTTGTGCAACTTTAGAAAAAGCAATTATTACCTTGACATGCCGTTTTAAACCGTGTTTTAAATGAGTAGGGCTGCAAAACAACATTCATATTCAGTTCATTGCCAGTTGTACTCGTTTGCATGTGTGTTGCCTTTTGGAACTAGGCCTACTTTAAAGTTATGAGCTAGTCCTCAGAAGATTCTCTCAGAATATTTCATATCAGACTTTCATGTATCGCCTGCAGTACTTCATGCATGGAGCTATTATTTTTTTGGAGGAGGGTGTTTCTTTCTAGAGGCACATGTTGACTCTCCCAAATCCACTCTCTCCCCATCCTTTCCACACATAATGGAGGGTGATGAAAACTATATTGAGTGAAGGGGGTCGGGAATATGAATGCATTTCCACCAGGAGCGATGTTATCAGTTCCCGTGCACTCAGGCATGAATCACCACGGCGACGCCTGACAATAGATGGGTTTCCACGGCGGCGGATGCGCTACAGTAATCCATAAAGATGTTTGGCAGTGGGCTGTTGGACAAACGCGAGCAACTTCTTTCTTTCGCTCAAGTGCTTATCAAATGCTGATGCATATAGGAGGTGGAGTGTTCCCATCACAGCCAACAAACATGCATCCGCTAATGGAGGATTGGCGTTGAACACGTCTCCTCAATTTAGAGCAATTTGAGATTGATCTTTTTGCTGGATTTCAAATCTCGGGTTTTAACAAGTGGGGAATGTTTGTATTGACATCCGAAAGGAGCCCTAACAAATCACCAGCATACACTTTCCTCCTTCCTTCCTCCCTTCCTTCCTTTCTCAATCATGACTCAGTCAGACACAGCGTAGCATCCTCTGCGACGGAGAGCACATTGTTTAAATAAAAAATCAATTAAGTGACATTTGCCGCCGAGCAAAGTGACCCGCTATTGTGAGTGAGCGAGCAGCGTCCTCCTTCCTTAAGGCCCATTGCTTTGTATTAGTGGGCTGGTTAAAAGACAGCGCGGTGCCATTCGCCCTCATCACAGTGACGGATTAGTGGCAATGTGCTGCTCATGATGTGGCTAGAGCCCCTCTAGATTAGAAAATAAGCTCCGCGGTGCGGCCTCTAAAATGGAACTAGATTGATCCCCATTTGTCATTGTGATCGCACAGCAGCACACGGACACAAACATATTCAGCCTCTGCATTTAACCCAGCTCTGGCCTAATGGTTAGGAAGTAGGTCTGTAGACATAGAGGGTTGAGGGTTTGGATCTCAGCCTTACCTCTACCTAAACCTCTGTCCATGGCTGAAGGGTCCTTGAGCAAGGCACCTAACCCCACACTTCACCAGGGGCTCTAACCAATACCTTTTATCTACAAGTCACAACCTTTTATCTGCAAGTCACCACATTAAGCATGTATGTTTTTTTTTCTTATTCAACCAATCGCTCCTACACATGACATAATTACGGAATCACACATACTGTATGACTGGATAGATGATGCCATGGCTTCACCTGTGTTTGCTGATTGGCCAAATCATGAACATATACTCACTCATTCTCTGAACAGTATGCTATAGCTCTACTTGAATGCTATAGCTCTGCGACCTGCATGCTAGCTCTGCTACCTCATCTAGTTGCTAGAGTTTGGAAGTTAGAGTGCGCACATCCACAAAAAACCTGAGGAAGATCCCACAGATGGATCGAAACGTTGCTATTTCTTAAACGGAGTGTACAGTATATACACTGTATATCGTGTATATGCAGGCCACTGTCTCACGTTGGTTGCTAGAGTTGAAATGAAATTGAGCCGAGGCAGTGGGTGGCAATAGCCTGGACAGCCCAACAGGGGGCCTCAGGGGAAACGTGAACCACACTTTGTCAAAAGGGGAGGATGGAAGAGAGCATTGGTCATCCAATCTCCCACCAACCTTTAACCAATGACCCTCTGGCCATGACAAAAACGAATGCCTCCCATATGCGATACAATATATAAAGCACAATCATTCAGAATGCTATTTGCCGCCAACATTGAAATATGAGAATTTGTCAGATTTAATCTAAGGCTTTTCCTGCTGGTATCATTCATTTAAGACTTTTGAACCAGGTGATGAATTTAAGAATAGGACTCAGGCAGGCAGCAACCCAGCCTTTAACACCTTTTCCTTGAATAAAAAATCTTGTAGTTGTTTAAATATGAAGCCATTTTTTGACCATGAAAAGTATTTTGCAAGAGGACAACCCTGAACTTCAGCTATTCTCCCTGCCAACGTCTATGCCAGCATCGAAACATGCAATAAGAATCACCATCTTCAGACTTGGTTAGCCAGACTATGAAAGGAACCTGAAAGGCAGCTTAAAGATGGTTTTGAAGTTCTCTCTACCTCTCTTCCCCACTCCTTCTCCCACCATGTGCTGAATATTTGTTATTATTCACATGGCGTTAAAGTTGTCATTATGTGAACCAGTTGAAAATCAGCATTGACAATTGGTACGATTTGTATAGCACATTATCATACATACTGTAACTGTCATTCAATGTGCTTGAAAGGAAAGAAAGAGAAGAGTGAAGAAAAGATGATGAAAGTAGAAAGTATGCAAAGCATTACGGAGAGGACTAACCTTGACCAAAGCCAGATGAAAGTAAAGCTCTTTTTAATTCCATTTAAAAAATATTGTACTGTTGGGGCAGTTCTTATATGAACTGGAAGCTGGTTACAGAGTTTGCCAGAATAATGGCTAAATGTCATTTCACCTTGTCTGGATTTTACCCTAGGCACACCCAGTAGAAGAGACTGGAGCCCTAAGACATCTTTTAGTATGATATTGATCTAGCAATTTTAAACTCGATTCTAAACCTCACTGGCAGCCAGTGTAATGGCCTACAGTGTAAGTACTAGAGTGATGTGATCTCTTTTCTTTGTTTTGGTCAGAATTCAAGCAGCAGCATTTTGGATATACCATAGCATTATTTGGATATATAGTAGCATAGCATTATGTTATAAACAAATGGTTAAATATCAATTTTCTCTTTCCCACCCTCTCTCTCTCTCGCGCACCCCTCTCAGTCTTGTTCACTCTTTTCCAGACAAACACACTAACTGCTGCTCTTTATTTCTTTCGTGTATACAGTAATTTCTCTTGCTTTCTCTCTCTCTCTCTCTCTCTCTCTCTCTCTCTCTCTCTCTCTCTCTCTCTCTCTCTCTCTCTCTCTCTCTCTCTCTCTCTCTCTCTCTCTCTCTTTCTCTCCTTCCCTCCCTCCATCCCTCTGTCCCTCTCTCCTGGCTGCCACTCCACTGGGCCTAGCCTCCCGCTGGATGTGATGTGCTGTAATTTCTCATGGCCGTGGCGGCCGGTGGCCCTGGCTGCCTGGCAGCCCTCTGCAGTCTCACTCAGGAGCACGTCAGCACTGATGGACAGATCTGTGGTGCAGCAGAGGAGGAGGAAGAGAGCGTCCAGTCGGAGAGCAAGAGGGGAGGGGAGGGTGGAAATGGGGGTGGGGTGGAAAGAGAGAGAAAGGTTGAAAGAGAGGGTGAAGTGAAGTGGGAAAAGAGAGAGAGCAATGGATGTATAGAAAGAGACAGAGATGAGTGGGAGCTTCCAGACAAAGAGATAGGGTTGAACAAGAGAGAGAGAGAGAGAGAGAGAGAGGAGAGGGAGATGAGAGAGAGGGAGAGAGAGAGAGAGAGAGTGAACTCCTCAGCCTTTGGCGTAAAATGTAACAACCAAGAATTCCAAGAAAGCATAAAAGGTATAGATGTAATGATATTAATTGAAACCTGGCAAAAAGATGTTATCACTCATTGTCCCCCAAACTACAAGGAAATAATATTACCACCACCAAAAACTTAGTTTCGGTACAACAAGGAAGACACTCTGGAGGTTTAATACTATGGTACAAATCAAAATTTGACAAACACATCAGCATCTTAAAAACGGGAAAATACCACATATGGTTAAAGATTAAGAAAGATATATTTGTTTCACAACAGGACCTCTTTGTCTGTGCAATGTATATACCCCCCCTCTGATTTCACCATACTACACAGAAGATACATTTATGTCTCTGGAAACAGAAACAAGCCATTTTCAGGCCCAGGCAAATGTGCTCCTCTGCGGGGACCTAAATTCACGTACAGGCACAGAGGATGATTCTATAAGTGCTGATGGCAATTCCTACATCTGGTCTGCCGTTTTTTTAAATAAAACTAACCACTCTGCTTATCCCCACATAAGAAATTGTATCCAGTTGTAAACAGACATAGGAAGGAACTCTTACAAATCTGCCGTAGCCTGGGTTCTGTATGTCGCCAACGGTAGGATTAGAGGAGACACATTTGAAAACAACACATTTTTGCTCACCTCTTGGGATAGCACAGTAGACTATGTCATAACTGACATAGACCCTATGTCAATTTAGAGCATTCACTGTCAAACCACTATCACCCCTGTCAGATCACAGCCAACTCACAATATTCATAAAATGTCAGAAAACAACATCCTAAAATCACAGCCCAGTAACTGTTTCACTTTAAAAAGTCATACAGATGGGCTGAAAACAGTAAAACGAGAATTTATAAAAGCAACAGAAACCCAACACATCCAAACTCTCCTGAAACCTTTTCTAGACACTCATATACCGGTTAAGTACAGAGGGTGTCAACCAGCTGTGGAAACAATTGGTTTAATATTTGAGAAAACAGCAGGAAAGGCCAAATTAGAAAGAGATTAAGGACCAAACCTAAAGTCGAAAAGGAAGACAGCTGGTTTGACCGCCGAATGCCAGTCATTAAGAAAAGAAATTCGCAATTAATCCAACCAGAAACATAGAGATCCAAATGACACATCAATTCGACATCTATATTGTGAGACACTGAGACTATACAAACGCACACTCAGAAACAAGAAAGCTCAGTACACACAAAACCAGCTGGCACTGATTGAGGCGTCAATGAAAACAAATACATTTTGGGACAATTGGAATCATTTAAAAAAATCAAAACACCAAGAAATGGTAATCCAAGATGGAGACATCTGGACTAATCATTTCAAAACTCTATTCAAGAATGTTCAATCTGACCAAAAACAAAACCAAAATGACATAATCCACAAACTGCATGATCTGGAAAACACAATCAAAGACTACCAAACCCACTTGACTTCCCAATCACTGAACAGGACCTACTCACTCATATCAACAAATTAAAGTCAAAGAAAGCATACGGGCCTGACTGCATTTTAAATGAAATGCTAAAATGTATGAGTGAAAAATTTAGATGGGCCTATTCTCAAACTATTCAACTTAGTCCTGATTGTGTGGTTATTCCCTGACATCTGGAACCATGGATTAGTTACACCAATCTACAAAAACGGAGACAAATTTGACCCTAAAAATTACAGAGGCATCAGCGTTAACAGCAACCTGGGGAAGTTATTCTGTTGTATTATCAATTCACGGCTCATGGACTTCCTTATGAAGCACAATATCTTGAGCAAAAGCCAGATCGGATTCTTACCAAATCATCGCAACCACTGATCATATTTACACCCTACACACATTAATCGCAAAAAATACACCCACAACAGAAACAAATTATTCTCTTGTTTCGTAGACTTCAAAACCGCTTTTGATACCATTTGGCACAACGGATTATTCTACACATTAATGAAAAATGGTGTAGGGGGAAAAGCAATGATATTATAAAATCCATGTACTCAGGAGCTAAGTGTGCCATCAAAATCGGATCTAAAAGAACAGATTATATCCCCCAAGAGTGCGGCGTGAGGCAAGGTTGCCCCTTTAAGCCCAACTTTGTTTAATTTATATATAAACGAGCTGGCGACCATCCTAGAAATTGGTCACAACCACCACAGGACCCACTCTGAACAACATTGAGGCCAAATTCCTGCTGTTTGCAGATGATCTAGTCCTTCTCTCACCAACAGCAAATGGACTCCAAATGCAGCTTGGGCTCCTCCAAAATTTCTGCCAGACCTGGCCCTGGCAGTGAACAACAACAAAACCAAAATAATGATATTTCAGAAAGGTTCCAAATACCACGGAAGACAAAATACATTTACTTTAGGACCACAACAATTGAACATGTCACAGACTACACATACTTAGGCCTGAGAATCAATTACAATGGGAAGTTTCAATAAGGCAGTGAATGAACTGAAAGACAAGGCACGCAGGGCTCTATATGCCATAAAAAGACAAGTACCCTTTGAAATTCCAATCCAAATTGGCTCAAAATATTCTCATCAGTGATACAAACCAATAGCCTTATATGGCAGTGAAGTGTGGGGTCCACTTCACAAATCAGGAATTTGATAATGGGGAAAAGCACCCAATTGAGACCCTGCATGTGGAATTCTGCAAAACCATCCTAAAAGTCCACCGACACACAACAAATAATGCATGCAGGGCAGAACTCTAGGCCGATAACCCTCTTATTATCAACATTCAGAAAAGATCAATTAAATTCGGGAAGCACCTCAATTAAGTGACCCACACTCTTTTATGTCACAAAGCCTTGCAAAACCAAGAGACTGAGCAAAATCACTACCCCACATACCAACCAGGTCCACTGCTATCCCTTCCCACTACACCTCCACACTCTACAGGCCTGCAAGACCAGATCCAAATTTACACAACATACTCCACTAAACCAAATTTTTCTTATATTTTAAAATAAACTATTATCAATATTGGCAATTGAAAACTAAAAACACAAAAGCAAGATGCAATGTTATCTGTCCCTAAACAGAGAGTATGCACTTGCAAACTATCTAACTCAAATCAAAGACCCTATCTTGAGAAAACAGTTGACGAAATACAGACTCAGTGAAGCACCGCCTGGCCA
>NC_085875.1:10561865-10599365 GCF_034702125.1 Engraulis encrasicolus
ACAGATTCAGACAAACCACACAGGAGTCGAGTGACCTTGAGTGACCTGGCTGCAGTGCATTCTATGCCCGTGTTTGCCCCCTGCCAGTCCTAGTCCCACTCTGTTCCCCCATGGTTTCCCCCAAGGGCTCTGTCATTTTTTTTTCTAGTACTTCCGTTGCGGTGATTCGTGTTCGACCCCCGCCACCCCCTCCTCCTCCCCATTTTTGTGGTCACTTTCATGTCTACTGGCTGTGTCTTCTATGTCTTCTTTGCCCACTGTGGAGATGCTCATGGGGAGGGAGGAGGGAGGGCTAGACCTTGCCCCCGGGCCCCAGAGACCCAGACAGCAGTTGCAATTTTCTGCTTGGCAAAAGCTGTCCAGCTCCACAGAAGCAAGGAGGGGATGGAGGTGGTAGCAGCAGTAGTAGCTGTACTGTGTGTGTGTGTGTGTGTGTGTGTGTGTGTGTGTGTGTGTGTGTGTGTGTGTGTGTGTGTGTGTGTGTGTGTGTGTGTGTGTGTGTGTGTGTGTGTGTGTGTGTGTGTGTGTGTGTGTGTGTGTGTGTGTGTGTGTGTGTGTGTGTGTGTAGCAGTGGTGGTGATGCAGACAGCTGGGTTGAAAGCTCAGCTGAACAGACAGACTGTGTGTGTGCGTGGGTGCGTGCGTGCGTGCGTGTGCGTGTGAGGAAGGGAGAGGGGAGATATGTCGGTAGGGTCACGTACTATTCTGAGGGAGGACAGACACCTACTCAGACATTAGGGGTGGTACTGTTCACAAAATTCACGGTTCGGTTCATATCACGGTCTCAAGGTCACGGTTTTCGGTTCTCTACGGTTCTTTTTTTTTAGTTCATGATAAATGGTGCACTGGCTAATAGAATCGGACTTATCACTAAATATCCTACATATGGTTTGTATAGGCTTATAATGTGAAAATGGTATGATTTTAATTGTGTCATCCTCTGATTTGGTCTTATACGCTAATGTTTTAATCAGAGAGACTGGATAAGATACTCCTAGAATCTCTGTTTTACATATTTTTCTGGGCAGTACATGAATTGCGGTTTGCGATGGGTTGCACGGTTCGGTTCGGTATGTGTGTGAATTCTACGGTTTCGGTTTTCGGTGCGGTTTGTGCCATCCCTACTCAGACATACAGACTCTGAATTCGAGAATAGCTTTTTTCAAACTTTTGTGAATGGAGTTTTCTTTTTTTATTGCATTTTTTTATTCCTTTTGTTTTTCATTTATTCAGATAGAATCGAGACTGCCAGATGGAATGCAGAAGTAAATCTCAAGATCAGGGGAGGTGAGAGGAGTTCAGATGATATGAAAAGAGAGAAAATGAAATAAAGATAAACAACGAGAGTAGAGGGAAGGGTAGAAGAGTAGAAGAAAAGAAGAAAAAAGGAAAATTGGAAAATAGACAGGAGTACACTCCGAAGTATAACTTACTCCACCAGCTGCTTCAAAACTTAAAAAACATACTGTACTGTATGCCATACTTTCCTGGCCTGGCTTGAGTTACCAGCTAATTGGTACACACACACACACACACACACACACACACACACACACACACACACACACACACACACACACAACACACAGACACACACACACATACACACACACACACACACACACACACACACACACACACACACACACACACACACACACACACACACACACACACGCGCACGTGTGGGATATGGGAAGTGTGCTTACTGATGTGGGTAGAGGAGAGAAAAGTTGAACTTGTATTTTTTTTCCCGCACACCTCAGCCAACAGGTGCGTCAGAGATGGCCCATGGGTCACTTATAGCAGTGGTTCTTAACCTTTTTTTCCTAACGCACCCCCTTACCTGTTCCCAAGTCAAGCAGTGCAACCCCATCCCAAACGTCTACATGTGTATAAGCTCTAAAAAATGGTTTAAGTAATTTATTACAATGATTCTTGCTTTAGACATTAATCAATACTTTCATGACTTCATGGAGACCGAAACATGTTTTAATTTCGTTTTGATTTTGCCTAATTATAATGTTTTGAAGCAGAATTTTGGTCATGACCTCAACACAAACAAAAGTCCGCGCACCCCCTGAAATCTCTGGTGCACCCCCAGGGGGTGCCCGCACCCCAGGTTAAGAACCACTGACTTATAGGACAACTTGAAAAAACTCCCGCAGACTGACCATTTAGCTGTTTTCTTAATACATGTTTTTTTTCATATATAAACACGATGTTGTGAGGAGGGGCAAGACACTGGCAGCCAACCAGCAGTGAGCTAATGTTTTGACCGACAGGCAGCGCTTTCCAACACTCAGAGGTTGAATTGTGCGCAGCCAGGGTCGCACAGCCAGGGGAAAACAAAAAATGCGAACCCATGTATACACAACGTTTCGATCCTAGACCTTCAAGCTGGAGTTCAGTAGCCTTGCGCGCCATCCTACGTACTTCCGCCAAGACACTTGGCTCCGCACTACGTCTGCTACCTGTCCTCTGTGAAGCGATGTTGACCGGTAGGATTTTCGCCGGTGTTCTGACAAACGGTCTTACATTGTAATTTTATCCTACGGTAGGATGTTCTGTCAGACATTTCTGTTAAATGGTCCTACATCGCCATAGATAGACGTCAGACATGTTTTTTCCGAAAATGCCCTTCCTGCTTCCTGAAATAGCGTCAGATCAAACAAAGTCCAGACCATGAATACGAAATGGAAATGGTAGTATTATGGGATGGTCAGGACCAGGCTAGGAGTTGAGTACATCTGGTGGGAAATTGCGATGGCTCCCGTCAGACTGAGTGGGTTTGGTGTGCCACCACCACAGCTCACGCGCACTCCCCATCTGTTATCCGCCGCCCATCCCACCGTCAGCTTGCATGCTAATACCCATTTAGTCATCTTTAAAAGGAAAGTGAGGTACTTGGGCAGGGCTTTGCAGCACAGTGCTGTGCTGTGCTGTGCTGTGCTGTGCTGTGCTGTGCTGTACTGTACTGTGCTGTGGTGTAGAGTACGTGGCGGATTGATGCTATGCTGTACGTGGATGACATACACTATCAGATCTCTTGGCAATCTCTGTACCGCTTACGCTCTCTTTTTCACTGATTATTCTTTTGTGTTTTCGAAAACGGCGAAAGGATCGGGATAATGCACTACGTATGCAACTTCAAAAAGTTGCGCTTAGTACTGGTCCCAAAAGCATTTACACTGTTAAGCCCATTTGTTTAATCACCTCTCTACTTGTGCGTGACTTGAGAAGAGCTTCACGGATAAGATGATGTGGACTGGCTAACAGGCTGGGTAAATAACAAAGAGAACTTAAGAGAAGACCTGAGAATACAATTGAGACGAGAGTAACAATGGATAGAGTAGATCGAGATGGAGAAAACGAATGAAGCACAACAAAAGTAGGAATCACAGTGAAAGCTGAAATAATGGACCTTTTGTGAAAGCTTTTTTCAATTTAAATGGGATGACAAAGATTAAAACATGGCTGGACACTGAAATGGGAATAAAATGGGGCCCTTTGTGAGATTTAGAAGTGCTCCTCTGTTAAAAATATATATCTTTTGAAAAAAAGACACTTTGAAAGTCTGGAGAAAAGGAAGAAAAATAACAGGAAGAAAAAAAGGAGATGTGGTGTCTCTGGCTTCCTACAGACAGCTTTTAAGCCATCACTGCCGTAGAGCTTTAAATCCCATTTGTTATCAAGACCAGCCAGACAAACTGCACTACTTATGCTTCATTTTTATTCTACTGAAAGCTACTGGGAGACAATCTGAGGTGAACAACTGCAGGTCTATAACCTACTTTTGGTAACACACCTTCATCTATTCTATTAACCACACAACTATTAGCATGACCCTACATGTAATCTTTCTCTCTTTTCTTTTTTGTGATTGTTATCTTATTCATTTTTTAGTAAGCACAAAAACAAAACAAACAAACAAAAACCTGTCATCCTGATAACATGAGGTCAAGATGGTGGAGTACCGGTAGTACCGGAAATAAGCGGGGAATCACTCACCTCTTCAAGTAGTTTGTGTACCTGAGGTATACTGCATGTATCCTGTATACTGAATGCCAACAAATGCTGCTATCCTTAAGTTTAAAAAAAAATCATCTTCAATCAGCCTACAGGTTGGAAGCAGAATTGTGTCTGTCATATGAAGAACAAAAGAGACAACACAACACTCTGGCAAACTTACTTTAGTGCTGTCATTGCCCTTGGATGCAAACAAAAGGGATTTTAGAAGAGCCTTTTATCCTGTTGCATGAACCACTGAAACAATTCAGGAAACATTATTTTAAGACCCAAAAACTGTGACTTTAAAGCCTACCGTGACCCATCTCCCTCAGTCCCTGTCGACTGTTAAAAATAAGGAGTGTTGACTGATGTGTGGTCTTTTCTCGTATTTCTCTGGTTCTCACAGGAACTCTGAATGTGTATCTGCGGCAGAAGGGACAGACAGGGTCAGACGCAGTGGTGTGGACCCTCAATGGTAACCAAGGCGACCGTTGGAGAGCGGCGAGGGTCAACATTCATCCAACGGCGGCGTTCCAGGTGAGTACGGAACACACATGCCAACACTGACCTGGACAAGCTAGAGAAAATGCCCATTTTTTTAATCTATTTTTTCCAAAATGTAATACAATTTTAGCCTAGTAAACTAGATGAACCCACCTAATGGGAATAAAAGCCAGCGGCAAATGATTTTTTTTTTTAACCAAGTGAGTTGATCTTGGGCATTGGAGGTCAGACACAAAAGGACCACAAACCTGTCCTCTAGTCCCAACATTACTCCCCCCCCCCCCCCCCCCCCCCCCCCCCCCCCCCCCCCCCCCCCCCCCCCCCCCCACACCCCCCCCCCCCGCCCCCACACACACACACACACACACACACACGCACGCACGCAAGCACACACACGCACACACACACACGCACAATCCATAACATTCAAAACCATACTATGGCAGACTATAGTCTATACCTTTCATGTTATAATTTGTCTTGTCAGGCTAATTTAGGGACTGTACGTTATTTACCGGGGGGGGGGGAGGGCTGGTGCGCTGGAAGTCCGGTCCAAAAAAAAAATCATGCCCCCCCCCCCCCTCCACCTCAATTTTTTCCCCATGGCCCTCCCCCCACTTCAATTTTGTTTTCCCATGGCCCTCCCCCTACAGGTAAAAAAATAATAATATGTAAAATTGGTAGATGAACAACCATCATGAGAACAGTCAGAGTAGCCTACATCAAGGGCGGTTGTCTGCACTATTATGTGCTATCGATAGCCTATCAGTGGATACCTATGAGAAGCCGCAAGAATCTACCTCTGCGGCTGCATGGGATGCCTTTTAACTCCACTGTCACCAAGACAAATTGCCTTCACTATTGTTTTTACGTGTTAAGTAAAAATAGTATTAATAATAATAATGATAATAATAAAAACGTCCATTTCAATACCAATGTCCGAGTTGTTACTACTGTAAACTACAAAGTGGAGAGTTTCCCCACCGTAGCTTCAATAGGCCTATTTCCCTGCTCGACAAGCAGCGCCTTTCACAAAGTACGTTTTACATGTTCAGCACAGTAGCGAAGCCAGGGACGCAGGAACTGGTTTTGACCAGGGGGTGCTGTGAAAAAAAATCTGTTTTTTAGATGCAATTTCCTGCGTTCTAATCAATTTTAGGGTGAGGAATGGCGAATCGCATCTGAATAACTTCCTCATGTTTTATGTAGCCTAAACAAGGATGGGTAGATTTAACTTTTTTTTTTAACATCTCACTTTGACATTATTAAGTTCTTCTTGCGGAAGGGAAACGCGCACCTGATGTGGAGGTGAGGGCGTGTTCAAGAGCAAATCGCGCTGCCTTGACAGTTTGTCTCTTCAGCATGGGCAGTGTGCAATGTGTGAAATTAGAAGAAATGCTTTGACTAGGCTATGCGATGCACTCGTGAGAGGTGACCGGGCTTTCAAATAATTTAGATTTTCTTGCAATTGCGACTGTGAATCTCAAGGTGCATCTCGATCAGGACCCCTGTCCTGTCTCCCAGACCGCGCATAAAAGCACGCACGCACACACACAGGCATAGCTCTACCTTCCCGAATGTGATTACACTCTGACGGCCAAAGAGTTCGGGATGTGATCGGAGCAAGAAGTAGGCTAAGCGCCAAAGCAGCTCGAGCCATTGCTGGCTATTGATACAGGGAGAGTGAGAAAGCCACCTTTAGTTTGCATTTAACGTAGGTCATATTTAAGACGCATTAATAGGTGGTGCTATGGTGGTCAAATCAGCAAAATGGAACAAATTGCCAAAACAGAACCAGTACAACATTCCAAAACATCCAACAATAGCACAGCCATTACACACCGCGGCAATTCAACTTTGACAACTGTGATGATAGACAAGCCAGGCACACCATCGGCTGTGCTCTCCTTCAGATTCACCCCATAGCCAACTCCGAGGCTAAGCTAGACTACTTCACCAGCAACAGGCATACCAATACACGCTTCTACGAATCCAATCTCCACAGCAAGAAACAAGTCACTTTACCCGACACGATGCACAACTTTGGTGACATTCCCTTCTCCCGTCACATAGGCTACATAATTCCTTGCTTAGTTGGTCCGTTTTTGTTCACCAAATTGATGAGACTTCTCTTGACAACAAGTTAGCTCCTCCAATGGTTTTAAGACCGTATATGATGCATGGCCAACACATCGCCATTAATACCACTTTTATTACTACCTTGACACCACAAGCTAAACAAAACAAACGTATCTCCCGCGTCACTGCACCGTTCTACCAAAGTACGTCTAGGCCTAGGTACTGTTCATTCCGGTCTGGTTGGGGTCTAAACGTTTTTTGAACACAGATGTAGCCTAAAGCACACGGCGGTGCCAATAAATAAAATCATGACTTACCAGAGGCTGTGACCACCAGTTGACTACAACACCTCTCCAAAATTCCTCTGGAAATGCCCATCCAATTCGTTGTCAAAACTTCCCAAACTGTTTAGCCCATATAGTTCACCTCAGCTAGTTATTTGCTCACGGGCATTTTCTATGATGCTCAATGTTCCCGTAGCACTAGCAATAGGCCTACAGTGAAAGAGAGTCAGCGCGGGCAATCTACAGTAGCTGCACCTGATAGTTTTTTGACTACAGATACACGCTTCAGTGCTATAGTATGCACCGGGACCTTGCATCGCAAAGCGATGTGTTTCAGAGCATTTTTTATTATTTTATTATTTTTTTAAATAAAAATAAAATAAAATAAATTCGGTTTTTTTTCCCATGGCCCTCCCCCTAACTCCGACTTTTTTTGCCATGGCCCTCCCCTCCACCTAATTTTTTTTCATCATGGCCCTCCCCCCCCTACGCACCAGCCCTCCCCCCCGGTAAATTACGAACAGTCCCTTAATGTGTGTGTTGTTTCACTGAACTACATTTAATTTCTTTATTTGTCTACTTCCTTATTTGTCTACTTATTTATTTACTTTTATACTTACTTTCGTGGTTAGTTACTTACTTACTTACTGACTTGCCAGTGAGAACCTCACCAGAACAACGTTATTTTGTTTTTAAATAGCGTGGTGCTTAGGCCAGTACTCAAAGATGGCTCCTTTCCCATGTCCAGTGGGGATTCTTGGATGTAGCGCGATCGATCAGCTTTTCCATTGATCCACCTTTAAGTGTTACAAAATGATTACCCTCTCGTTTTTATGGGACACTGAGGTGGCAGTAGCGAGCGAGCCGAGAGAGAGAGGCGAGAACTAAGGCAGAGAGGCCAACTCAGGCGCGCACCAAATAAATCACGCCCCATCTGCCGGACCCTCTCCCGGCACTATAAATTACACGCAAAGTCACAAAGATAATGCACTCCAGAGTGCTGTTTAGGCTTATCATCCGCCATCCCTCACGAGCAAACTCTCAAAGTCACTAAGAAAGTGCAGAAGTGTCTGTTGGAGAGAATAATGCACCGCCACCTTCCCAGTTTTCTTTGAGCCTACTATATAGATATATATATGGTTGTGTTTTTATATGTGGAAGAGACATGGTAATAGTAGCATTAATATTTATTTTTCTTCAAAATGCTACTATTACCATGTCAGAACGCTATAAAGGACTTTTTTAGGAAAAGCACAAAAGCACAACAATACCTCTTAATGTATGTCCTCTACAAGTCTTCTGTTGTCCAGTCTTGCACTTTAAATGTCTGTATGAGCACTGTCTATGTCCATACTGTCTTAAGTCCATGTATAAGTACTGTCTATGTCTATACTGTCTATGTCCTTACCTAGATTAGTCTATGTCTGTATGGGAAAGCAAGAAATGTAATTTCAAATTCTTTGTATGACCAGTGCATGTAAAGAAATTGACAATAAAACCTACTTGACTTGACTTGAAAGCGAGAATGTGAAATCGTAGTGTAAAAGAGCCTGATGTAGACGTTAAATTAAAGACATTAAATTATAAAGCAACCACTTGTGAGTTGTTCTGTGCCATAGACTGTGTTCCAAACACATTTGGTGTGTCAAGTTTGTTTACTGTACTTTGTAAAACACAAAATCTTTTTTCCCTTCCCCCCTTTTCACTCACCCTCTTCTATGTCTCTATGCTCCTCTTTGTCTCTGTGTCTCTCTGTCTGTCTGCCTGTCTGTCTGTCTGTCTGTCTGTCTGTCTGTCTGTCTGTCTGTCTGTCTGTCTGTCTGTCTCTCTCTCTCTCTCTCTCTCTCTCTCTCTCTCTCTCTCTCTCTCTCTCTCTCTCTCTCTCTCTATCAGATTATAATGGAGGGCATTCGAGGCCCTGGCATTGAGGGAGACATTGCCATAGATGATGTTGCTATAGAGGAGGGAGAATGTCGTGACCCACCTCCCAGCAGTAAGTGCCCACTTTCAGGGTTTTTGTTTGTTTGTTTGTTTCACACCCGTCAGTTCCATGAAATAATAGTGCAAAAAAAAAAATCTTAGCCACTATAAGAAATAAATAGACATTTCCTCTTTCAAACACTCTAACTTGCATTCTTGAACTTTGGACATTAAGTAGGTTAAGGGCATATATACTGAGAGCTGTGCTGGAAAGCAAAGCAAAACTGTATTAGTATAAACACTGTGTTCGGCAGTTACGTAGGCTACCTAGCACCTCTCAAGTGCCGAAGGGTCAAATGGATGCGCTATGTAACACCATACTGTAAGAAAACTAATTAAGCAAGTTTGTTTACGATGCACCAGTTGCCCCTGCAAGAGATTAATCAGCAGTGTTTAGACCATCACTGCCCACTCAAGAAAACAAGCAAGCCTATCAACGAGGTGCTATGTGGTACTCGCCAGAGAGCAGATCTGGCTAATTACTGACGTTGACACACTCGATATGTGTTTGCAGATTTTTCTAATTGCTTGAAGAATAAGCAATCCATCAATTATGGTCTCGTTCTGATTGTTTTCAATTACTTGTGAATAGCAAAGCCGTATGTGGGGTGTGCATGATCATTCGCTTTGTTAAGTCTTGCTTTAACAAAAAAAAAATAGCGCAATTATCTGTGTGATTTTACGAATAGGAAACAGCACATCTCATTGATTTTATTGTCAAACCAGTGTAGTCTAAGTAAATATTGCCAGATAGAGAGTGCTTCTGACTGCGATTCCCATAAATAAGTGAAAGAGACCCTGGCTAATTGGACTATTTAGCAATGGGATGGAGTGCCGCTGTTCCTCTCTATTTGTGCTGGCATGGCAACAAAGTCCAAATTCCCGTTTTTTAATTTCCCATTGATATGTAAAACCAGAAAGAATTGCCGTCTAATCAAGTGGTATTGTGTTTTTAATTAAAGCTTGTTTGATTGCTTTCCTTAGTCTTTGTATCACAGAGGCCTCATTTTAATGTGCACCCTACCCACAGACAGTCTATGCTTTAAACTTTTTGGGGCACACTGTGCACGCACAGACTTAACAATACTCCTGGGGCAAAGCCCTTATATGTCTCAAACCTGACATCCATTTAAAGGAACAGTGTATCTTTCTGAAGTCCTGAAATTGAAATGTGGTGGCATCATACCCCATCACAACAATAATGCCATGTAAAATTGTATTTTCATGGTTTGGTAGCTTGATAAAAAGTTTATTCTGTTACGTGTGACATAATGTTTCATGCAAGGCAAACTGATATTTTACCTCTCCTCTCTTCTGTATAAAGCTTTACTTGACTTGCAAGCTTTCGGTCCTTAGACCTTCATCAGGCATCTTTGCCTAATAGACCTGAAGTGTGCGGATTGTCTTCTTTTTATACAGAACTTTTTACTGAATCTTGCACCTTCTAAACAGATGAGCGGTGGCCTATCACAACTTAAGTTACTTCTCCTCTCTTCCTCACAGATCTGAAGTCCTCCGCCTCCCCCAAGGGACAGCATATATGGCAGTCCTGCGTCACCCTGCTCATCGCACTGGTCACACATAGGAGGTGACCTTCTGGACGCGAGGACACAACCACGACACGCGCACACACACACACACACACACACGCATACACACACACAAACACAAACCCTCCACACACGTACACACACCACCGCACCCCTAGCCCCAACTTGGCCATACCTGAGAGGGCGAGGGGAGGACGCGGTGGACGATGGAGGGTTGCGGTCACGGGGTGACGGGGTCAGGGGAAGGGGCTGAAACTTCACAGACGGAGGAACTGTCCAAACGAAACAACCAAAGATTCATCCGGTCTTGAGGAGGAAGAAGAAGGGGAGGAGATTAAACTGCAGTAGCATGGCTCTTTCTCTCTGAGCCGTTATGGATAGGGTGAATACCAGAAACGAAATCTATAAATACGTATTTGAAGAAAAGAACGGGGAGTAGAGGAGATTGTTATCGACAAGAACAGAGGAGAGGGGAAGAAAAAAAGAAACGGTAAAAAAATAAGGTGTGCCGGGATGGGAGTCTGTGGTGAGCATGTCTTTGGAAAGTGGACAGGATAATTTCTTTGAAGCACAAGGACACTGGTGTGTTTCCGTTTGGTTCAGTCTGTTGTGTTTCTTCCTCTTGTGAAAAATGTTTTCAATTTCTTGCATTCTTCATTTTTTTCCCAGTCATCATCTCGCTCCGTTGTGGAGCAGCGGTAAAAAAAAAAAAAAGAATCAAACCGTTATGGGAGAATTGTCTAACTCATTTCCTCCATGCAATGTTTTAAGTGTACTGTATACACTGTATCTCCCACACAACCCCCACAAAAAATTGACAGCTGTGGGAATTGCTAAAATGACAACCGTGGAAGACTGCTGCTGTGAAATATATAGCACAGCAAAGATCTGGCATATTGTTTGAGCATTCAAAAAATATTGTTGACACATGCAGAAGTGACTAAAAACGAATATCTTAACCTTTTTTCATGCTAATTGCCCAACGTCATGCCCCCACCCGCTCTTTAAAAAAAAGAAAAACAAAACGTGCTTTTGTACAGAAGGAGGTTGATGCCCCATTTAGCTTCTACTATAAGCATCCACACATCAAATTGCCTTCATGTTTACAACGGTACTGTACGGTAGAGACAAAACAAATGTGTTTTTATTACAGTGACGATTGATGTTGGTTACCATGTTCGACAGATAGCTGTGAACAACAAAAGTTATCCATAGAAGTACAACATCACTTCTGGAAAGGGTGTTAGTGTCAGGCTTTATTGATCACTTGAAATAGGCCCGATTTTGGATGGTGGATAGTGCTAGTGGGTGGTGCTTCTCACAGTGGGGGCCAGCCATTCATAGCCTTACACTGGGGTCAAATGTGGGTGCGAACGCTGTGCGGTCAAATGTGTGTGCTGACAACTTGTAGAGCAGCGTTTGCGTTGGTTGCTGTCCGATACTTAATAGTCTGTTATTTGGTTCGCCATTTATAGGTCTATATACACATTTGTTCCAGATCAACCCTCAACGCCCTCTCTCACTCTTCCTCTCTCCCTCTCACTTGTCCTTCTCTCTCTCTCTCTTTCTCTCTTTCGCTTGGGGCTGACAAGATTAACACCTTTTTGCCGATACAAATCGTTGACTTGACCTTTCATTCCAGCCTGTCTCAATGAAAGGCATAACAACATGTGTGGAGGGGGAGGGGGAATGAGGGAGGAGGGGGAAACGGAGGGATACGAAATAAAAAAATAGAAACTTGAATGTCAACCCCCACTTTCCATCCCTTTCCTGCCCCTACCCCTGTCCCTCGCTCGCAGCCTCTCGACACTCCTCTTCAGCAAAGGCTATCCACTGCATATTAAGCAGTACCTGTGCACCCCACTCAAAGGCCGTGTGTGCAGGTGTGTCAGGTCCGTTACGCAGCTCTTTCCCCCCCTCCAGGTGCTGAGCACAGTCCTGTGTGCTTATGGCTCGTGGTCATAGGCCTTGAGAGTCTTTAAAAGAGTAAATGTATGCACATCCCACCTCACTGAGGCCAGGTGTAGGACAACGGTGTATCTATCAACAGAGAGACTAGCAGCAGTCTGCACTCTGCAACTCCCACTGCAATGTTTATTTTTGATGACACAACACCTGATGGGTCGAAACATTGTGCGTCTTAAGTAAAGCTCTCAGTCAGAGTTGCAGTCAGGGCCGCTGACGGCTTTTGCTGGGCCCAGGACAAAGTCATTTGAAAGGGCCCCCTATCCAATACATACAATGTAATGGGGACCCATTTCTGGCCCCCCTGTCTCCCTTGGCCCAGGGAAACATACCCCTTTGTCCCCCCTTGTCGGCGGGCCTAGTTGCAGTATGTGGACTTCTACTCTCTCTGTCATAGGCCTTGTGACCCAGAGAGGCAGAGACGTAGCTGCTGTCTACCATCTTACCAAGTGCCTTTTACCTTAACGAGAGAAACAACTAGGCTGCTCAGTACATACAGCATATAATATAACCCCTCCCCCCCTCTTTCCCGAACAAACATAGTCAGAGGATACACAGCAAAAATCGAACATGATTGTAAACCATTTATTGAGTGTTTGTAATGTATGTTTCATCGTTAAGGGGCAACTGTAAGTGATTTACCGGTGTACGTTAGAGAAACATGAAGATAACAAATTACTCCACATTCTCATCACATTCATACGTACCCCAGACATCTGAATATTTACTATCTTAAAAAACTGCGGCAACACTCATTCTGGATTTTAATTTTGTCATTTGATTTGAGTGTACTCTGACCAACACCTGGTGGAAAACATGAAACTGTTGGGCATGCAACCCACCATGCTCCTCTCACTCTCTGAGGTGATGTGAGGGGTGGAGAGAGGGGTGGCGGGTGAAGAGACACATACAAACACTTTTAGCTGAGGAGGAGGAGGAGGAGAAGTAGGAGTAGGAGGAGGAGGAGGAGGAGGAGGGGGAAGAGGGGGAGGAAAGTGGGGACTCGGAGAACTTGCAGTGATGAGGGACCTCTGAGACCAGATGGATGATCTTTGGCAAAAACAAAAATTATATCAAGACACTCCAAGGAGAATGCTTGGGCAAAGGGCTCTTGGACTTGGAACAGCCTTCTTTGCCATTCAGCTTGAGACTCGTGATGTTTCAAACAGTGAACAAGAACTTTGAGAGAAAAGACTGACGGTTTGGGAGCCAAACTGGACTGCAAAAATGAACAAACTTAAAACAAAAAAAGAAAGGACCTGAAGGGATCTTTGACTGACGGTGACAGAAAGACTTTTCTGGAGGAGCCTTCTATGAGGACTTTTACAACAAGAAACGATAACAAGCAACAAAAAGATATTTTATTACTCTTGTGAGGGTGACTGTGTTTTTACACAAGAACTCTGAGCTACCTGTGGACATCAGTTACTTTAACCAGCGGGTTTTTGGAAATGTATTGTAAAACAAACATCTTTTAATCGTTCCTTATTGCTCATACATGACTTTTTCATTTTGCCCCCCTTTGATTTATTTCGCCATCTTTCCCAAGAAGAAGAGAAAAAAAGATATTTTGTTTCAAGACAATAGAATTCTTTGTCCTCTACAGACATGTACTCACCATTACCCCTTTTTATTACAGTATTATCAAATATATTTATGATATACTATTATGAATATATGATATATAGAAGAAAAAAATAAAAAATATAAGCTAATATGCAAATATATTTGGTAAATATCCTCACCGAGAGGGTTCTATTAGAGTTCTATCACATTTTTTTGAAGATTTTTACAGAAAGCACAAAATGTAAATTCCAGTCACATGCATACACACATACAGTACGTACCACACACACACACACACACACACACACACACACACACACACACACACACACACACACACACACACACACACACACACACACACACACACACACACACACACACACACACACACACACACACACACACACACACACACACTTAACCCAACACAAACAAAAATCATCTTTGCTAAGTTTTAACCTCATGTCCAATGAGGACAGTTCCCAGACTGGCTACTATACAAGAAGAGAGAAGCGTTTTATGTCTGTGTTCAATAAAAATGCTTTCCAGGTATTGTGTGGCTTTCTTTGCATGTGGTCATTGATTTGACGTGCGATAAAAAAGTTGGGTTTTATTCTCTGTCAATTTTTGCTTTCTTTTCCTTTTTTGCAAATTGCTTTGTGTTTGTATCTATGATCACTCTTAAGAAAATGGACATGAGTGTTTTGTTGTTTTGGAGGCAGATTATATTCAAAACACACACACACACACACACACACACACACACACACACACACACACACACACACACACACACACACACACACACACACACACACACACACACACACACACACACACACACACACACACACACACACACAAATGAACAGGATGACAGTTTTTTTTATCCTGCGTGTTTTAACCCATTTCAAACAAGAGTTGAAGAAGATTATCATTTCCCCAGAGTGCAGGTTTCTCACAGCACTTAACATACCAGCAAACAACACATTTTTTTCTGAACCTATTCAGTGTGTAACGTCATCAACATCGAATGGTTTCATCTGACCCAGGACGCAAGAAAAAGAAGCCGTTTACACGTATGTGGATATTTTTAAACACTGATATTATTTAATCTGTTTACGTATAAACACAATATCTGGAGTAACAATAAAAACTCCATTGTGGTAGGTTTATTTCAGACCCCTAAAAGAGATGTCTTATAAGGCTTCTAAAACTCCATCTAGGTGTAAACGAGAGGTCGAAACGGATGCGTTTTCAAAAATCCACATGCGTGTAAAGTGTCTAGGCCCATAGATTTACATCTTCATTCGCAGTATGTCCACAACATGGTACACATTTTCAGGAAACAAATCAAGAACGCGCCTATTAAAACCTGTCAAGTATTCAACATGTTTTGTAAACTGTAAGTATCCTCGTCTCTTCTATAATATGATTTGAAAAATTCCCTGATGATGATTATAATGGATATAATCATGAATAAATAAATTTCTCATTTAGTTTTCCATTCGGTGTGATCTCTAATTTACTTCTCTGGTTACAAACCTTAACACTAATCCCATTTACTGAGTGTGATTGAATACAGTGTATCCTCTATGGGAAACTATACAATACATGTGCACGTACATACAGTACACACACGTGCACACACATGCACACACAAGCATGCATTGAACATTCTCTTTGAATAATCTTAGTGGAAAAGCAGCACCCAATCCAGCCAAGTAGATGCAATGTAGATGCAGGCTGGACCAGGATGAAAAAAAGACAACTTTCTGCAAAATGACTTTGCTTCCTATATACACTTGCAGTCCAAGATGTCATCACAGTAATGTGCCCTTCACTGAATTGTCCAGATTTAAGGGGAGCCTATTGAAAATGAGATGTCACATCTCAAGAGGCACTCCCCGTAAATAAATAAATAAATAAAATAAAATGTGGCAAGTGGAGCTTGAACACCACCCAGGGCCCATGGACTTGCGCTTTTGAGGCTCTTCCACACCCGTAATGTAGCGTATGATTCAGACCGTTTCATACTGTATATGATAACAGACAGGAAATGACTGAGAGAGAGATGGGGAAGGATCGAGAAATGACCCGGGCTGTGTGAATCGAGCCTGGGTTGCCCACATAGCAATTCAGACCGTTTCTTATTGAGGCCCCTGATTGCCTGTGATTCAGCTCTCCCTTTCACCTCATTTTGTGATAGGACAGTGAAGGGAAGCAGGGACGTATTGGGATAGAGACATGGGGAAAGTTGGGTAATGAACCAAGCCGGATTCGAATCTGGGTCCTCAGTCTGCCACCGCACCCCTACCCCATTTCCCTTTTTGTCTAGTGTTGCCACCTGTTCTGGTTTTACCAAATTGTCCTGGATTTTAATGGCCTGTCTCAGGAAAAACTGCATATTATCCACGGACAATGAATGAAGGTAGTACGGAAACTAGGCGATTGGGATTGAAATTTCCAGGGGTTTTTGTCAGACAGAGGTGGCAACCCTGCTTTAGTGGCGCCCCTGTTCTCTCGTGCAGTAGATTGAGATGTCACGCCACCCCACTATGGCAATATGATGTGCCCTGGAAGTGATGTGGGGGGCAAGGGGCCATCTGGAATTGCCCACCCAAGCAATGCAAACGTTTCAAACAGCTGTTCTGCACAAACAATTACCTCACCGACCGGACCATTGGCTGGCTAGCTAGCTGTGTGTATGGTCTCCAACAAAGGCTGTCGAGGTTTTGTTTGCTTGTTTGTTTGTTTGTGTTATTGCTGTTTGTCCAGGGTCTGTTTGGCAGCCCGGCCGCACAGCTGAAATGACAACATGTGCCCCTTATGAGACGGGAGGTTAAACTGTTTCACTCCTCGTCGAGCCAAACTGGAAATGTGTTGTTGCTTTGCTGCATTTGTGAATCCATTAAATTCACACGGCAGCCGTCGTCCCCAGTCTGTTTATGTTTGCATTTGCAATCATTTAGTCATCAAAGGCTTTCAGGCAATACAATTATGCCATTCAAATTTACGTCCAAAAAAGCAAAAGTGTCAAGAATTCCTTATCTCTTCATGACGAGCTATATATTTGTGATGCTTCTTCTCTTCATAGACTTTGAAAGGGTTTTTAATTCAATCTTTTTTTTTTAAATACACACGAATGCAACTCAGTTGTGAGCCACAATAACGCAACGGATGATAAATGAGACCCATTATTTCAACGTCTGTTGTTCTACCCTGTTAGAATACTGTGGACATGATGGGACACTTGGGCAAAATAAATGTTGGTTTGTTTCTAAGTAACATCCAAATGAGGCATCCGGTTAATTTATCAAACTGTAGCCTACATTCTCCCACAGCCACAGAAACAATGTAGCAGAATCACTGTACAGAAGCAGCAACTACTAAAAATGTTGAGGAAAAAAAAGAAAAAGACATTGCCACATTGATATTGGTACCAAATTGGTATGCATAAAAGTAAGGACATTGGGTTCCAGGTAGGAGAGTCACAGAATAAATGAACAGCAAATTTAGATACAATGACTGTGCCTCTCTGGACTATGGAGCAAAATGTGATGCCTTGCTTAAGGACACTGGACAAGGGTTCAGGATGATGTTCAGGATAATCTTTTCTCCTCCCTCACTTCAATCTGTCCACCCTCTCATTAACCTTAACTTCTCTTAGTTTTTCAGGTCATTGCATCCATTTTGTGGCATTGTGGTGCACTGTGTCAAGCATTTTGGCTCCTCTTCTGAGTAAGAAAGCATTACATTTAATGCAGCCCATTTATCATCTTTTGTTAGTCTTCATGAGTGAGTTGAGCTGAGGTATCCGAGTGGCTCAAAGTAATATCAGCAAAAAGTGAAAAGTGCTGCTTGCGTAAATTAGTTCTTTCCAATCAGGCTTTCATCAGTATGTTCACAAAGCACTTCAGCAGGTCTCTGCCCAAATGCAACCAAAACAGATCTTACTAATGGGAGAGCGAAAGTTCTCGTCAGCTGAATTAACACCGTCGGAGTCCCTTGAAACACCTGCGTGTTCCTGTGTGCTTTGAAGCACTAATTGCAGTTAACAACTAATCCACGTCATTCTTTTTGAAAAAGCGTCTTTTTTTCTGCCTTTGTTAACGATAAAGGCGGCAAAAGAAATCAATTCCTTCTGGAGCTGTACTTTGATTTCACCAGTGGCGCCTAAACAAAACATATCGCCCCATGGGGTAATTTGACTTTGAAAGGCATGGAGGAAATCAGAGATATTATAGCGCTGAAGTGATTTAGTAGTGCCCACAAGGAGGGAAAACAATTCAGCTCAATGTGGTTCTGCATCTGTTGGTTGAGCATCTACACAAACTGATTTCCAGAGCAGGTTAACCTTTTGCATGTTTACATGTGTACATGTGAACATTTCCATGATGTTTGTATACCATATATAGGATGACATAAACACCTTGTGATGATGACTGCCCCCTCTGATGACATCAGTTTTTGTTGCATCCCTGACCTTCTGATAGCCTACACTTTGTAGCATGAGTGTGTGTACACTGTACGTTGCTGCTGTGTTGCCACAAGGACTGGAAATTATGTGTTATTCGTGGGCTATTACGCAAAGCACCGTATCTATGTCCACTGTACGTGTTACCACCAAAGAACAGGTTTTTGCATATTTGCATGTTTTATAGTTGAAAACCAGTTTACACGCAGCGGTGTAGTCTACTTTTTTGAAGTGGGTATACTGTATATTAGAGCATTTTTTGAAGTGGGTATACTGTATATATTTGTGCTATTCTAAATAATGGATCAATCCATTTTAAGTGGGTATACTGAAGCCCCTAAAATTTAGAAGTGGGTATACTCCTTATACCTACGTTCTACGTAGACTACACCACAGTTTACACGGTATGTAGTAGGGTGGAAATAACAGCCTCCATGACAATACATTTCGATAACGATTTCTTTAGGCAGAGATTCGATACAATAGGATTTGATTCTATACGATTTTTTTCCAATTACTTTTCCACTTCTATTATGTTATGGAGCTATGGCATTGGGCAGGGGCCAGCGATTCGATTATTTTTTTATACTTAAGAGTGCCACGCGATACGATTTGATTCTATCATAGGCTGTAGGATAGATGCATCGGTATACAGTATATTGATTATTATTTACTCCCCTGGTATATAGTGTAGGTATGTAAAGACAAACAATCGTCATTCTCTGACTTAAATCAGATCACATCAGTCCAGTTTAAGGTGATTTAGAATCATTACAATGATTTCCACATTCCAAAATTGTCCTTCTCATTAATCTTGAATTTGGAAGTAAATCTGGCATTTGGAGTTGATTTTGATAAATTACCTGAAAGTGGACAGGTTTAATGTGATTTTAAGTAAGAAAATAGGATAAGAGAATGTAAACAAGTGTATGTAAACTTCTGTATATTATCTTGCCCTCTGGAAAGGAATATTGGGATGAATGACCAGATAATAACCTCTCTCTATTCACAGACATGCCACGTTGTCTCATGTCTTTTTTTCCACCTGATACCAAGCTCACCAGGTAGAAGTAGACCCAAGCCCTTTCCAGGGTCACACAGAGTGTGCAGAGACTCACAAAACAGGGTATGGTGTACACTTTGTGCTGAGCTGAAAATTGTCCTTTCCACAAATAAGATCATACCCAGTGATTTTTGGGTTTTCTGTGAGTATTCTGTGTTCACATTTCTCTGCTCCACTCTGTTGCACGTAGCACCTGTAGATGATCATTTTTTCATGAGAGCAGCCAATATCCCCCACCTCCAAACTACCCCACGTTCATCATTTTTGGGATACTTTCAGTCTTTCTTTCTCTCTCTCTCTCTCTCTCTCTCTCTCTCTCTCTCTCTCTCTCTCTCTCTCTCTCTCTCTCTCTCTCGCACACACACAGTGTTTGCAATATAGAAGTGTCTTGCAGAACTCCTGGTGATCTGCACAGTTTCCCCCCTCTTCTCTTCTGGATTAAATAAGCAGACAGAGGGGTGAGGGCAATTGACCCTAATACAGCCCACTTACAGCACTGCCAGCCTTCGCCAACAGGCTGTCGAAAATAAACAGGGACGCCTCATTTGGTCTCTAATAGCTCTTGCAGTGCTGTCCGAGAGAGAGAGAGAGAGAGAGAGAGAGAGAGAGAGAGAGAGAGAGAGAGAGAGAGAGAAAAGACACAAAAAGAAAGAAAACACACAAAAGAGAAAGCGCCCTGATGACCCCTCTATTTCCTCCGCATTGTCATCATCATCATCATCATCATCATCATCATCATCATCATCACCATCATCATCATCACCATCACCATCACCATCACCATCACCATCACCATCACCATCATCATCACCATCATCATCATCATCCTATGGCCAGAGCAAGAGGATGGGGAGACGAGAGCATGGGGAGCAGAGATCCGGGCGGTGGCCACCAGGGGCGTAGCCAGAGAGAGTAGAGAGAGAGAGGTTCCATTGGCCCATTGTTTCCGGGTTCTACAATTGCAAGGGGGAGGGGGGAAAATCCCCCTTTAGGCAGACCTACACAGTAAAAAAAAGAACTGTTGTTTTTACGGAAAATTGCTGGCAGCAGTGGTTGCCAAAGTCTACCTTTAAACAAATAACGGTATATTTCCTTTTTACATTTTACGGTAAGATTATGGCAGCAGTGGTTGCCAAAGCCTACCGTTAAATAAATAACGGTATTATTTTTTTACATTTTACGGTAAAATTATGGCAGCAGTGGTTGCCAAAACAGATTGGATTATACTCAGGTGAGTCCAATTATAGAGTTGCAATCACAGACAACTGATTAGACTGATTCTACTCATTGGAGTCCAATAAACATCAACTTAATTAGATACCTAAATAAATGCCCAATTGCCAGATTGTGTAGTGCAGGCAGGTGGACCAGTCTAGTATCATCAATGAAGGGTATGCAAATCCATTCTTTTTTTTAAAAAAAGGCCTGAAAATAACCTTAAGGAAAATGAAGGCCAAAGCTAGCGGGGCAAGCAAGCTAACAAACAAGCTAGTTAGCAAGCCACCATGCAGCCACCCTTACAACGTGACCTGCTAGCCGGGCCGGCCAGGTGAGGGCAGGCCGGCAGGCCAGCAGCCGGCCAGCCGGCCTTACAGCCAGCCAGCCAGCCAGCTAGCTAGCAACCAGTGAGCAGTACAATGCAACAGTCCCTGTTTAAATACATGTTCAAGTGAACCATGTGACCCGAGTGATGAAGCATTTGGCAGGTGCAGGCAGTAAGTTAATCATTGCATGACAGCCCTTAGCACTCAGGTGAGGTCAGGAATTGATTGATAGATTGATTTGGATGGGGTAGAATGACAGTTTCAAATAGACTGGGCTACTTCTAAGAGCTCAAGGGATTACTGTCCCAGGTAGACTTTTTCAGATTATACTAGCCTATAGGTATATTTTACACATTAAATGAGGCTAAACTGTAGGCTGTTACCGGAGAAATAATAAGTTACAGTGAATTACTGCAAAATGTGCAAACTGTTGCCATTTGCAGTCCTTAACTGTTGCACAGTTTATTCAGTTGCCAGCTTCATTGTTGTCAAATCTACAACGTGGAGGCACCTGGAGCCAAGCAGACAGGCAATATGTTTTCTGTGGAGTAATTAATATTCAATTCATTATAACCTCCATTGCTTTCTGTTGGGTAGGAGGAATGCAAAAAAAGATATTCTGAATTTTGAAGAGGTTTACCGTGTCAATTTGCCTCTCAATCGAAAACTCTGATGGCAAAGCCTCAAAGTCCAATAAGGGAAAACATTATTGCGGTGGAGAATTTTTTGCAGGATGAACTACAACACATGCAGAGGGTTGTATGTAAGGGTTAACGTTCGGCGAGAAGGTCGCTACCGTGGAATAGCAGCACGACAGAGAGAATCTTTAGACCCCGACGCGGAGCGGACCGACCGACTCGCCGAAAGTTAACCCGCTTATTATATGGATATACTTAAATGATTCACACATGGCGGGGACATTTCTTTAGGCCTATTTAATGTCAAGATTGTTGCTGCGCAAAACAAAACAGTGCCGTTGTGGAACACCGCTAGGCAACAGCTAGGTAGCCAGGACAACAGGTGTTGTCTATCACAGCAGCTGATTAGTCTTGTTGAAAAGTCGCTTTAGCAGTGAAAAGTCTTGTTGCCATTGACAGCGGTCTGTTATAGACCAACCCGTCCGTTATCGAAAAATAACAGACGTGCGAACGTTGGGGAGCCCCGTTGAAATGAATGGAGCATTCGACCGATGACGTCACAACCATATAATAATCTCAGTTAATACTCATTGATGGCTACTAATCAAATAGCGTGTTGACATCAAACTCTGCCTGTTACAACCAGCCTATCAGTGGTTTGACAAGTTACACCTGGAACAAGTGCAATCACAAGAGATCTATTGGATTAAAGAGGACAAAAAGCCTAACACGACCAGAAAGAGCACCTACTTTTTGTAGTATACACAATGTGAAGAAAAGCAGAACAGAGTTCTTTGTCTGTTGGTTCACAATTTGGTTCACTAACAGAGGATTGAGTTTGGTTCACTTATAGGGGACTCAACAAAAATGGCTGCTCATGTTGCCAAATCATTTTAAAATTGGGGAGGCATGTTTTTCATAACTCTCAAGGGAGTTAAACATGAACTCTCTAGCTCTCTTAGCTCAACAACTCGGATCCAGAGGAGTCAAATAACACTCTGTAGTGTTGCTGCAACTCTTGATGTTTAGATTTTGGCTGAACACCAGTCTAACTCTGATCAATCGAACTCTGGCAAATTTGCTGTGTACATATGTGTACACCAGTGAAAAATAAAGTCATGTACCGTTTTTTGACTACTTCATCTTCACTTAACGGTATTTTCCAATATTTTCTTTTCAGTGAACAGTTCAGTATTTTCTACATATTGACACCAATGAAAAATAAAGTTATGTACCGTTTCTTGACTACTTCATCTCACTTAACGGTATTTTCCAATATCTTTGTTTACAGAGAACAGTCCAGTATTTTCTACACATGACACCTGTCAAAAATAAAGTTATGTACAGCTTTTTGACTAAATAGTGGCTTGCCATATTTAGTACAGAGATAAACTGTTTTACATTTTACGGTCACTGACTGTTGCAATTTGACAGTTTTTTGCCATAATTTCAACAGGCATTTTTTACATTGTAGGCAGACCTAAGGACTGTTCTATTCATTCTAGGAGCATTATGACACGTCCCTTTAGGCAGACCGGAACCTGGTCATGTTAGGTGCCCACAGCAACCTATTACATTGGCATATCTCTATACTTAAAGAATCTCTGGCGTAGCTGCAAATTCTGGGCCCTATGTACTGTACAACCACTTCCAACCAGCCACCAGCCACCCATATATCTACCTACTATACATTATATCTGACTCCCTGTGGGCCCCCCACATACGAGGGGCCCCCAATGAATCTCTCCCACTATACCTCTCTATTACAGTAGAGATGCCCCTGGGCTGGGTACCACTGATGCGACAGGGCTATGCGGCGGCATGGACACCGACTGTGACAACCCAGCATGTTCGCCATGGGTGCTCTGGGGTGCCTGATGGGGATGGGCCGCGTGGGGAGAGAGACGACATGGGTGTGTGCACGCTTACATTAGCTCCATCCATGCTCAGGAAAAAAGAAAAGGAGAAAGAGGGAAAAAAAATGGAATAGGAAAGGGAGAAACAGAAGAGGAAAGACGCGTGAGGAAGAGCGGATTTACAGTGTAAGTGTCAGAAGTAAAGAGATCAGCAGAGAGAAAGGAGAGAGAGGGAAGGGAGATGGAAAGGACTGAGATGTAAAAGAAAAGAGAGAAACAGAGGATGTAAGAAAAGGAGAGAGATGCCAGGAAAGAAATAAGGAGAGAAAGGTGGAGAAGATTGGGATTAGTCCACGGGCCAGGTGAGATGTCGGTACCACTCAGAGGGGCAAAGGTTGCTTATATTTTTTGAAAAGATACATGTCTGAAGTTAACATTTTTGTATGATAACCCTTCTGGAAGTACAGCCAAGTTAGGGTTATCAGCCGTTAAAGTAACACCCCCCCATCAAAAATTAAGGTTTTTCTACTGGCCCTTGTTTAAGACATATAGGGATGGTTAATTTTGTTATGTGTGGTATCGTTGCGAAGGGGAGACTCTCAGCTTTCATCCGACACCTTTCGAGAACATTTTGGTTAAGTATAGCCCTCCCTGCAGCTCTTCAAACATTTACTCAGACAATTTTTTTTCCATTTTCGCCGATATCATCTCTTGTCTTTTCATACTGTGGCATCAGGGAGCATCAGAGAGACCTATTTTAAACTCTAAAATACTGTCTCGAGTATCAGGAATCTGAAAATGTATCCTTTCACTATGTTATCCCATTTGTAGGGGGTAATTTTCAGTCTTGTATCAGGCATGCCACTTTTTTGTTGCTGTTTTTTGTGTGCTAATGTCTCGTATAGTCAAGAGGCAAGGCCTTTTTGAGACATTCTGCAGTTGGTTATCATAGCTTGTTATATATCATCAGGGAAGCCGACAGGGGGGGGGGGGGGGGGGGGGGGGGGGGAGGGGGGGGGGGGGGGTGGGGGACAAAGGGATGTCTTGTCCCGGGCCCAGGGAGAGACTGGGCCCAGAATTGGATCCTCATTACATTGTATGTATTGAATTTGGGGTCCTTAGAGATGTCTTTGTCCCGGGCCCAGCCAAGGCTGTCAGCGGCCCTGTATATCATATGAAAGCTTGGATTGTATAGTATACAGATATGACCATGTATTTGGTGTACCTATTTGCATAGTAACCTATTTGCATAGCAACGGTTGCCAATTTCTTGTTATGACTGAAACGTGATTATATGTCCAAAATACCTCAAGACGTTTCAACCTTGAAGATGAATTTGAGTGGTAACCATAATATATCTGACTCCACTCCACTTTTCTTTTTTACACCGCATTGTACATGACCCCACACTACTCTATCAGTTCCATGTAGTGGTAAACTGGCAACGCTTCTAGGCCATTCTGCAATTGGTTATCATAGCTCATTAGACACCATATTAAAGCTTGGAGTTAACAGTGTCTGGGATATTATGATATAATTTTGCTGTACCTATTTGCCTAGCAACGCAGGTAAAGCATTTTCCTTACCAACCAGCATCAATGATACAGTTTCTCAGCGATTCCATTGTGTTATGATACGTGAATCCTGACTACTTGTCCTAATATCAGTGTTGTGATGCAATACATCAAGAGGTTATATACAACATCTGCAACATGTGATAATGTCCCATTTGATATTAGTCTTCCAACCGAAATCATAGCAAATGCGTGAGAAACTCAATAGGCCTTTAAACATATCGTGTCAACTTTTGTAGACATATTGTGTCATGTTAAATATGACTTAAAATGTTCGGTTACTACATGTCAGATCTACATGTATCTTAATTTTACATGTGCTTAGCAGCAGAGATGGGAAAAGAGTTGAAGTTGTACTCAAGTGAGCGTAGGTCTATCTTTCTTAAATCTTACTCGAGGGGTAAGTAAAAATGATGTACTCATCCAAAATCTGCTCAAGTAAAGGTAAAGTAGTTCAAAAAAGTACTGAACTTAAAATGTAATTTGATGAAAAATAGTTCTTTGTTACTTTCAATTAGATGTCCTCTAGAGGCCTAGGCCACTTTTTTTGGTCTTTTATGGCTCATTTTGTGACAGGAAAGGATTGGCGAGAGAGAGAGAGAGGCGGCAGCCTGGTGCCCTATCTAGCAACGGTCCATGCCTAGTCCTTTTGAGATGCTCTTCATTTAGTGGTTTTGTTTAGTCAATAATGACACATCTGGTGTTCCCAGACAGGCCCTCTTGCAGGAAAACCAGCAGGTCTATCATCTACAAACCTAAAGGCCAACTTCGGTCTTGGGTAGTGGTTTGAACAGGCAGCAGGGCTTTGTTGCATTTGGTATTGGAGACCTAGACTGTATCAGAGGTGTCATGATTTATAGCAAGATGTAAAAACTCTCTGTGATATAACACTTGAAGATCATGAAGAAGTTGAAAATATTGCGAAGGAAGAGTGAGGGACAATACCATCAGAAAAGTGCAAAAAGCTCATTGTCATTGTGCACCCAAATACAACTGGTGAGGACTGTATACTGACCATTCAGAAGAAAAAAATATAATTTCAGCAGGGAATGTTTTCTTGGCACACGTTGGGCCCCTTTGTATCAATCAAGCATCATTACGATGCCCCAGTCTACTTGAACATTGTTGCAGGCAGTTAAATGGCTTCTTATGGCAAAAGGGGTAGGCTACAGCCCAGTACCCAGCCAAGTACCAGCCCAGCAAGGTGTACCTAAGTAGCAGGTAAGTGTACATCTTCTTTGTGTATGCATTTTTTTTTCTAACGTGGTATGTAGTTCACAGTATACAGTATACAGTTTTATGCATAAGTCAGTATACAGGTGGGATTTCAACCTGCAACCCTCTGACCTGATGTCCATCTCCTGAACCACTACGCCACAACTGCCCCATGTGCTGTTACAGTATGTGTAACATGGCTGTTATGTAACTGTGTGAATGCCACAGTTGGTCCTACTCTCTACATTTACAGTGCATGTGCAGGGAGTACTACTCAGTGTGATATGAGGTTCTGTGCTATTGTGACATTAGCACATGTAGAGTAGCAGGACAATAACAAACCCATTACATCTACAGTGACTACCAGGTTCATAGAGTTCAATGCTCAGCATGGTCTCCTATTGTAAAGCACTGTACTCTACTGAACTATACACTACCGTACCATACAGTACTCTACTCTACTTCACTCTACTCCATTGTTCAGTACTGCTGCTTGGGTCTAGGGAGGGGTCTCAGTGTATGCCTGGAAAGTGAGCTGCAGTTGCTCAGTTGGTACACCAACACATGTGAATACAGCACATGTATGCATGTTGCTTCATGCCGCAAACTCTCGAGTTAAATAAACAAGTTTTTAATGTGACAACGTTGTCACATTAAAATCTTGTTTATTTAACTCGAGAGTGTGCAGCACTTCTCTCCTCCTGCAAGTGTGCAACTGCACTCAGGACCCGCCAGGTTAGTGGGGGGATTAATTAACCAGTGCTCTCCACCATCCTCTTCCATGACTGAGGCACCCCAGTTATGGTACCGTCCCGCTGCACTGCTCCCTTTCGGATGCCCTTTGGGGGCTGCCCCCTTGCACGGGTGAGGCATAAATGCAATTTTGTTGTGTGTCGTGTGCACAGTGTGTAGTGTGTTGTGGAGTGCTGTGTCACAATGTGAATGGGTGTAGGAGTTAACTAGTTGGGCTTTCACTTCACTTTCACATGCCTACTAAAAAGGGACAAGTTAAGGGATGAGTTTATGTTGTGTTTTTCACACAATTGCTAAGATTTCAGTTGCAAGACTAATATCAAAGGGGACATTATCACATATATTTCTGGTATATAACCTCTGGGCGCATAACAACATTGATTTTAGGACAAATAGTCAGGATTCAGACACCATATAACACAATGAAATCACTGAGAAACTATGTCATTGATACTGGTTATGGAAAATGATTTGCTAGTTAACATTGCTCTGCAAACAGGTACACCAAATATGATAATATCTGAATATACTACCCACTCCAAGTTTTAATATGGTATACAACAAGCTATGACAACCAATTGCAAAATGCACCTAGAGGTATTGCTTCCTGAACTTTATGAGAAAATGGCAAAACTGTGTTTTGAAAAAAATACCATGCCTCAAACAAGACTGAAAATCACCCCCTAAACATGGGATAACATAGTGAAAGGATACATTTTCAGATTCCTGATACTCAAGACAATATTTTAGAGTTTAAAATAGGTCTTTCTGATGCTCCCTGATGCCACAGTATGAAAAGACAAGAGATGATATCGGCGAAAATGGAAAAAAAATGTGTCTGAGTAAATGTTTAAAGCGCTGCAGGGAGGGCTATACTTAACCAAAATGTTCTCAAAAGGTGTCGGATGAAAGCTCAGAGTCTCCCCTTCGCAACGGTACCACACATAACAAAATTAACCATCCCTATATGTCTTAAACAAGAGCCAGTAGAAAGACAGGCACCCATCTTAAAAACCTAAATTTTTGATGGGGGGGTGTTACTTTAACGGCTGATAACCCTAACTTGGCTGTACTTCCAGAAGGGTTATCATACAAAAATGTTAACTTCAGACATGTATCTTTTCAAAAAATATAAGCAACCTTTGCCCCTCTGAGTGGTACCGACATCTCACCTGGCCCGTGGACTAGATGCAGAACAATGGAAAGACTAAGAAAGGACTAAGAAAGAGAGAGAGAGAGAGAGAGAGAGAGAGAGAGAGAGAGAGAGAGAGAGAGAGAGAGAGAGAGAGAGAGAGAGAGAGAGAGAGAGAGAGAGATATTGATGGATGAGCATTTGGCACCCCAGCTGTTTGAGCAGGTGCGTGTTTTAGTGGTGATGTGCCTGTGATGTGATGATAGCAGAGCCGCTGACAGCTTTGGCTGGGCCCAGGACAAAGTCATCTGAAAGGGACCCCCATCCAATACATACAATGTAATCAGTGGTGTAGTCTAGACCTACTTTTTTGTGGTGGGTATGCTGTAGAAACAGTATTTGTGCTATTGTAAATAATGGATCAATCAATTTTAAGTGGGTATACTGAAATACCTGAAATTTTGAGGTGGGTATACTACTGCGTATACCTGCGTTCTACGTAGACTACACCACCGAATGTAATGAAAACCCAGTTCTGGGCTCCCTCTGTCCCTGGGCCCGGGACAACTCTCCTCGTTTGTCCCCCCCCCCCCCCCCCTGTCGGCTTCCCTGGATGATGGTGTTGCTGTGGCTGCTTACGCCTCTAAGCCCTCTGGAGATGGAAGTGGGAGGAAGGCTGGCAGACATGATGGCAGGTGAAGGGGGATCATGTTTCTAGATGATGGCTTTGCACTCAACACATGCACAAACACACACCTACTCGAAATCACATACACGTGATAACGCACAAACATGAAAAAACACTCACACGCGCACGCACGCACGCAGGCACACACGCACACACGCACACAAACACAGATACAGTACAAGACACAAACAAAGCCACATTAGATCACACAGACATGAACAAACAACCACTAATACAAACACACACAAGCAAACTCAAAAGATCTAACTCAAAAGTCTAATTCCTATGCATGGACATCAATAGCAGCTCAGGGTATAATTACGGAATTTGTGTGTATGTGTGTATGTGTGTGTATGTGTGTGTGTGTGTGTGTGTGTGTGTGTGTGTGTGTGTGTGTGTGTGTGTGTGTGTGTGTGTGTGTGTGTGTGTGTGTGTGTGTGTGTGTGTGTGTGGGGTGTGTGTGTGTGTGTGTGTGTGTGTGTGTGTGTGTGTGTGTATGTGTATGTGTATGTGTATGTGTATGTGTATGTGTATGTGTATGTGTCTGTGTCTGTGTCTGTGTCTGTGTCGCATGCATGTGTGCTTGATTTGTATACCTGTTTGCGTGCCTTTGTGTGTGTGTGCGTGCGTGCAGGCGTGCATGCATGCGTGCGTGAGTGCGTGCATGCATTTGTGCAGGCGTGGATGAGTGCCTGCATACGTGTTTGCGTGCACGCGTGTATGTATGGGTGCATGAGATGAATGTGCTCTTGGTGAATTACTCACTTAGGCCTATGTCTCACTCTCATCCCATGGTCCACCTGTGATGCTGGGGCTTAGCAGCTCCCATGAATGAGTCACAGGAGCACTGATGGTGGATAATGACGGAGGGTGCATAGCCTACATACTGTGTCTATACCCTGCCATCTGTATCTATACCCAGCCTACATATTGTATCTATGCCCTTAAAGGGGTATGCCATATGTAGCTAAGATAGTGAAAGTCAATGGATCACTGTAGCATGTAGCATGCTACACGGATGCATTGACTTTCACTATCTTAGCGACATGCTCCCTCTTTTAACTTGTCTTAAAGCAAGACAACAGCTTAAATGAAAAATAAGACACTTTACCACCTTAAAAACCCTGGCCAACGATTTTAACTGTATTAAGCCCCAAAACAGTGGCATACCCCTTTAAAACAAGCTGGAAACTGGCCCTGCCGTGGCCATCCGGCAAGGCACTCGTCTACCATGCGGCTGACCCGTGTTCGATTCCCAGACCGGGTCCTTTGCCGGCCCTTCCCCGTCTCTCTCTCCCGACTCGCTTCCTGTCACCACCTTCACTATACTGTACTATCATAAATAAAATCAAGAAGGCCACAAAATATATGTAGACGTATATCTTAAAACAAGCTGGAAATGGGTGGCATTGAAATAGTAAGATACAGTGTGGTACATTGCAGGCAACTTAGAGAATAAATTGATTGTGAAAACATGGACAGGGGATCTGCAAAGGTGTGGGTGTGGGTGGCAGACAGCAATTTATGTTAGTTACCATCAAACATTTTGAAGGTATTAAAGGGACAGTGTGTGAGATTTGTAGTTGTTTATTTCCAGAATTCATGCTGCCCTTTCACTAATGTTACATTTTTTATGAATACTTGCCACCAGCATCAAATTATTCATTATGACTGGAAAAATTGCACTTTTCATACATGAAAAGGGGGATCTTCTCGATAGTCCGTCATTTTGAATTTCCAAAAATAGCCGTTTTTTGCTGCAAAAATGACTGTACTTGGACCAAACTAGAAAATATTAGTTTATTACTTAGTAAACTTTCATGTAAAGATCAAATTTGGCAATAGGCAGCCCAGTTTCAATGAGCACCATAGTTGCAGTCCCTTTAAACTCTCCCAGACATGATGTGCTGTAAGGCTTACATGGAGGGAGTGTGTAAGATGCTATAGTACAGTAGTGGGGTGGAACTGAAATGGGTGAGACTAGGTAAGATTTTATAATAAGGGATGCAGAAAAAGCATTGTAAGAACTTTGTAAATAAATAACTAATTATGAACAAATCATTATCTAATGTCTGTAACGAGTGAGAAATGTTAGTATTTTATAGGTAAGTTTTCTTATCAAACATTCTGTTTCTGTTTGTAAATGAATTGAAAGAAAAATGTCTGCACACTTAAATCCCCTTTGTGTTCTTTTTAATAATAGGCCAAGCTTTCGGTCTACTGACCTTCCTCAGGGCTCAGTTACATATGGAACATACAAACAAACTTATCAATTAGGACTCATTAGGTGTTCAGTGACACCTGCACTGGTTGTAGTCCAAATGTAGTGGGAGTTGTAGTTTTTCCTCTTCTTCCTGGTTGTCATACTTCCTCTACCTAAGGTAGCTAGGCATAAAAATTACATCAATACACCAAACAGAGTTACCCTCCACCAAAACAATATATTTACATGTCAGTCCACATACATACAAACAGTATAAGTTCTAGAAAACTGCAAAGACATCAGTAAAAATAACTTCATAAATTGCAATTTCAAGACTTTAAGAGTTATGCCTCCAATCATGACATGACACCCATATCAAAATCAACGTTTAAACCTTTGGGGTGTAGGGCATCCAAAGTGTGGATCCAGAACAGTTCCCTTTGGCATAACACTTAATCAATATTCCCAACCCTTGATAATGTAACTTGCTCAATTCCCTGAAACCGTAGGGAAGAGACAGGGTGGGCACACTCTACAACGTGACAGGCTATGGGATAATTCAGATCAGCACGTCTAATTTAACTTTTAACTTTTCACTGATCCTTTGTTTTGAGCTAGGCCTACGTGTTGTTTTCCCCACATAGACCTTATCACAGGGACATCTTAACAAATAAATCACATTCTTTGTCTTACAGGTAATAAAACCCTTCACACTGTAACTTTTTCCAGACCTAGGATGTTTAAAAGTGCGGGTCTTGTGTGTACTGTTACATTGAGCACAGTTACCACATGGGTGGTTACCATCCCTCAGGGGGGCTAAGAGTGTTTGAGAGGGAGTAGATCTTACACGTGCTTTGACAAGTTTATTCCTGAGGTTGGGACCCCGTCTGGAGACAAACAATGGTGGGTCCTCAAATTTACACTGGAGTGAAGGATCATCACATAGCAGATTCCAGTATTTCATGATTGTGTTTTAATTATGTGGGATTTTGGGGTGAATGTAGTAATGCAAGAGACTGAGAACTTTTTCTCTTTTTTAACACTTTTTTCCAGGAGGTGTGACCGTGGAGTGGACAAGGCCATGTTATATGCCTCCTCCACAGTTTCCATAGGGTAACCCCTGGACAGGAATCTTTGTTTCATGTCTAATGGATTCTCCTCATATTCTTCAGTGGAGTGAGAGATCCGTCTGAGTCTATAGAACTGGCTCTTGGGTAGTCCATTTTTTAGAGCAGTTGGATGGGAGCTACTTGCCAACAGGAAAGAGTTGCGGTCGGTCTCCTTTCGATAGAGGGTTGTGGTCAGTCTCCCATCTTCAAGTGTGATCCACATATCTAGGAAATGCACACGTTTAGAATCAGACTCAGCAGTGAATTTCAGGTCGGGGCTCATCTCGTTCAGATGCATGGTGTTTGTAAATGAATAAAAAAAACCTCTGTTACTGTAGTTGTAAAGTCATCATATTCATTATAAATATTTTTTTTCAATGATGGTTTAAAGGGACAAATCTATGTGAATTCAGCTCTGACATATTTCATATTTGTGAGTATTCACCTCTCAAACTTCTCCACTCCCCAACACACCACACACACACACACACACACACACACACACACACACACACACACACACACACACACACAAACACACAAACACACACACACACACACACTGAGCGAGAGAGAGAGAGAGAGAGAGAGAGAGAGAGAGAGAGAGAGAGAGAGAGAGAGCTCAATTTTGAGAGAGAATATCCGTTTTGGGAGAGAAGAGCGTGTAAAAATACAAATTTTTGAATTTTGGGAAGAGAGGTAGTGGAGAGTTGGGCTATAATCCTACAAAGGCCCTCTCTCCTCTCTCCTCTCCTCCCCTCAGCAGGGCTGCACAGTCGGCACCACAGGGATCCACAAAGATGAAGGCTCATCAAAAATAGATTATAATTCTTTGAACTTTTGGTCCTCATTTGATCCCAAACCTACTCATTTATGCCACCAGCGCAGTGTGTGCAGTTTACTGTGTGTGTGTGTGTGTGTGTGTGTGTGTGTGTGTGCTGTGTGATGTGTGTGTGTGCTTGTGTGTGTGTGTGTGCTTGCGTGCGCGTGTGTGTGTGCGTGCTTGCGTGCATGTGTGTGTGTGTGTGTGCGTGTGCGTGTGTGTGTGTGTGTGTGTGGGTGTGTGTGAAAAGTGCCACAGCAGCATCTATACAGAGTGGGATGGAAAACACCACTCAGGCCCAAGTCCTAATGTTTTGGGGTCACAAGTACAGCTTAATGGCACCCCACTATGGTATTTATGAGCAGAGCCATGATCAAAGCTGACCTCTTACGTAACACAAGAAATTATACTGCTACGGAAAAAAATACATTTATCACTATAACATGACCTGGGTGGCTCTTCACAGTCATGTTACATGAACATGTTTCATGCAAAATATTCCAAGCATAGAATTCCATGCACATTCCTTTCCAAGAACAATATTCTATGCACAAAATTCCAAGCGCAACATTCTATGCGCAACAGCATAACATTCCATGCACAATATTCCGTTTGCAGAACATTCCATATGACGTCATCGTATACTTGACTCATGTGGTGGCTTTCCACCTGCGGCAGCAGTGTACTCACGTGACTACAGCATGACCTGATGACGTACTGTAGACCAGAGGGTTTGCAAGTTGCTCTCAGCATGACTAAGTCTGTGTGTGTGTGTGTGTGTGTGTGTGTGTGTGTGTGTGTGTGTGTGTGTGTGTGTGTGTGTGTGTGTGTGTGTGTGTGTGTGTGTGTGTGTGTGTGTGTGTGTGTGTGTGTGTGTGTGTGTGTGTGTGTGTGTGTGTGTGTATGTGTGTGTGTCTCTCTCTCTCTCTCTGTGTGTGTGTGTGTGTGTGTGTGTGTGTGTGTGTGTGTGTGTGTGTGTGTGTGTGTGTGTGTGTGTGTGTGTGTGTGTGTGTGTGTGTGTGTGTGTGTGTGTGTGTGTGTGTGTGTGTGTGTGCGCGTACACATGCACATCACTGCATATAAATAAATATTAGAAAGCTTATTTTTATTTTATTTTATTTTATTTTATTTTAAGTAAAACTCACACCTACAAATAGTAGGCCTACTTTTGAACTAGAACTTTTGGACTATTTTGACTTGTTCTAAGACATTTATCCACAGGGCAGAAGTATTTTTTTCTTCATCAGATTTGTTTTTACTGGATACAAGCAATTTTTTGTAATGAATAAAAAAACAATTCTGATTTCACTTTTTTTGCAATGATGTGTGCTGAGGACATGTGTGCGTGTGTGCATGTGTGCATACACTATGTGTTTGCAATTGTCTGATAGGGAGAAAGCCACACTGCACCGCACCGCACCGCACAGCACCGCACAGCTCAGTATAGTCTCCACTCTCCACTCTCCTGTCTCTACTGTACAGTCCCCCCATGCACCACGCAGCACAACACAACAGCATCAGATGACAGATTCATCTTCATTATCCCGCATGTGGCTGCTGTAGGCATTCATTAGAGCCTGCATAATTCTTCACAAAGGTCATATTGATGACTTAGCATCCCAGTTTATTTTCCCATCAGCCTTTTTATACCTTGTCATGGAATACACAGGCGAGTGATTGATAAGCAAGCAAGAAAAGCAAGCAAGCTAGCGTGGCGGTGGCGGTGGCGGTAGCGGTAGCGGTGGCGGCGGAGGTGGCGGCACACCGGAAATTTCCGGAAACATGCACAACAACAGCACCATCAGACTTACGTGTACCATGACTACTAGAGTCTTTGCAAAATAGGAAGGGAGTCACTCACACTGTACACTGCACACACACACACACACCTGCACACACACACACCTGCACACACACACACACACACACACACACACACACACACACACACACACACACACACACACACACACACACACACACACACACACACACACACACACACACACACACACACACACACACACACACACACACACACACAGCCACACCTTAATATATTTGTGGGGCCCTCCCATTGGAAATGTTAAACTTTTACTTATACCAGTAATAACAAAACTACCCCAGCAAAAGGGGTCAAAACATGTGCTGTCCAGGATTTGGGTCCCACCCTGTTGGTGTGCTCCAATAGCAGTGGCCACACACGAAGGTAGACTGGTGCAGTTCACACACACACATGCACGCACGAACGCATGCACACACACACACACACACACACACACACACACACACACACACACACACACACACACACACACACACACACACACACACACACACACACACACACACACACACACACACACACACACACACACACACACACACACACACACACACACACACACACTGAGCTGTACTGCCTTGACTGCATTACTGTTATAAATGGAAGTCCCAAGCATATAGTTCACAACAAATTCTTCATTCCTTCACTAAATTTCTTCAAAACAAGCTCTTGCTCCTTTCCCCTTTTGCACATTTAGGGGTAAAACAGATCAGGGGTGCATTTCTTGAAAGCATAGTTGTTAGCAGTTAGCAATTTGTGTAGTTGCCAATGAGAAATTGCATTGCAACCAACGAAGTAGATAACGTAGTTAGCAACTACGCTTTCGAGAAATGCACCCCAGCTCAGTCAGCGTCCTCTTCATCACTACCAGGCCATTCATTCATCCCACAACTCTGTATCATCTTCCACGCATGCAGGGCCGGATTAATGCACAGGCTAGTTATGGCTGCAGCCTAGGGGCCCCCACCTGCCAGGGGCCCCCTGATTGGTCAGAAGTGAAACATTGCAGAATTATAGCAAGATACAATATCGAAAAATTCATCTGTCAGGTTGAGTAGAGTTGGTAGACATGTTATCCTTAATTCGTAGCACGAAATTATGACACTGTCTACGTAAATTTGTCGCAAAATTTGCTTTCCAGGGGGGCCCACAGCAACCTGTAGCCTAGGGGCCCCAGGCCATCTTAATCCGGCCCTGCACGCATGTACCCAGTGGCGGAACAATTGCACACAGGGCCCCTGGGCAAACACTTACAGGGCCCCCTATATGGCCTGCTAAGGACAGTGCCCTGGGCCCAAGGGCAAATGCCCTGCTCACCCTCCCTATAGCTCCGCCCCTGCATGTACTCAACTCTGTACCCTCGCGAGTTGCTCCCCCTCTCAATCACTCCAGTATTTGTCTAAAGTCATTCATCCTACAACTCAGTGCCTTGTGTCTCATCTTCTGCTCTCTCTACCCTTCCTTAGTCACTCTAGTTTTTGACTGAAGTAATTTATCCCAGAACTCAGTGTCTCATAGTATGCCGCACTACAGTAAATCTTCAATGCATGTATCCTTACTAACATAAGCCATCTCTACAGTATTGTCTTGCGTGTACCCTTGCCTTTCTACTCTCTGCCCTCTGTTTGTCACTCTAGTCTCTACAGGCCTATTTACGACAGCCATTCATCTGTGCAATTCAGTGTTCTTATGGGATGCTCCATGTATGTAGGCCTATCATACTATTTACTTTAGTCACTGAAGTCACTGTCTATATTCACTGCGATCTGTGCAATTCGATGTATCGTGGCATCTTCCATGCACATACTCCACTCTCTCCACCTTCTCTCCTAGTCACCTTAGTCTCTGATTGAATGTCTCTGCAACCCAGTGTCGTACATGCCTGGCATGCTTAATCCATGCATGTACCCATAGTCTCTCTTCTCTCTCTACTCTCTCATGGTCACTTTAGTCATTTTAGTCTCTGTTTGAAATGTCTCTGCAGCCCCAGTCATGCTTATTCCATGCATGTACCCATAGTCTACTCTACTCTCCGGGAGTCACTTTAGTCTATACTCGCGACAGTCATGCAGCCCTTTTGCCCTTGAGCTCCTTGTAGCTGGGGGATGACTTCAGCCTCCTCCATTAGGTTATGTTGTAAGTGGCCCGCATCATTGTTTCTAATTTATTGTCTGAGGGGTTCCCAGCCAGGGAGCCCATTTGTCAACGCTGACATCTTCCCCCCAAGAAAACGCACATCTTAATGTAGGGAAAGTAAAAGGGCAAGTATCTCCTCTGCTTTCCAATACAGTTCTTCTTCTGTATACAGTATATGCAGGGCCGCTGACAGGTTTTGCTGGGCCCAGGACAAAGTCATCTGAAAGGGCCCCCCATCCAGTACATACAATGTAATGGAAACCCAATTTTGGGCCCCCTTTCTACCAAGGCCCCTTTGTCCCCCCCTGTCAACTTCCCTGAGTATATGTGTGTGCATGGTGTAATGGGAGCTCGACAGCTACCTTGTTTGGGGCTAGCGCCTTATTTATCACGTTAAGGAGAAAAAAAGAGGAGAGGGGGGGGATGGGGGATGGGGGCTATTTCATGTGGATGAAGTTAATAGTCACGATAGATCATACTTAAATGAGTTTTTGATTTGTG
>NC_085875.1:10601865-10606865 GCF_034702125.1 Engraulis encrasicolus
TTAATGCACCTTTTTTATATATGAAAAAGGAAAAAAAGACAAAAAGCCAAATGCTGCCATTTATTTATTTATTTTAGCATGTTTTTATGTTTTATTTACTTGCTAAATCTACTAAGGTTTGTTTGGAAGCGAAGGGACAGTGAACTTATGTCTGGTAGTTAATGTCAAATTAGACTCTCCAGTAAACATGCTTCGATGTACCAGAGAATCTTTGGATGTACTACCATTGTTCAGAGAGTTTTTTAAGTGTGATGCAAGACTGCAGTAAAGTAACACTTTATTTCACTAGTAGGCCTACTCTTATTACAGTACATGGGAACTTTCTTTACGCTACGCCTCTGCCATCAAAAACTCATAGTTGCTCAGTTGCAAAAGCCTAACACATTTTCTCAGCCCTTGCCGTATCATTATGGTTTAGCCTAAAATCACACTATTGTTGTAACAACACAACATATTGTACCAATATTTTGTTAAACTGTACCATACATCATGATGTTAATACACAATAATAAGGACCTTGCAATACAATGCAACGTACACTGTTGTTTTTCATCATGAGGTTATATCATGATCATTATTGCATAAGTAAGAGTATAAGCTATTTAATTTATTGCCGCATAGGAAACAGATTCGTCACTGTGACTATAAAAGCACTTGACAGCAGCCCTGCAATATTCTCTGCATTAAAGGAGATTGGGGTAAATAAGCCACTGCTTATCTGCCTATTTAGTTTTGTGTGGAGTGCTTCTGGCCTGTCTCCAGTCAGCAGTACACTTATTGAAACTTCATTTGAATGAATCAGCATTCAGAGTTACTGACGCACTGTATATGCAAATACTTTGGGGCATAAAAGCAAACGCTATCGGAAGGAAGTTAGTTTTGACGGTGGCAGAGGAAGAAGTGCTTTGACGATCTTTCACGGAGTCTTACTGTAAAGGCAAAGTTGCTTCGAATGCCATATGTAGACTAAGAGTGAAAACTCTGTGCTGAACAATGACTTTACAGTACGCTGACATATTGAAAATGGTCCTATGAGCTTCAGGTCAAAATGGCTGACATAATAACATGACACAGTTCTTCAAAAAGGGTGTGCATTCCATTATCCCATCCTCAACCTGTGCTTGTAGCCTCGCGCTTCATTGATGTATGCCCCGCCTCCGGGGAGAAAACGATACATTTTCAGTTTCATTTAAAATGTTCAATATCAATAGACTTTTACCCATTCAACATCCTGATTGCAAATGAGAAAGTTACCTTTGAATAGTTCAGCATTGGAGTGTTAGTGAACCTCCTTCCCGGAGCCTTCATATGGTGCACTAGCCACTCCACTAGTGGAGCCTGATCTCGAAAAATTGCGTCTCATTTCTCACGCAAACCAGCATCCAAGATTGCTTACATATTTCGACACATTCCCTGCTGTCTAGAGCACATAGGAAGCTTATGATTGGTCTTGCTGTGCCCTTCCCAAAACCATCCCTAAACCTAACCTGTCAGTAATGCAATGTTTCGTTTTACAACTGTGCCCTTCCCAAAACCATCCCTAAACCTAACCTGTCAGTAATTCCACGTTTCTGAGTTTTAAATTTGTGCCCTGACCAAAACTTTCCCTAAACCTAACCTGCCACGGACTGCATGAGCACGAGCTGCATGACCACTGCACATGTGTGTAAAGAGAATGCGTCGCAATTTCAGTTTTTGGTTTGCGTGAGAAATGAGACGCAATTCGTTCGAGATCATGTTGACTATGACCTGGGATGTGTTTCCCAAAAACTCTGAAGTAGTACTTTCAGTACGAGGTGCCCCCTTGGCAAGTTATCAGAAATAGGCCTCACATCATCACTAAAAGTTTGTACAGGAAGGTGTTACATCCTGCTGGGCATTGCTGCCTGTCGCACCTCCTCCGGTGCCCATGGGTCAGCTGCAGGGTCATCAGTCGGGAACCACCGTTTCATCAACGTTTCGCCCCTTTAATCCCGAAACGTCTCCGGTGGCGGGGCAGTGACAGGGACGTCTCCCTGTCACCCCCTGCAGCTGATAGATGTTATCCCTGCGGCTGTTTTCTGGGGGTTAGTTGTTATTCCCCCAGCTCCTGTCCTTCCTCCGCAGCCAGAGCCAAAAGCTACCTTTTTCTGCCTCCTCTGCCAGCTCCTTTGTTGCCTTCTTTAGCCTTCCTCCAGTGACTCCCACATCCTTCAGAAGGCGTATGGTCGACAGCCCCATAAAGCCTCGGCATCCAACTTCGACTGGATATATGGAAGTCTTCCAGCCCGCCTCCCGGCACTCCGCAGCCAGTTCGGCGTACTTGGCCTTTTTCCGTTCAAAGGCTGCCTCAATCCCTTCCTCCGATGGTACAGTGAGCTCAATGAGAGCTACCGCTCTTGCCTTTGCAGACCAAGCCACTATGTCTGGCCGGAGAGATGTGATGGTGATCTCTGTGGGAAAGTGAAGCTTTCTATTCAAGTCAACCTTCATGCTCCACTCCTGGCCGGGAGTGAAGGGCCTTGTTGTTTCTTTTTGCCTGATGCTTCGAATTCCTCCTTCCGCAATAAAGATGGTAGAGTCCTCTGCAGGCGATGGTATTCTGCTACCCTGTCTGCACTCCTCCAGCACTTCGGCTTACTTCCTCAGGACCTTGTCATGGCGCCATCTGTAGCGGCCCTGAGAGAGCGCGATTTTGCAGCCTGACAGGATGTGCTGGAGGCTTGCGCTGGGAGCACTGCAGAGTGCACAACATTCCTCCTTTCCGAACCACTGGCTGAGGTTCCGAGGACAGGGAAGCGTGTCATACGTTGAGCGGATAAGGAAGCTGAGTCTTGCCTGTGGGATCTTCCATATGTCTGACCAACTGATGTTTCTGTTTGAGATTCCCTCCCAGGTTGTCCAGCTTCCTTGCCGACCCTGAGACACGGCCTTGATCTTGTAGCGGTCTTCCTCCATCCTTGTCACCTCCGCCACCACCATCTCCTTCCTTTCCTTGCGGTGGGCCTTGGACCAGAAGCGTGGTGCATCTCCCCATCCTAGGCCTGCTCTTCCTACCTGGACTCTTCCCACGATTTCCTTGTGTTGCAGCCGACTGACAGCTTGGTCGACCTCTGTCTGGGCATTCCACTTGCGGCCAGTTAGGACCCTGGCATTGGCTTTCCTCACTGACTCGTCTGTGGACTCCCGAAGCTCGAGCACCAACCTGGTCTTTTCTTGCCTGTACCCCAGCTGCAGAGATTTCAATGGTAGCTGGAGCATGTTTCTCCCGAATAGGCCAGTTTCAGAGAGGCACCGTGGCAGCCCCAACCACTTTCGGATGAATGAGTTGGCTTTCCCATCCATCTTACTCACGGTCGATGAGGGGATCTCGCTCATTTTCAGGGGCCACATTACTCTCTGGTAGAGAGTGAATTGGTAGCACCAGACCTTGTACTTCCCCGGGAGTTGGCTTTGGTCGATCCTCGCCAGGCCATCTGAGAGCTGCTTCATGACAGCTTTCCCCCGTCTGCTTATCGGAAAGCTCAGCAGTGTACTGCCTCCCCAGGCTTTTGATGGGTTGCTCTGCGAGTAGTGGGATCTTTTCTCCTCCGATGACAAAGGTGGTGCTGTCGTTCCTGACTCCTCTCCTGAGTGACAGGCTACGGGACTTGGAGGGCTTGATCTTCATTCTTGCCCATGACATCAGCTCATCAATCCTCTTCAGAAGCCTTGATGTACATGGCGCTGTCTGAAGAAGGGTGGTGACGTCGTCCATGTAGCTCCTTAGCGGGGGAAGCCTCTGGCCAGTTGGCAGTTTGATTCCTCCTGCCATTTGCCTAGCACCGATGAGAATGATCTCAAATGCTGCGACAAAGAGTATCGGAGAAATGGCACACCCCATCGCTATTCCGACTTCAAGCCGCTGCCACCCCGTGGTGAAGTCTTGGGTAGAGAAGCACATCTGCAAAAAGTTTACCTTGTTCTTGCACTTTGCACATTGAAGCATTTTATTTGCATATGCAAGAACAAATATTGGATGAGGGCCAATGAAATTATTGTATGTACTATGTACTATTAGTGATGTGGTACTAGCTCCACATACCTAAGCTCTACGTAGGCTTGAGTACTACTTCATAAGCCTCATAAGATAATCAACATGGCCAGTAAGATTGCTTGCCAGCCACTAAATAGCATGGCCATGACTGTTGAAGCAAGGGTGGTAAAGAAGGCTAATACCATATGTCAGGATCTCTCACACCCCTTACAGCAAGCATATGAGTTGTTGCCCTCAGGTAATAGGTTAAGGATGCCTTCATTTAAGACAAACAGAGCCCGCCGATCATTTATACCTACTAGTATGTATGTTAAATAAGACAACTGTAACTTGGACTGAATAGCACATTTCACTTTGGTACTGAATAACTGCACTTTACTGTGTTTAAGTTGGGTTTTTTGTCAACCTGTCTTCTTGTCCTATAGAGGGGGGGGTGTTTGTCTATTGTGTTCTTGTTTATTGTAATGTCTTTGTATCAGATGCACTGAAAATGGCACAGAACAATTTTCCAAAAGGACAAATAAACTATCTATCTATCTATCTATCTATCTATCTATCTATCTATCTATCTATCTATCTATCTATCTATCTATCTATCTATCTATCTATCTATCTATCTATCTATCTATCTATATATCTATCTATCTATCTATCTAATTCAATGTCTTTTGGGAAACGCAGCCCTGACCATTTGGCTCACTGGTCCATGTCCATGTGTGCCTCCTACGCCAGAGTTTGCTGTGAGATCACAAGGTCGAGCCTCAAGGGGCGGACAGCACAGGAAGAGCACGGCGACATTTGCATTGCTGTGAACCGCCATTTACTGGCCACATTATTTTTAAATAAATACAAAAAATGACTGCCTGATGAAGGTCTAAGGCCCGAAAGCTTGCAAGTCAAGTAAAGCTTCATTGCACAAAAATAGACCTGAAGTGTGCGGATTGTCTTCTTTTTATACATAAATAAATGTACTACCTTTGCCATA
>NC_085875.1:10619365-10621865 GCF_034702125.1 Engraulis encrasicolus
TCATTCTTTGTGGTCACTTGAACAAATCCAACCGAGTGACAGCAAAGCAATTGTGATCTGTGTGCTTGTGATATGTCAATGCCCACACACGTGTACAAAATGACCTTTACCCATACCAAACCCATGAACCAATGTCCCTGAACTACAAGCACAATCACTTCTAAAAAAAACCCCACCTTTTCCAAAACACGACAAATTCTTTGGATTTCAGACAATTGTCATGAAGAAAAGCACTGGTTTTCTCATTCCAAATACTAAAATCAATCGCCATGCTACTTGTATGTGCACTTCCTCCTCACATGGGCAAACTCCTTTTGTAGCATTTTACACTCAGCTATCGTCACTCGATGCACACACATTACAGTAGATATTGATGAAGAGATAAGTGGATGCAGTCAGATAACACATAACAGTTCACAAACATAGTTGTTGAATGCGAAAATATGTAATACAAGGATTCACTGTTGTGCTGTGATTCAATATTTTACAGGAAGCTACTGTAGTATTCAGAGAGTAGTATAATCTTTTTCCAGTGTCACAAAAATGTGAAAAAAAATGTGTTACAGTGTGTAGAAGCCAATTGGAGCCAATTTGGATTGGAGCCAATTTTTGGTCCCCTAGGGGATATTCTTTCTCTGCATTTATCCCATTTGGACTAGTGAATCACATTGAGGTACACACACTAGTCCATAGCAGTGGGCTGCCTGCTGAGCAGCGCACGGAGAGCAGTGTGGGGGTTAGGTGCCTTGCTCAAGGGCACTTCAGCCGTGGTCCGGTCGGGCATTGAACTGGGAACCCTTGGGTTGCCAACACAGTGCTCTAACCACTGAGCCACGTCATCTCTGTGGTCTGAATCTAAAAATGATATTTCAGTGTCTTACAATTCAAATACTCTCTCTGCAGTAAGAAAAATAAGGCCCAATTGTATGGAAGGTCATGATGCGTATAGTGTTTTACCATTATGCACATTACTGTTCAAATAATGGCTTGTGTGTGTCATTTTTATTTTTTTAAATTGCCTTTTTAGAAAAGAGTACATCATTTTGAGACAAGACATTTGTTTTGCAGGAGAAGTGAGGATTTTTTCCCGTTTTGTGATTTTTTTTCTTGACAATTCTGTGCGGAGTTTTTTAGAAGTCGAGATATGATTCCAGAAAATGTGGTGGCAATTGAGGAAAACTTTGATACCTTCAGACATTTTCTGGAGCTGTATCTGCAAGAGTCTGCAGGAAAAATGTCCAAGAGATTATATCAGCACAGGGAATTAGTTTGGTTAAGTGTGCAGATAAAAAACAAACACATACGTGTGCAGTACATGATGAACACATGCACACAGATCAATGCATCCACACACATCCTGAAATCATGTAGCCATTTGCCACAAATAAAATATCCAGCACATAAGATAAACAGACACAAACATAATTATACAGAAATGCATAGCCATTGTACAGACACACACGTGGCGAGTGCACACACACATACACAGACACACACACGCACACGCACACACTCATGCACACACACACGCACACGCACACACACACACACACGCACACACACACACACACACACACACACACACACACACACACACACACACACTGTGCATGTGTATTTTTCATCCATAGCCACACACACACCCTGTCTTTTTCTCTCACACTGTGGAATAGATGCTGGAGCATACTTTCTTAATTTACAGTATAAGACAAAAAAAACTCCCCTTGCTGAAGCCTGTTGAGCATGGCCTCTCTTCAGAATCCTGTGATTGTGGGAACCTCTCTCCCTCACTCTCTCCCCGACTCTCTCTCGCTCTCTATCCTTCTCCTTCTCTCGCTCTTCTTCATTATCTCTCTCTCCTTCATTCCCTCTCTCCTTCTCCTTCTCCTTCTCCTTCTCTCTCTATCCTTCTCCTCTCCCTCTCACTCTCTCTCTTTCTCTGTCCTTCTCTCTCTCCTTCATTCTCTCTCTCTCTCTCCCTCTCCCCCCCTCTCTCCGCTCTCGTCTGCCCATCAGAGCTGCCTCTAGTGCCTGCGTGTGTGTGATAACGGCTGCTCTTACCTCCTCAATGTCTTCACCGTCTTCGGCGTTGCTGCTGCCGCCTGTTTATCCCACCGCTGTTACACATCCCACAACAGTGTGAGTGTGTATGTTGTCGCTCTGTGTGTGTGTGTGTGTGTGTGTGTGTGTGTGTGTGTGTGTGTGTGTGTGTGTGTGTGTGTGTGTGTGTGTGTGTGTGTGTGTGTGTGTGTGTGTGTGTCTGTCTGTGTGTGTGTGCGTGCGTGTGTGCGTGTGTATGCGTGTGCGCGTGTGTGCGCATTCGTGTGTTTGTGTGTGCTTGCATGTGTGCGTGCACGCTTGCATTCGTACAAGTGTCATACTGTACCGTGCCACCCTGCAACCCGCAACAGTAGCATCCGCCCCCCTCCTCTCATCTCTCTGCCACTGTGCTCAGCAGGCCGGTAGCATGCGTGTGTCTCTTTGACTTCTTGTTTTCCCT
>NC_085875.1:10629365-10631865 GCF_034702125.1 Engraulis encrasicolus
CATGTAGAACTGGTCTTATACTTTCCATAAAGTTGATGTGGCAATGACATAATGGTCCATGTTCATGGCATAGGGGATTCAGATGAATAGTGTGACTTTTTTCATGTTAATTGATGTGTTAATTTCCAATATCTTTGCATTAGATTGGTGGAATAGCTGTGACTCGGACAGAATTGTTATTTTGTATATTTACCACACTAAAATCATATAAATATTGAAAAACACCAAGTCAACATATTTAAACATTGATTTTATGCACTGAAAAACTAATTTAGTTGACATTTGGTCTTTATCCTGCTATAAATCTCTTTGGGTTGGTTTGGACCTCAACACCACAAATGCCACTATTAATGATATTTTTCGATATTAGAGAAAAACCAATAAAATAAATTTGGGGGGTGTTGTACTCTCATATCAGCTGTAATACATGGACAACATAATCACTAATTGTATCACTTTAGGAGGTATTAATAGTGAATTTATGCAGATTTTGATAGTTTTGGTCATCAAAAACGATTTGCATAATGTAAGATAAAAGACCAGTAAAGTCAAAAAGATGAATACATAAAGTAATATTTCCATGGATATGAATACATACCAAGTTAGCCATGAGATGAAAAACAATATTTGATGATAACTAGTGGTTTTGGGTATTTTATGGCTGAGTTTTGTTATCACGGGTCAAAAATGACCCGAACACCACAGGTGTATGCAGCTTACGAACACAACACAAGGGTTAAAAAAAACTATCAATATAAACAAGACAATAGCAATGATATATATAGTCAGGATTGTTTATTATTTGGTGTTGTTGTTTCACACTTTCGGGAGTGTGCTTCAGAGGTCAGAAAGAGTTGCGTAAAACTCTCTACGCCGCGATTGTTTCTCAATGTGGGCTCAACAGTTCAGTTGGAGGCTCTGTTACAAATGGAGGGGAATTAGTGTATTTTAAAAAAAAAAAATAACCTTGAAAGGTGTAGTGTCACACCAGTGTGACTGGAATGTGGAAAGTTCTACAGAATTCTGAGTGCCATACAATACAATTTGGAATTTTAGAATATTACATTAATATAGAACACATTCTTTTTCATAGAATGTTCAAAAACCCACATTTTTACCAAGGTAGACGTTGGCAGGCTAATAATAATAATAATAATAATAATAATAACAATAATAATACCTTAATTTTATATAGCGCCTTTCAAAACACCCAAGGTCGCTTTACAAAGTATCAGAGTAAGTGTGTGTAGGTTATGATTAGATCAAGAAGGTGTTTGTTCAAAAAAGGTTGAGAACCACTACGCTATGCTACTGTATACATACACAACTCCTCTCCACACAGTCAGGAGTTTGTTTCCAAGGAGGCACACAGATGTGTAGGCTGCAACTCATTACGCACCAAACTCACGTGCCCATTTTCACCCCCCTCTGCTTGTTTCATTTCCTAGCGATGGCTAAGGTGCAGTAGCAATTAGAGCCGTCCTGACCAGCTGCTTTAGCAGTCCAATGGTGTCTGAGGAGAGAGACTGCAGCACATTGTTTCATTTTCTGCATCTCTCTTACGTAACATCAGTACTGAAAAAGACGAAGAAGAAGAAGAAGAAGAAGAAGAAGAAGAAGAAGAAGAAGAAGAAGAAGAAGACGAAGAAGAAGACAAAGACAAAGACAAAGACAAAGACAAAGACGAAGACGAAGACGAAGACGAAGAAGAAGAAGAAGAAGAAGAAGAAGAAGAAGAAGAAGAAGAAGAAGAAGAAGAAGAAGAAGAAGAAGAAGAAGAAGAACCAAAATGATAATCTTTGCTGCCTTCTTTGTCCTGTCTTGTCCTGCATAATAAAATTAAGATAGGCCTATTTACTTATCCTAAATGTCACCTCTGTTAAAAAGCAACATCAGTGGCCCATTCTCTTCAACATATCTGAAATGCCCATACTAAATCAACACAATGCCCTATACCACGTGCTCCATAAGTAGTCTATGGAATTCAATATCATAATGCTAAAACATGTGTAGTAGGTGAAACAAATGTACCTAGAGTAGCAGTGGTATCAGTGTGCTTCTTCTTGCTATTTTAAATTAATACTCAGAGGTAAACACACTCATTAATCACGTTGTTTGCGACAGAGGTGGCTACGTCCCTATAGAACGGCAAGATATGTAATGGATTTGCACCCCGTATGGAGTTAAATTGTACAGTATATAACGTACTGCCATACCGCAAGTAGGACAGGGTGTGTGTGTGTATGTGTGTGTGTGTGTGTGTGTGTGTGTGTGTGTGTGTGTGTGTGTGTGCGTGTGCGTGTGCATGTGTGCGTGTGCGCGTGCGTGTGTGTGTGTGTGTGTGTGTGTGTGTGTGTGTGTGTGTGTGTGTGTGTGTGTGCGTATGTGTGTGTGAGTGTGTTTGTCTGTGTGTGTGTGTGTGTGTGTGTGTGTGTGTGCACGTGCGTGCATGCATGTGTGACAAGGATGTCGTCGACTCCCATTCTAAAAGTAGTGACTT
>NC_085875.1:10636865-10641865 GCF_034702125.1 Engraulis encrasicolus
GTGTGTGTGTGTGTGTGTGTGTGTGTGTGTGTGTGTGTGTGTGTGTGTGTGTGTGTGTGTGCGTGCGTGCGTGTGCGTGTGCGTGTGTTTTTTCGAAAAGCTGTTACGCATAATGTTGGTATGCTTTTGAATGTGTGTGTGTGTGGAGGGGTTGGTGTCCCATGGTGGTGGTGGTGGTGGGGGTGGGTACACAGAATAGAGATGGAGAGCACTGAGTACTGGTGGGGGTTGAGTCTTGAGGATGGTGGTGATGATGGTGGGTGAGGGGTGCAAAGTGAGTCCTGGGGTGGTGGTGGTGGTGGTGGGTGAGGGGTGCAAAGTGAGTCTTGGGGTGGTGGTGGTGATGGTGAGGGGTGCAAAGTGAGTCTTGGGGTGGTGGTGGTGATGGTGGTGGGTGAGGGGTGCAAAGTGAGTCTTGGGGTGGTGGTGGTGATGGTGAGGGGTGCAAAGTGAGTCTTGGGGTGGTGGTGGTGATGGTGGGTGAGTGGGGGGGGTGCAAAGTGAGTCTTGGGGTGGTGGTGGTGATGGTGGTGGGTGAGGGGTGCAAAGTGAGTCTTGGGGTGGTGGTGGTGGTGATGGTGGGTGAGGGGTGCAAAGTGAGTCTTGGGGTGGTGGTGGTGGTGGGTGAGGGGTGCAAAGTGAGTCTTGGGGTGGTGGTGGTGATGGTGAGGGGTGCAAAGTGAGTCTTGGGGTGGTGGTGGTGATGGTGGGTGAGTGGGGGGGGGTGCAAAGTGAGTCTTGGGGTGGTGGTGGTGATGGTGAGGGTGTGCAAAGTGAGTATTGGGGTGGTGATGATGATGGTGGGTGAGTGGGGGGGGTGCAAAGTGAGTCTTGGGGTGGTGGTGGTGGTGATGGTGGGTGAGGGGTGCAAAGTGAGTCTTGGGGTGGTGGTGGTGATGGTGGTGGGTGAGGGGTGCAAAGTGAGTCTTGGGGTGGTGATGGTGATGGTGGGTGAGTGTGTGTGTGTGGGGGGGGGTGGGGGGGGGGGGGGGGGGGGGGGGGGGGGGGGGGGGGGGGGGCGGGGGGTGCAAAGTGAAGAGGTGGAGAGCACTGATGAAAGCGGAGAGCAAGGTGGAATACATGAGCAGCCGGGCCCTGATAAATGTAACCCACAATTCCACATGACATCAGAGCATCAGAGGACCACCTAATCACCGCCTCAAACAGCAGATCAGACGCCAGCGGTAGATAAGGTGCACAGTCTTCATTTTATCAGACTGTCTGTCTTTGACTTCTGTCCTTACAACAAGGTGGAGTGGAACAGATATTATTGCCGAAAATATAGGCCTATTGGGCTTCATTAAGAGGAAAAAATATTCTGAAATGATTTGACAGACTTTATTTCTTATCCTCACTGCGTGGTTTGAGCACAAAGGTCACTGCTCTACTCTTTACATATCCAACTTCGTGTTCGAGCACAATTGTGAAAACAGAGCAATGAATCGGGTTTTTTTTGTGGTTGAGCAAGAGATAACGTCCTAATCACAGGTGTCATAACCTTGTGGTGAACAGCATCAATTTCGACATCTATATTTTACTCCACAATGTTTTGTCCACTGCATTGACTTTTTCAATTTTCTGTGTGAAAGAGAAATGTCACAGGGGTTAAGTGTACTTCTTTGCACGTTTAACATTTGGGGATAACAAGCCACTTTGACATAAATTATCCAATTTACTAGCTTCTGGATGACTGCCAAAGATTTGACAGTGCATTAACTGATTTATGCCACGGCTACGGGTGTGCTGTAATTGGGATGTGGGGTCGGGTCTCTCACCCAACTTTGCAGTGAGCCATTGCGTGGTGTTTTGGGACCATGCAGGGACGAGTATCTTCAGAGGCAGACTTTCCATTAGGCAAACCTAGGCAATTGCCTAGGGGCCCTGACAAAATCTGTCCTGCTTAGGGGCCCCAAAAGTCACACCAGTTGCAGTAAATACACACAAATCAGGCTTTGTCACTTATGCAAAGTAATCGAAGATACGTAACATGAACGTATGGGGGCAGCCGTGGCCTAATGGTTAGAGAGTTGATCTTTCAATCTAAGGGTCGCAGGTTCGAATCCCCCCTGACCTCTCCCTAGGAACTGTAACCAATACCTTGAAAAATAATAGTTGTAAGTCGCTTTGAAGAAAATTAAAGCATCAGCTAAGTGCAATGTAATAATAATAATGATAATAATAATAATAATAATGATAATAATAATGTAATAACATGAGACAAAACACCTATATAGTCTATATAATGACTTTTGAGGGCCCCATGTTGATCACCTAGGGTCCCTAAATGGCTATTTCACATGCAGAATCCCTCTGACTCTAATCCTCCTCAGCTCTCTCTCTCTCACACTCGCTCCGCTTCATCTCTCTCATTTATTGTTATTCTGATTCTCCTCATTTCTCTCTCTCTCTCTCTCTCTCTCTCTCTCTCTCTCTCTCTCTCTCTCTCTCTCTCTCTCTCTTTCTCTCTCTCTCTCTCTCTCTCTGATGACTCCTTTAGCACGTTCAGTCATTTGTGTATAAATATCAGGGTGAAAGTGTGAGATTTCTCGCCCTCTCGCTACCATTAGCTGCCTTAGCGCTGCAACAGTGCTCTCGTTTTGGGAGATTACAACTCTTGTTGCCTCCAGCCAGCCTATCTTCTGACTACTGCCTGTGGCTTAAAGAATGACCTGCACCTATGTTCATTTGTCAAAGGTAGTGGGCGACTTAAACAACATGCCAGGTGCAAGAAGGCCTATTGTTTTGGGTTTTTTTGGCTTTGTGTGTGTGTGTGTGTGTGTGTGTGTGTGTGTGTGTGTGTGTGTGTGTGTGTGTGTGTGTGTGTGTGTGTGTGTGTGTGTGTGTGTGTGTGTGTGTGTGTGTGTGTGTGTGTGTGTGTGTGTGTGTGTGTGTGTGTGCATGTCTGTGCGTGTGTGCGTGCATGCGTGTGTGCGCGCGCACGCGTGTGTGTGTGCATGTGCCTCCGTGTGTGTGTTTAGCGGCAAGCAATCCGCAGTGAGTTGAGAATCTCCAGGTATGATGAAATGCTGTCTCAGTGCAAGAAGCTTCATCATACTGTGCAGACAGACAGCAGGAATAGGAAAGCAAACACATCGCTCATCCTTGTTGCTTCACAAGGTGTACCGTACGCTCCTATACAATACTGTGTAATTAATTGCAGCTGACTAAATATAATGTGAAGCGCAAACTCCCATCAGCGCACTAGGGCGCTATTAAAGTGCATAGACATGTGTGATACAGAAGTGCATACAAAGAGTTCAGATGCAAAACCCCCTAACTCCATTTCTGAAGACCTGCACTTCTATATTTTTAGAGAACCCAGTTGTTGGTTTGGTTTACATTCATGTACTTGATAATACATATAAATAGTTATATTACATTAATAAAATATAAAAAAATATGCAATTTTGATAGCTTTGTAGTGAATAAAAATGAATTAAGATTATTTTCAGACAAGGCACTTAGGGGGTTTTGCATCTGAACTCGTCATACAGTAAATGTGCAGTATGTGGATATCTGGAGACCTTGCAGCAAACATACACTACAGTGCAGGCCAAAAGTGTGGACTCGACCTTCTCATTTCATTAATTCTCTTCATTTTTGTGGCTATATACAGAACTTAGTACATTTTCAGGGAGGGCTTCAAAATGGTGAATGAACACATGTATAATGTGCGTAACAAAAAAATCAAAATATATAAAAAAGAAAAATAATTATTTAAAAATATATAAAAAATGCCAAACAGTGACGTCAACACAGCAAAACCGAGGGCTCCACATTTATTTCAAGTAAAAATACCCTGTCAGTCGAGTCAATTTTAATTGATATACACGTAAGCAATACAAGAGATATTTTAATGGGTCACTTGGTCAGCATAGCTGGTTATCTAGGTGAAACAGTGATACAAAAAGTAAAACTAAAAGTGAAAAACCCTGTCACAGATTCCCTCCAACACAGGTTTGACCTCTCCAAGTAACTGGCTATGACTTAATATCAGGAAATGTCTCTAATAAAATGGTTGTATTGGCAAGTGTTTAAAGCTAGGTTTTAGATTTCAAAATTCTAGTTCTACAATTCTAGTGAGTTATTGGAGGACTTTAATGTTCAGTTAGGATTGACATGACTGCCTGGGCATTTTTATTTGAAAATAGACAAAAATAAGCTTACTGAAATATGTGGGGCCATCAGTTGTGCTGTGTTGACGTCAGGTGGATAGACAGCTGACATTGCTGTTGGACAACAGCTAGAATTATATTTCTTGGTAAGAACGTATTTCTCCATGTGATCAAGCACAGTTTTGATGCCATGCATGAAAATACACAATGAAAATCCACGAAAATAAAGAGAATGCATGAATGAGAAGGTGAGTCCACACTTTTGGCCTGTACTGTATATCAGCGGTTCCCAAACTTTTTCAGCGGGGACCCGTTTTGGACTTCTTGGAATATTTTCGCGACCCCTCAGTCACCATTAGCCTGGGAACTCCCATACTGCCTTTAGTTCTACAAAATCGTTTCGATCTGAAAGACAGTCTGGTGAGGATGACTCATAACGTCCAAGATCATGGGCACTGTGTCATAATGGCCAAGCATTCCGACCTTAACAGTTTCTCTGCCCAATCAGAGAGCAGGGCAGTGTGTCATAATAGCCAAGTATTCTCTCCCCTACGGAATTTACAATAGGCAACTCCCCAGACCTAATCTCACTTGTGATTAAGTCTGGTGTTAACCAGGCAAAGTCACCATAGTCTTAGTCTAGCAGTGAATGTCTAGCAAAATTAGCGGGGCAATTTTTTTTTACCATTAATATTGCAAGATTTTCCATTAGTAGTTTGTCCGCTAATATTGTTAGAAATCCACAGACAGCAAATACATCTATTAACCAAGTGAATACAAGTTATTTTTGTCCGCAACCCCCCTTCATGAAGTCCCGCCACCTAGTTTGGGAGCCACTGCAGTATATGAAGCCCGTATTGTGTGTGTGTGTGTGTGTGTGTGTGT
>NC_085875.1:10644365-10646865 GCF_034702125.1 Engraulis encrasicolus
ATAGAGCAGTCGTTCTCAAACTTTTTGTGTGAAGTACCACCCGAGAAAATATTGAGCTCTCCGAGTACCACCTTGACAACCAACATTAGAATATCACAGCAAAGGCCTTCCGTATTCACTTTTGCCAGTCAATAGGCTACAGGAGAGGTTCATAACGGCATCAACAGCTACAGTCACATTCAGTGCAAGTTTATTTTTCAAATTTCTTGCTTGCCTAGTATTATTCTGCATTATGTTTTCAGATTCATACAGTTCAATATTACAAAATGTGAGACCAAAGACACATTTTCCTCTGCAACAACTTCTCCTTCAAATCAATGCACAAAAAATGAATTGTTCTAAGTACCACCAGAGATGTCTCAAGTACCACCAGTGGTACGCGTACCACAGTTTGAGCACCACTGACATAGAGAGTATAGTACATGGTATCACACTCAGAGTGAAGACTCAGTTACTTCATCAGTAAAAACATCATGCTCCACATGCAAGTTACTGAAGACACATGCTGAATACATTATACCCTGTGGCTGCTTGGGCTAATGACAGCACTTGATCACGCAGTTTTAGCCACTTAGCATTAACATTATTTCCCAGCTTCCTTCTCCTATAAGACTCTTAATGAGGCGAAACATGATACTGTAAGAGTCTGTTGAACCAAGCTTGTACTGTAGCCGGGCAGAGCTTTGTTCAGGCCAACATCCCATAGATTCCAATTTGTTACAAGTACTAGGATCCATGGCTTGGCAGATTTACACAACTACTAACAGTCACATCATTGACTATGATTCGATATACACAACATTCATCAGTCTCGCTATCTGGGGATTCTTGGACAAGGCAACAGCAGAGAATAGAGGTGAGTGCAGCATACAGGAGCTGAAATGAGCAAGGACAGGTGCATTTCTCGAAAAACAGAGCTGCTAACTACGTTAGCTACTTTGTTGTTTGCAATGCAATTTCCCATTGACAGCTATCCAAGTTGCTAGCTGGCTAACAACTATGCTTTCGAGAAATGCACCCCAGGTTTGTTACTCTGGGAATCGAGAAGAATCATAAAAACATGGAAAGAAAACAAAATCTCTGGAACAGGGTCAAGTCAAGTGACACGACATTCATAAACATACAGCGCATGGCACCACACTCAGAATGAAGAGTTACTTTATGGAGTTCCATATTCTGCAGCTGAGGACACATCCTGAATACATTATATCCCGCGGCTGGCTGGGCTAATGATAGCACTTGATCATGCGGTTTTAGGCACTTAGCGTTAATATTATTTCCGAGCTTCCCTCACCTATAAGACTCTTAATGAGGCGAAACACGAGGGTAGTATTGCCTGGCTGTCGCACTACTGTAAGCTCAACGACAGACCTTGGGGTGGATAAAAGATAACAAAGATGGTGGCGTACTGTATGTTTTCAGGGGTGTGATCCACCCATGTCTATCAAAATGCCTCTGGACAGCGCTGAATTGAAGAGGACCAAGCAGCATGATTCTGATAATTATGTCCATGCATATGGCATTGACCAGTCTGACATTCTAACAGTACTGACTAATAATTGATTAAAAAAAAGATATAATTGAAAAACATCTTCTGCCTTTTATCACCAGTAGGGTGGATTACTGTAACAGCCTTTTACCGGCATATGGCGGCCCAGGGGTAGCCTGATTATCATCGACTTTCAAATCTCTTTGAGACTTGGTCTGACCAAGAGCATAACAATTAACGTTTCCCAAACGGCATGGTTGACCTGCCTCCCTAGGTTTGCTTCTGGTTGACAGGTGTCAGGCAAAGTGGGTGGAGTTCCCCATTTTTCTGGAGATCAGAAATGATATTTACATTGCTCTTGGCCTGACTATAAGCAACGGCAAAAATGTTACGTCACTAGGAAGGCGTGGCCTGGCTGCCCCAGGGGGACATGCTCAGGGTACCTCAGTCATGGAGGAGGATGGGGGAGAGCACTGGTTAATTACTCGCCCCACCAACCTGGCGGGTCGGGAGTCGAACCAGCAACCAAAGCACAGTAAGTCTTGCAGCTAAAAATGTCAATCTGTGGAAATTCAAAATGGCAGAATGGGAGAAGATCCACCTTTTCATGTATGAAAAGTGCAGTTTTCACACTCATAATGAATGCTCAGAATTTGATGGTGGTCGTAAGTACTTGTGAAAAATGTAACATTTGTCAATGAGCAGCATACATTTTGGAAAGAAACTGCTAAAAACACAGTGTACCTTTACTACCCCCACCTGTTTGCTTAGATCAATCAATCAATCAATCAAGAGTTTATTGTCATTGTCAAAAAGGCAACGAAATTGTGTTTCGGGTACAATACTTAGTAGCAGCAAAAACTAATACAAAGTTTAGTACACCTGGGACGACTGCGCACTGCGCGCATCCACCTTCACAAATCTTGGTTTTAGACAAGTGTTAGACAACATTGGGTAAGGATGAGGAGAAAAAAAAGATTCCATAGCTCCACATTGCAAACATTACAATAT
>NC_085875.1:10651865-10659365 GCF_034702125.1 Engraulis encrasicolus
GTGTTGCCCTCTCAATGCAGCTTTTCATTTCAAGTATTTTGACGATTCTGCGATTCTGTGATGTGTCTCTCACACACAGGGAAGCTAACAGGGGTTGGCAAATGGGTGTTGTCCCAAGCGAAGCGAGAGAGGGGGCCCAGCTTCATTAAATTGTATTGTATTGAGTGTGTGTGTGTGTGTGTGTGTGTGTGTGTGTGTGTGGGGGGGGGGGTGGGGTTGTGACCTGATGCTATCTCAAAAGTCCAACTTTGAGATAGTTATTGTAATGTAGGCCTATACTATTCATTTCATGATACCGTACTTACGTTGATCTCTGATGTTTGTAATATACTAGCTGCTGTACAATGCAAGCATTACAGGCTACTGGAAAGTCTTCTCCAGTCTGTAGGACTGTGAGGTCTTCTGAAAGTGGTGAAGGGAATCCTCCTGGGTGTCGTGTCTCCTTCCAAAACCATTTAATCACTCCATGATACTAATGTCCGCTAAAAGTCAAAGGTGTGTTTTTCAGGGCCCTGCTGTGGCCTAATGGTAGGGCACTGGGTTACTATGCCGGTTATCCGGGTTCTGGCCCGGGTCATTTACCAGTACTTCCCCGTCTCTCTCTCCCCACTCGTTTCCTGTCCCTCTCTCACTATCCTGTCACAAATAAAGGCACAACAGCCCTAACCAAATTTCTTTACAAAATGTCAGTATACATACTTCTACTCGTAACATATACCTACACTGTTGTTTCGTATACTGTGTGTTGTTGGTTTTTGAACTGACATGACATTGCAAACAGTCAAGCTACTGGGAAGTCTTCTGCAGTTTGTTTGTGTGACTGTGAGGTCCTCCGAAAGGGGTAAAGGGATCCCTCCTGGGTCCCGCGTCTCCTTCCAAAACCCTTCAACACACTCCATAATGGCCACATGCATCTCAGTGGCGGTGGCAAGCGGAGGCACAGGTCAGCGTCCGCACATGGATCATCTCTTGATACGACAGTCCTCTGGGGTTTACATCTCCTTCTGTCTTTGTCGTCTCTTTCTCTCTTTCCATCTCCCTCTCTTTTTTTTCTTTCTCTCTCTCCATCTCTCTGTCTTCTTTTCCGTCCTTATTCAGCACTGCCGTCTCTCTTTCTTTCTCTCTCTCTTTATCGCTCTTGCTTTTCCCTCCTGCTGCTTCTGCATCAGCGTTTATTTTTTTCTTCGTCCTTCCCTTCCTCACTCTCTCTTTTTCTCCTTCTCTTTGTGATGATGAATGTGCTGACCTTGGTAAGCGCTTCCACATTTTCAATAAACCCACAAGAGTCTCATGGGTGTGTGGGGGGTGGGGGGGGGGGGGGGTGCTGGGGGCTGGAGGCTGGGGGGGAGCGACAACAAAAAGTGCACGTCTGGCGTAATCATGAGCAACATACATACCATACATACACAGACAGCCAGCAATTGTGTCTCATGCTGTCTCTCAGTAGAGTACAGGCTTACCCACATCAAGACTACTACACAGTGTTGCATCTATATAGTTACAATCCCTCCCCAAATACTCAATGGAAAACATACATAGATTGTGGAGTTCTTCAAAAGTATAGTCGGCCTATACTGTAAAACTGGGAAGTAGATTTCAACTGTATGACTGTCGTGTCTGTTGAATGGAGCAGCTTTGGTCTACTGGTTAGGGAGTTGATATATGGATCAGAGGGTTGTAGGTTCAAACCCCACCCTAGTGAGTAGGTAATGGTTGAAGTACTGCTGAGCAAGGCACCTGACCCCACATCACTCCTGGGACTGTAAAAAATGCCATATAATAACTAGAGATGCACCGGATCCTGATTTTTAGGATCCTGCCGGATACCGGATCCACTGCTTAAGATCCTGCCGGATCCGGAACCGGATACCGGATCCTACAAAAGGGTTGAAACATATAGTCTACTCCCACACGTGGGCCCTTTTTATTACATTGGCTCAAACTATTTTTTAGACTCATTGGCTTATTGCCACACAGCCTGCATTGGCCGCTTCCAAAGTTCTTTCACTCCATGCAGCAATTGGGGTTGTGAAAGACTCACTGAAAAACCCAGGCTAGAGATGCACCAGATCCTGATTTTTAGGTAACTGCCGGATACCGGATCCACTGCTTAAAATCCTGCTGGATCCGGATCCTGTGAAAAACCCTATTATCCTGCCGGATCCGGAACCGGATCTTGGATCCTGTGCATCTCTATTAATAACTGTTATCCACTTTGGATAAAAACAACAGCCGAGTGTAATGTAATTAATTGAATCCCAACAACTACAACATCACTGTCTTGCCTTCTGTCTAGATCTAAGGAAAAAAAGGAGGAACACACAAGGCTTGTGTCAAAAACTGTATATTTTAGGCGAAAAATGACAAAATACATTTTTGGAGACGTTGAACAGCGAAACGTCTGTTGCACCACTTTCAGCCACTGAGTTCTTTTGTAATTTTTCGCCTACAATATAGGAGTGATTCTACGATTCCCCTACGCTTTTGGCAAAAGCAAAATGTCAATTATCAGTATTTTTTTTTTCAACTAAATGACCTAGATGTTTAAATAGTGTATATATTTAAGTTTCCAAACAAACAAATTGCCAAGCTTAATCTTAAATCATTTGATAAATACTCTAATGAAAGCGAACATTTGCTTAATTATTTTGTCAACAGTGTTATGGACAAATACTATGTCATTTCAAACATATATAAAAATACTACAGAGTTGAAACAATATATGTTTGAAAGTGCTTATGTCCCTTAGCAGTAATGTTGTCATTAATCTGTGCAACTGATATAGAAAATGTGATTGTTGAGCTTCATAAGTAGGATTTTATGAGTCACTGTGATACAGACTGACACATTTTTCATCATAAATCCCTGTAACGTCTGATTTGAATATAGTCACCCTCCTTACACAAGACTTCCTTCTCCAGAGATAATCCCTAGTGTATGTTCATAGGATTTTTCCAACACATAAGGGATCAATAGCTCAAAAACACTTTCAAAACAGCCAACCGTGTTACTCAACTGTGTTACGGTCAACAGTGCAGGGGAACAAGTTGGCACTTTTTTAGGAGAAAAAAACAGAGCAGACAAACCCATCTCCCTAGAACACAAATTATTTTGTTTGTTTGTCTTTCAATATGGATATAAATTGGCAAAAACATACTCCTCCTCAACTGTCATCAGTGTTGCCAGATTGGGCTGGTTCCCGCCCAATTGGGCTGCTTAGGATGGCCGTGTGCGGGTAAAAATGGCATCTATCAGAAAAACCTTCCCACTACCATATAAATCAATAGAATTGGGCGGGTTTTTAGGGCGGATTTTGATCATTTTTTGGGCTGGAAATCATCAGCCTCATCTGGCAACCCTGACTGTCATACTTAATTGTAACACCATTGACGGTAACACCGTTGACATTTCAGCCATTTTTATGGTGTTGTGCTAACTGAGGACCTCAGAAGTTCCACCACAACACCTTAATCAATGTATCTGTATGCTTTATCTGTGTTTTTCTACATGTGATTTCTAATTCAGATTCTTATGAATATGAAGAGTTCAGATGCAAAACCCCCTAAGTGCCTTTTCAGAAATTAATCATAATTCATTTTTATTTAAGACAAAACTATCAAAATTGCATATTTTTTATTTTATTTATGTAATATAACAATTTATATGTATTATCAAGTACATGAATGTAAACCAATCCAACAACGGGGTTCTCTAAAAATATAGAAGTGCAGGTCTTCAGAAATGGAGTTAGGGGGTTTTGCATCTGAACTCTTCATATGTTGATAACACCGTTGACAGGCAATTTTTCCCGCTATGAGAACATGAAAAAGAATGGATTAAATTATGGAAGGATGGAGCTCAAAATTGACCAAAAAGTCTTCCCGTATCCTGCCAAAGAGGTTATGACATCACGTGATGTTATTCGTATGGCCTAAGACCAAACCATTACTGATTTATGGAGGAGGTTTCAGACCGTGACACGGTTAACACAGTTTTCGTGGACACACACAAAATGGCAAATTTCATGTATAATGGAAAGGACAGTGGTCTTTCTGACAGTTTTGTCATATTGTGATGATTACTGTGAATCAACATTTGCAATCGTCTTGGGCAAAACAAGTTTCTTTACATGCTAATATGAAGACTGAATCTGACATTTGGAAAACAGGACGGCATGAAAACGCCCAAAACCAATATTAAATATTCATTCTTGCTGAGGGAAATAATGCTATGTCTACACTTTCTGTATTATATGAAAGATAAATGTTTTCTAATGTCCAAAACATCATTGGATGCAGTTAATAGTTAGTGGAATTGCCAAATAAAATCCACGGACTTAAAAGTGTAGGCGAATTAGAGAATCACTCATAGGCTACAGTTTTCGACACAAGCCTTGTGTGTGGCTCCTTTTTAGTTACTTTTAGTGATTATTGCTTGTGAAAGGCGTAGACGCCAACATCTTTGTATTTTCCTTGGGATCTGTCTATAAATTCTGCAGTTAATTCATTCTTCATTATGGTCATAATACTTGCCGAAATTACGTACAATGTACAAATTTTGACATTTGCAATGTTGCACTACCTCAAGTGTTCTTCCTTGTGTTTCCCTGTGTTGCTTATCTATACCTTACCTGTCTCCTCATTCACTGACACACATTTTTACCTTGCATCCCTTTCTCTCTCAACCCCTCTCTCTCTCTCTCTCTCTCTCTCGCTCTCTCTCTCTGTCTCTCTCTCTCTCTCTCTCTCTCTCTCTCTCGCTCTCCACTTTTTAAATGCAGCAGGAGCTGAAGCACACAACCACCAGCTTTCATGTATCACGTCTCTCCTCGGTGCTAGCCCCAAAAATTAATTGTGATGTAGTCGGACAAGTATTTCACTCTTCTGCCGGTCTCATTAAGAGTCTCACTCTCTCGTGTATGTACCGACTCTTTGACGCGTGCAGTAGGAATAAAGAATCCTCTGCAGATGTCAAAACATTTCCCGATTCACATCCATGCTTGTTCTTACTTTCAGTGCCCCCACCCCCCCCCCTCATTCGCTCCCCTCCCATCCCATTTCCATCTCTCTTCTTCACTTCACTTCGCTGCCCCACCAACATCACTCTCCTTCTTCCAACTAACGTCTTGTCTTAATGTTTCATCACGCTGTTTTAGCTAGCTCTGGGCGCGTTGGTTGGGAGTCCCCTTCCTAGGCTATGGCTCAGCGGAGGCCTCAGGCTATGCTACTTCTAGAAAAATCTGCTATGAAAGTATTTCCCTTTAGACAATGTGATCACACACACACACACACAATGGCACATTACAGCACATGTCGCACATATTCAAATTCAACCTTTGCATACAACCAAGCAGGGGGCATCCATGGAGAGGCCTGGGAAGAGCAGTGCTCTCTAAAATGGAACAGTTAAATTAAAAATTAAATTAAAAGTCAAATTAAAAGTTCCAAGAACAGATTTCAGATTGTCACTGTGCGGTAAATGTTATCAGAGGAAGCTAAAAGTTCTGTGTGTAAACTATATTATCATGACTTTCAAATCTCTTCGAGACTTGGTCTGACCAGGAGCACAACAATGAGCATTCTTAATGGGGCACCTAAGTCACGCCCTTCTACTTCCGATCTGTGGGGCTGGAGCGCTCAACATTTTGAATTGGAGTTAATGGAGCGAGTCAAGCTAAATCCTCATCCCGTTTGGCATGTGCTCCGGATTTCAAATATGATGGCAGTGAATTTGAAAGGTTTGGATTCGCGTCGTAAGACCACCCATTTGCGACACGCAAGAAACGTTATTTTAGCTTTTGTGCAAAACTGTGTTAGAGACTACACATGCGCCTCGCATATCTGACGTGAACCGATGCACAGCCAACCCTACCGCTGCACCGAGGCTTAAGTGGCTGCACGTCGGACATGCGACGTCTGTTGTGTAGTCCAAATAATTACATATTTTTGCACACACACAACTCAAAAATCGCTTGCCAAGTGAAGTCAACAAGCACACCATTGGTTGTTATTAATTCTGAGGCACAGCTTATGTGTGATCGACGGGGAAATGCTGGGTGGATCGGAAAATAGCTTTGATCAGTCCATTACAGCCAAGTTTTTGCGTTCCCAGCCCCACGAGCCGCCCGGAAGGGGTGGAGACTTAGGTGCCCCATGGCATTAAAAATGGCATGGTTGACCCACCTCCCTTCGTTTGCTATTGGTCGTGGGCAGAACAGGCTGAGCCAAAGTTTAAACCAAACATGTCTTAGTCCCAATGGAATGTCTCTGCTTGAACAACGTCACCGCCTTGAACACGCCTCTACCCAGGGCGGTTGGAAATGCTCAAAGTTGATTAGTTCCCGACAAAGTGGATGGAGTTTCCCGCCATGGAGGGAAGAGAATCGTCATGAACAAGCTCCTGGCCTGAGCTAGTGTAGCTGAGCCGAAGGTGTTGCGTCACTGCGAGGGCGGAGCCTGGGGAGCACGCCATACCTCCTGTGGCACTCTGTAATAGTCATTGAAAACCATAGTACTGAAATACTATGACATAACGCAGGGCCTGTAGTAACGTAGTATGACTTGGTCATTGCCATTCTGCAGCAAATTTATAACGCAGCTCCTTCCAAGAGTAACGTATATGTCTACAGTTACCTCTACAGTAGCTTAAATCTCTACAGTCACTTCTACAGTAACATACTGTATATGTCCCATTGCCCAGAGTGGCAAATGGAGAGCATCCCATTTTTAAAGTGTGCGTGGGCAGTGTGCCATGCTCAGGGTAGGCCTACATCATGGGGAAGGATGGATGAAAGAGAGGATTGGTCACTCACCTACCTCTCATTGTCAGGAAATAAACTTGCGACCTTGTGAGTCTAGTCCTTAAGCCACTAGCCAATGAGTGTATACCGGGGGAGCCATTACTGTATACCGGGGGTATTCAATTAAATGTCACCAAGGGCCAGTTTTTCAAATTCCTCTGAGTAAAGGGGCCGAACTATATGTATGTATTATGGTTGCCGACTGTCAATGAAAAAAATACAGGACACTTCATTGAAGAAGGGTGTCTGGGGGTCCTCCCCCAGAAAGCTTTACATTTCTTAGATGTAATTTCCTGCATTTTAACGTCCCTTGTCCAGTTTCAGCTTGAAACGGAACCCATACTCTAAATTCGATTCTGTATTTCAAGGGGCTTGTGGAGGGCCAGAACCTTGCTGTCCAAGGGCCGCATCTGGACCCAGGGCTACCATTTGAATAGCCCTGCTGTATACAATAATATATTGTATGCATTATACTGTAAAATAAGACTTTAATATGGACTGTTCATGTGCAGCCACTCAACAGTACCCCAAGAGGACATTTTGGTCAATGTGTGTGTCTTGGGTGCATTGACGAATTCGAACAAACAAGTAGTCTAGATCTATGTCTGGTAAACAACAACATCACTGTAAAACCCACCACTGTAGTTGCCCACACAAAACACACCAAAAAATATAATTTGGAATGACATAAATCTGTTGCT
>NC_085875.1:10664365-10671865 GCF_034702125.1 Engraulis encrasicolus
ACCACTACCAACTACGAACCAGAGTTTCAGCCAGCAGTTGAGCTCTGATGCAGATGTCAGTACTAATAAGATGATTTCCAAGAGAACAAAACAGCTTTCGGCTGTATGCACCTGTTAACCCTCCATCACCCCATTAACTGTCTCTGACTGCAACATCACCCTGTTTAACCTTTGCTTGTTAACACGTCCATGCGCTTCTAGATGGATTCAGCTACAAAACGATATAGGCAGGGTTGGACTGGTAATCTGGCACTCATGGCATTTCCCAGTCCGCAGGGACCACTGTTCCCATAGAGAATGGACCAAAATGTGGAGGTGACAATACACTGACAAGGCATAAAAAGAGTATCTGTTGTTCAGTCCTCCATTACACTCTGCAAATTAACAAAATGAAACAAGTCATGCAAAAACCAACACAAATGTGTGGTGCTGTGAGATGTTGGAGGCTTCCATGGGGTGCACTGTGTGTCTTCACGTGCATCTGTTTTCGTTTTCACCAAAGCTGCTGATATGACTTCCCTCTCATCTTTAACATGCCACCAGCTGACATCACTGTGCTTATACTGTTCTTCACATAGGATGGAAAATACGAAAGGAAACAGTCTGTTATTTCAGCCTGATCTCCAAAAATCCCGTGCTCCTGGACACGGATGTTAAGGACACAAAATCCGTGTCCAGGAGCACGGATTTTGCCAAAATTCCCTGCTCCTGGACACAGAATTGTTTTCCGTGATGGGCACACAGAAGTGCTTTCTATATTCCCACAGCACTGTCATTAGAAAATACATACCAAATGCTAATCCTAAACAAAATAATGCTATAGCAATTTAAGTTGTGCCTGACCAAAACATTCCCTAACCTTAACCTGTCATTAAAGACATATTTTTAAGAAATACCTTTTCCAGTTGGTTGATAGGCTATCAAATTCATATAATGAATGAAAGAAGAATACTAGCTGTGCCCAGACCAAAACAATTCCTAACCCTAACCTGTCAGTAAGAAAGGTTTTTTTGAGAAAAAATATTTGAAATTAGAAAAATCCTGAGAAAACAGACTGTGGAAACAGAACTGTGGGAGTATAGAGAGAGTACTTCTCTGTGTTCATCACAGAAAATAATTTCGTGTCCAAAAGCACGGAATTTTGGCAAAATCCGTGCTCCTGGACACGGATTTCGTGTCCTTATTATCCATGTCCAGGAGCACAGAATTTTTGGAGATCATGTTGGTTATTTCAACAGCCATGATAACTTACCTCTTTTATTTGGCCTAATGGTTAACTGCTGTGTGCCAAATTCTGTGCCATCCTTGCCAAGACAGAAGATCTTACTTTTCAAGGTATGCCGTGGCAGACAAAGAACATAAAGATGGAGTGTAGAGAGTACATTTTGTATAGTCAATTTTAACTTTAAGCCCAGTCTTGGTCCTACAGTATTTAAGCATTGAATGAACACATTGAATGAATTTAAGTATTGAACGACATTTATACTGAATGCCACTTTGCAAATGTCAAGATCAAAGTGTAATGTGTAATAAAGTGGAAGATAGGTCAATAGAATATACCGGTACCAACATGCCATGAGATGATGTGAAGTATGATATGTCAAGGGTGGGGCACTCTGTGTCTTCACATGCTCTGCTGTCTAGACCTGATAATGTATCTGTGTTTGAGTTGATGCCACATCCACCATACGGTAGTGCTGTAGTTCTGACTTCCTCTCATCTTTTCAACATGCCAGCAGCTTACGTCACTATGCTTCCACTTTTCTTAACCATTGGTAGCATTTGGCAGACACATTTCTTCTTAACATGATATTTTTGCATTTCTGTTCTTCGTGAGATTAGTAGAAGCACGTTCTCAATGCCCATAAAAGGAATGCTATCACAGTCTGAATAGCATGCGTCTGAAATCTATTCAATCTCATTTGCTGAGCACCCAAATGGGACTGTGCAAATATTTTTTGCCTGTTTTTTTGTTTGTTTGTTTTTTTTAACTGAAGGCTTAATAGCCTCTTCTTTTTGAAAATATACGTTTAACTAGTTTTGTGCAACTCCTTCCATGTTGTTTTATGCCAGGAAATATTTACCTTGGACCACAGTATGTTTTAGGCAGCTCTCTCTAATGGTGAAAACAAAAACTATTTCCATAGACATTGATTTCAATGGTGACATTGTCCGTATATAAAATGTAAAATAAAATACAAACAGGTGTTAGAAACTAGTAAAACATGTCTTCAAAAAGTACAGATTGATGAGGTTTCAGGGGAAATGGTGAAAAGTATTTGGACATTACCACAAGGTATTTCAAAAGTTTTTCAGATTTGAGAGGTATCCTGTTTGGACTATGTTGGAACTTGTTGAGGATTGAATATTATGAAAGTGTCTACTAATCTCAGCATGATCAAAGTAACAAGAGCCCACGTTGAGTAGAAGTATGTCTTCTGAAGACTTGAACATATTTCTGCAGAGTAGAGTACAGCAAAATACTGCAATAAAATGCTAATCAACATTCAGGGACTTCTGTGAGAATGTAGAGCTAATTTGCTCTGCTAATTTGCTAATTTTGCTGCAGACTACACCTATTCATGTAGCCTACCAGCATGCCAAATGTAAGCATACAGCTGTTTTGCTATGACCTTCCTTTGCAGCAAAACAATGGGTGGACAACATTAACACCCCCTGTCCCTTTGGAAAGGATACCATTTCACTTAAAATGGTATTTCAATCCTTTCTCTTGGATTTCTAAAGAACACCTTACATATAAATGCCGTTAAAGTAACAGTAAACTGCTGGCATCTCTGCTGCCAGCTCTTAACTGTTATTTTACGGAAAAAATATGAACAGTGCAGGTAAATGCACTTAGTTCATGTCCACCACTGCACAAGTTAAAGGGCAACTCCTGCCAATTTCAATGTGCTGTTGTATTGTTCACGCTACCCTTGACTTGTCAGTACCCGGTGACGCCGCAGTTTTTGGCCCAGTCCTTTCTGAGATATGAGCTATTCTAATGGGGGCAATTTTTGTTTACATTTTTTTTTTTTTTTAAATGAGCATAGGCCTATTCCAAATATTTTCCCAAAATGTATCGCTAGCTGTTTGCTAGCTGTCTGCTGATGTTGCATAACCTTTTGGATGTTTTTGGGAATAAATATATATATATATATATTTTTTTTTTAATGTAAACAAAAGTTGCCCCCATTAGAATAGCTCATATCTCGGAAAGGGCTGAGCCAAAAACTGCAGCGTCACCGGGTACTGACAAGTCAAGGGTACTGGGTAGCGTGATTAATACAACAGCACATTGAAATTGGCAGGAGTTGCCCTTTAAGGGATCACACATTCCTCGGCATGGAAACGCAATAGGTTGGAGAACAGAGACAGTGCTGAGAGTGCAGGGCAAACAGAAAACCAGGTACTGAAGAGTGGGGGTCAACGATAGAGAAACAGAGATAAAGGTTCTGGATCAGGGCAAGAGAGAGACAAGTAGGTGCAGCAGGAAGGCAGGTGAGTGAGGCTGACTGGCAGGCAGGTGGATTACCAAAGTCCAGCCGCAGAGGGAACTGTAAATGTTCCCCTGTCTTAACTGCTGATTTCCTGTTTCCACCTGTAACTTCCACCTCTCTGCATCTCACTCAGGGCAGTTTCAATATATTCGGGGGCCCTAGTCAAAAAGGGGTTTAGGACCCCCCTTTTCCCTCTACAAATTGAGGAGGGCCCATACTTCAAGAGAAATGTCGATAGCCGTATCATTGCACTTATCGGTCATTGAATTTAGGGAGCTTTTGCCTCACTCACTACATTGCCATTACTGTCATTTGAATACAAGTACATAACCAGTCATTACAATGGGGTGCCCTTTTCACCCAGGGACCCTAGGCTATTGTCTAGTTTGCTTGACTAATTGTGACGGGCCTGATCTCCCTTTCCCCACCCTGATATACCTGTACACCTGGGCCACAGAGCGTCATTGTGACAGAGAGCCCCTAACACAGCCAATCCTAGGACCAGTTGGTGCATGTTCCAGTACTCTTAAGCGACATACGCGACCCAAAGATGCTCTGGATCCTCTTCTTTGTCCTTTTCCTGAGGGCTACTCCAACCCAGAGTGTATCGCTTTTTGACAACCACACCAAAGCCCAGCACGAGGGTAAGACTTTCAGCATTATCAGAGCCTTTGTTATAACCTTGTTGTCACCAAATGGTAATGACCATGCCATGTTAATGTCATAGTAATACTGTTATGATGTAGCTAAACTTTTTCAGCAAATAGTGAATAATTGGCGGCAATCCCAACAGACACAAATATTTTTATGGGTTCATTTGATCATATGGATCTTTAGTATCAAAAATCCTTTAGTGGAGGTCTACTGTAAATCGTGTTCTCTATCAGCCCTTCCATTCGACTACTCTCCCATGGGTATACATCCTCTCAGAGTACATCCATCGAATATTATTGCCATCCCTGCCGACAGGCTAAAGGCTGCCTAGCCCCACTTTGCCGCCTTCAAAGGGGGCTATGAAAGGCAGCGGATGTAGTCTGCGAGGATGTATACCCATAGGAGAGTAGTCTTCTCTCCACTCCTTCAGAGAACCAGGGACATATGCACGTTCTTATGCTTTTCATTATGTGACCCTTAGCAGATACCTTTATTCCAAGAGGCAAATGAAAGTGGAGAATACAATGCTATGTACACATGAAGACAGAATTGTCCATGTTAATAATTTAAATAACCTTAAAATACTGAATGGTCTTGGCAATGGTCAATGCCAAACTTAGAGCTGATTACTTTTTTGCCAATTAGCATTGGGGAGTTGAGGTGTTGTGCTTTCCAGTCAAAAAGCACAGCACTCTCATAGTGCCCTTCGTCATCAAATAGACATAGGCCCACTACGTATATTTGTAATACTACAGTACTGCATAGTCCTTTCTTATGAATACATAACAATTCCCTAAAGACTGCCTGGTTTGTTTGTGGTTGTTTGCAGTTTACTCTGGAAGTGGTGATGGGTTTCCCACAGACCCCCTTATGAAAATCGACCAAGGTAAATCATGGTTTCCATGGGTTTTGAGCATGGTTCGGCACTCATGGGTTTAACTACTACTGTATACCCTTACGAAAATGAACCATGGTTTTACTCTGAAAACTAACCATGATTTTACCCAGTTCATGGTTAATCATTAAATAACACTTAGCTGACACTTTTTTCTTAATCCAACACGCATAGGCCTATTGTTGACAGTCCTTGCAGCGATGTGGGGTTAGGTGCCTTGCTCTATGGCACTTCAGCCATGGATAGAGGTATAGAGAGGTAAGGGTGAGATTCAAACCTGCAGCTCTGTGATCTTCAGTCCAACTCCCTAACCATTACACCACGGCTGCCCACAAGTACTTATTCATGGTCTTTTTTTGTTGGGTAACCATGAAATCCACAATTAACCATGGTTATTAATGGTTTGTGACAATTGTTAAACCCACAAACCATACTCAAATAAATCACGAATAACCATGATCCATGGTTATTTTTCATGGTATAACAATGGTAAAACCCAAAAAAATCATGGATAAGCCATAATAATACAATAGTTGGTTCAGAGTACTTAGAGTAACCATGACATACCATGGTAGAACCATGGTTAGGCTACTACAATAAAACCATGGTCGATTTTCGTAAGGGCCCTGATCTGAGACAGTCTGCAGACCGCTGTACAACAACAAAACCAGACGTGTATCTCTGATATATTACATAGGTGTTGGTAGTGACATCACACTGCCTCTCCTTTCCAAGCGTAATGATTCCTTTTGGTGTTACAAATATGACCGTTACAGTGGTGAATTTCATCCCTTGTTGGCATCTTGCAATTCTGATCTGACCCTGAGAAATGCATCCCTAAAAAAACTCGGGATTATACATCTGAGACCATAGGCCTACTGTATACAATGTCACCGTACTGCGTAACTCATCTGACAATATGCTTACTATAGCCTTACGACTGGAAGTACAAGAAAAGATACAACTCAATTATTATTTAACTCAAGGGTAGTTGTGAAGTGAGCTTCGAAGAAGAATTGGAATGTGCCAGTGGGAGTAATCTATATTCCACAGAGGCCATTTGTACTTACAAGCCCTCTCCACCTTATTACAGCACCCATTTCAACATTTCTCAAAAGGTCAAAGTCAAAGTGTACTTTATTGTCAAACATCCATGTAACAATTGTTAGCACAGAAGATTGACATTGCGTTTGACCAGACAAATTATAATGTAATAGTATTTTTCATGCTCCCAGTGAATGTTCTGTCTGCTAGTTTTCGTAAAGCTGCCAAATGCCCATATCCCTTCTGAACGATGTAGCACTAGCAAGTACTACTCAAATAGTAATTGTCTTTGTAAACGTGGATAATAAGGTGGATACTTCTTTACACAGTATAATATACAATACATTATCCAGTAAAATTAGATAGAGGCATTTGCTGAACGTGATGTAATGTTTTGTCATTTGTGACTAATCTTGTCATTTATTAGTGACATACAAGGTGTATAAAATCAGTAATTTACACATACATAGGCCTATGATTGACAATCTTCTTGTGAAGTGGTAGCCAATTTACTGTAAAATAACATTATTATAGGATAGTTCTCTGTGGCTTGTATTGTCAGTCAATGAAGTATGTTATTTTGAGCGGGGTTTGTTTAATTACAGTGCAAAGGGGTAGCCTATTTACATCCGAAACTGAAATTAAAACACAATTACGCACTTTTACATGAGGGTTATGTTCAGGATAGTGCTGGGATTTCACCATGGAGCCACTATAGATGACGTTTGAAGGTTCACCACACCGTTCTTTTGCCCAGGAAATCTCTCCTTGGTGTGGGTGGAGGCAGACCGCGCCGGTTCACACGTCTTTACAGAAGGCCAGAAGGTCACCTTGAGGTGCCAGGCCTCCATCGAGCCACACTCTGTAGACTGGAGTTGGAAGAAACAAGCCACCTGGCCCTGGCAGGAAGTGGACACTGGGAGAGAGCTGCATTTGAGCAAAATGGAGGACAGCGGCACATATTTTTGCCGATACACTGACCACTCAGGAAAACTCAGGCTCACTCAGGAAAGCGTTGCATATGAAGTTTATTTTTTTCCTCCACAATATTCAGGTAAGCTGCCTTGCATTACAATACATTGCATTACAGTACACTGAATTCAGCTGACACCCTAGTTTCCCCCCCTTGTAGAAAATATGAAATTACATTATCGTAATCTCCTTGAGCCATGAATAAGCATTCAAGAGTCTTTGATAATCTCCTATGGCTACTATTCCAACCAAACCCCACTCTTACAACTATTCTACCTATGTTTTTTGTTGTTGTTTAGTTTAGTTAATAGTAGGCCCTATATACAGTATGTTCTAGTAACGTTGGTCATTACAACTGGTAATCCACACACATGCACACACACAGACATACAAATACAGTACAAACACATGCACACACTTATCTCTCTCCCAGTG
>NC_085875.1:10676865-10696865 GCF_034702125.1 Engraulis encrasicolus
GTGTGCTTTTTCAATTGAATGGTTAATTGAATATGGTTTTAATTTACTACCAGTTATCACTGCTAAATGGTCACTGGCTCTTCACAGTTTAGTTTAGAAGAAGAGGGTGTACCGGAAGGTTCAGGAGTCAGAAGAGAGCCTGCAGTCTGCCTATGTTCCAAGGGCGGGCATAGGATTTGTTATGTTTGGGGTTATGGGGGGGGTTTCCTGGGAAGCATCATGGTTTTCTCCTATTGAACAGGGATTTTATAACTGCTTTTTTCATTTTATTTACTACGTTTTTTGTTTGATATTGACAGGCGCTTTGGGGAGCACATCCCACTTTCATTTTTAAGCATGTCACATAACATAAATAATGTCAGGGCGGATATAGGTGTAATGCCAACACGTTTCATTTCCTGGAACGTGAAAGGAATGAATGGGCCCAATAAAAGGGGAAAGATTTTTTCTCATTTAAAGAGGCTAAATGCAGAAATAATATTTTTACAAGAAACACATTTGAAAATGGCAGACCATATCAGGCTTAAGAAGAATTGGATAGGCCAGAGTTTTCCATTCTAACTTCAAATAAATCACGGGGGGCAGCCATCTGATTCATAAAAAAAAAATATTGTTTACACCATCTCAAACCATCTCAGACCCCCAAGGGCGATTTGTGATCGTATCTGGGTTGCTATTTAGCACTCCAGTAATACTAGCAAGTGTCTATGCCCCGAACTGGGATGATGTTAGCTTTATACATAAACTTACCTCTCTTTTCCCAAACTTAAACAGACATAAGCTTTTAATTTCTGGCGACTTCAACACAGTTATGGACCCAGCCTTGGACCCGCTCCAGCCCTAGGACTTTGACACGCTCTAAAATGTCTTTAGCTCTTGGTGAGTTTACTGACAGAACAGGCTGTGTTGACCCTTGGAGGTTCTTTAACCCTAACAAAAAAGGAATTTTCCTACTTCTCACATGTCCATCACACATATAGTCGTATCGATTTTTCCTCATTGATAAGACACTTTCTCCCTTTCACAAAGAAAATTGAATATACTGCAATTGTCGAATCTGATCATGCACCAGTGTCCATGGATATCTCCTTCTCACAAAATGTCACACAACCAAGAGTCTGGAGATTAGACAGGTCCCTACTATCAGACAGTCGCTTCTGTGAATTCATTGGCAAAGCAATAGATGAGTTCATATACTTTAACAGATCTGACTCCATATCCCATCATGTTATGGGAAACGCTTTAAAGCTGTTATAAGAGGGAAGATTATTTCTTATTCTATTTCATGCAGCAAAGAGAGAAAACAAAAAGAAGAAGAACTACTGAAATCGATAAGACACATTGACCAACAATATTCCATCACTCCAACTCCTGAGCTATATAAAGAAAGAGTTGAATTGATAGCCCAATATGATTTATTGTCAACAGAAAGAACAGAAAAACACCAACTTTGGTTAAAGGGACACTATTATGAACATGGAGATAAAGCAGGTCGTCTTCTGGCTTACCAACTTAAATGCCAATCTGCATCTCGTTTAATACCTCAGATACGTACTATATCACAATCCTTGACCATAGACCCAATAGAGATAAATGACACTTTTAGAGATTTCTATTTCAATCTATACACATCTTCTGCCCCACATGATAAAGCAAGCATGATGACTTTCTTAGACCAACATTAATTTTCCCACAAGTAGATACAGAAGCCAAGACCAGCCTTGAAGAAACCGTTAAGTTACAGAGAAGTAGTTTGACTCCATTCGCAAAATGCAAAGTGGCAAATCACCTGGGCCAGACGGCTATACTGTCGAGTTTATAAAAAGTTCTCTTCTCAACTCGCTCCCTTGCTACTTGAAATGTTTAATCACTCTTTTCGATCAGAAACATGTTACCACAAACTTTAACAGAGGCTTCCATTTCACTTCTTTTGAAGCCAGGCAAGGACCCAAATGATTGTGGGTCATATCGACCTATATCTTTGCTTAACGTTGATGTTAAAATCTTAGCTAAGCTGATAGCTTCAAGACTAGAGAATGTTACCACCACTATCATCTCAAACAAACAAACTGGTTCATAAAGGGTCGCCAAGTCCTTTACAAATATCCGTACACTCTAAATGTTATTCACTCCCCTGCATCCAGAGAGACTCCTGAAGTTGTTGTCTCCATGGACTCTGAAAAAGCATTTGATAGAGTGGAATTCACTTATTTATTCACTGTATTAGACAAATTTGGCTTTGGCTCAAACTTCATATCCTGGATACGCTTATTATACACATCTCCTAAGGCATCAGTAACTACCAACAAAATATCTTCCAAACTATTTTCTCTCTCAAGGGGTACCCGCCAAGGCTGCCCCCTGAGCCCACTTCTATTTGCAATAGCTATAGAGCCTTTATCAATAAAATTTAGGACAAACCCCTACATTTCTGGCATACGCAGGTTTGGAACTGAACATAAAATCTCTTTATATGCTGACGACTTACTTTTGTATATTTCTGATCCAGTATCATGCATTCCTAAGATTGTCAATATCCTTAATGACTTTGGACTTTTCTCTGGTTACAAATTAAACTTCTCTAAGAGCGAATGCTTTCCCATTAACAATTTGGCCCTTCAGTTAACTGACAACGTGTTCCCCTTCCATGTATCAAAGTCTGGATTTAAATATCTAGGCATACATATCACCCGTGCCTTCTCTGATCTCTATGAAAATAACTTCAAACCCCTCTTGCTCAAATTGGAAGCGGATTTTAAGAGATGGTCTGGCCTATATTTATCTCTTCCAGGTAGAGCTAATTGTATTAAAATGAATGTTTTACCCCGTTTTTTATATCTGTTTCAATGTCTTCCAGTATTTTTGTCTAAATCTTTTTTCCAATCTTTAAATAAATTAATTTCCTCTTTTCTTTGGGCAAATAAAAATGCTAGAATACGCAGAGAGTTTTTAGAGAGGCCAAGGGATAAGGGTGGCATGGCACTACCTAATATGAGAAACTACTACTGGGCATCTAATATTCAAAAAGTAATATATTGGTACCAGAATCCACAGCCGGATTGGTGTAAGATTGAGGCAAACTCATGCACCTCTACCTCACTTCCTGCTTTGGTCACTGTTGGATTACCACTGTCACCCTCCAAATTCACTTCTAGCCCTGTGGTATCTGCTACCCCTTTAGGATATGGACGCCAATTCAGACAACACTTCAAACTGAAAGAATTTTCTACATACAGCCCTATTTGTAACAACCACCTTTTCCCTGCCGCCAGAATAGACCATACCTTCACTGTATGGAGAAGGAATGGCTTGAGCGCATGTCACCGCTTCTATATAGATGGAATTTTTGCCAATTTCAATGACCTCTCTGCCAAATTCAATCTACAGAAATCTGATTTATTCAGGTATTTCCAGGTCCGCCATTTATTCAAAGCCAGAGTCCAACATTCCCTGATTTCCCAGCAGATTCAGGACTTGAGAAAATTTTGCGTCATCCATGCATTTGGGAGACATATTGCAAATATTTCCAATATAATAACTTCTCTTCAGGAGACATCATTAGATAGGCTAAGAACTGCTTGGTCTGAAGAACTTGGCTTTGAAATTCCTGGATACTTCTGGGAACGTGCTCAGGAAAGAATTAATGGAACTTCATCCTGTGCCCGGCTTAGCCTGATACAGTTCAAAGTCTTTCATAGAATTTACTACACTAAATCTAAACTCTCAAAAATGTATGACAACGTTGAGACAGATGTGAGCGCTGTAATTCAGCTCCAGCAAATATGACCCATATGTTTTGGGATTGCCCCAAGTTTAACTGAAATTTGGTCATCTATCTGTAAAATACTAAATGATGCATTTCACACCAAAGTAAAACCATCTGCAGATATGGCCATCTTTGGAGTATTGGTTGACGAGCATACGCTATCCATTGACAAGATGAATGCTTTTGCTTTTGCATCTTTGATAGCCCGTAGAAATATAGTTTTACATTGGAAATCCCCTGAATCACCCAAAGCGTCTGTCTGGCTCACTCAATTAATGTTTTTCTTGAAATTAGAAAAAATTAAATACTTTACTAGAGGTTCGACAAGACAATTTCACAAGATGTGGGACCCTCTGATTGAGTACTTTAAAAATATCAAGACCCTTCCATAAGCCTATGGAGCCCTGAGATTTACTACTGATCTTGCTTAATTATTGACATGTATATGAGCATGTAATACCCCAATTGTCTGTCATTATTATTATTGCTAATGTTTTTTTTTAATTATTATTATTTTATTTTAATTTTTATTTCACTATTTATTTTCAGTTTCAGTATTATTATTGTTATTGTTAAGTTTTTCCTTTTGGGCTTTGTCACTATAACTAGCATAATTATTATTGTTATTATTATTATTATTATTTCTCTTGAGTTATTTATATAATTTATTGTACAGGAAACTTTGTTTTTTGTACTTATGTGTTTCTTTTGTCTTTTACAGCAGTATATGGGTGTTGTGGGTGGGTGGGGTTTGTTTGTTAAAAAGAAAAGAAAAGTACCCAATTCAAGATATTGTAACAACATGCATATTACTTCTGCTTTCTTGAATAAAAAATATAATGGAAAAAAAAAAAAATTTTAAATGGAACAAAGTGTGTGTAGCATTTAACTTTATAGGGTTATTATGGTTATGTGTCTGGAATGTGCGTGCACAATATACAGTATGTCGCTGCATGTAGGCCTCAGATAGCCTACACTGAACAGGCACTGTAAAATAAAGTGTCGCCTGCATATGGTGTAATAGTATAATGTTTTCAATCGGGCCTGCCCATATTACCTTAAACTGATGTCATAATGTTACACATCAAATGGTATAAACCTGATTAAATAACTGCCAATTATACAACCAATGCATGAAAAATACTGTGGTAGGCTATACATACATACCAAGAATGTATCAAGAGTTTAATTAATGGTACAAAGTATATTGGCATTCAACTTTTAATACCAAAATCAATGTCGTGCAAAAATACAACTTAGCAAATGTGAACAGAGATTTTGAGACATACAGTACATATCTTTACAGTGAATATGAGAGCAGACAAGGTCAAAAGACGATAATAAATACATACAAAAATAAAATACATGGCTTTTGTTACCAGCAATACATCCCAGAATTCCTACACTATGGGCACTTTTTCCAACAAGTGCATAAGAGGAAACGCCTTGGTATCATTTCCTCACCCTACATGTACTCTCTCACACCCGACATGTATTTCACACACTACCTTATTAAACACAAAAATATGCTTATAAAAATAACCTATGCCGTTTCATAGGGTACACACACACATAATTCAAATTTAATATAAGTGGGCCATCCAGTACATAGACATATAATAGTTGATCTTCACATAAAATGTAAACTCTCACAATGCAAGCAACATAGCTGCCGACACAGAAACACTTCCTATAATGGAATTGCAGAAATCTGATAATGCTGTGAAAACATTAAAATCCACTTCTGACAGGAACAGTCAGTCGGATGGAAAATCAAACAATGTTCAGTGGAATGTCAAGTGGAATTCAGTGAAATTCAGTTGGCCACTTGTAGACATGTTCACTTCACAACCTCAAGAGAGGAAGTTGCAATGTTGCGGCATAATTCCTCAGTTGACCAATTGAGTTCCTGAATCGCTTCCTTTTTGAGGTGTGACATGGTGAGCCAGTCACACTTGGTCCTCCCATCCTTTCGTGTGGCCACCAGCCTTGTGACGCAAGGCTCAACGCAGGGGCGGAGCAGAGGGGGGGGGGCATAGGGGCCAGGAACCCCCGGCCTCACCACTTGGGGGGGCCCGCTACCAGTGGCTTTTGATTGCCAAACATCTTGTAGGGGCCCCATTCTACGATATTTCGTGGGCCCAACGCCTCTGACACATCTCCCGCCCCCCCTGTCCCAATACCAGTGCTCCGCAACGTTATCGATAATCAACATTTTTTTTCAATATCTTTCCGATATCTTGCTAAACATTTGCAATCGGGATGTAGAATGGGGGCACGCCTCTGAAAAGTCACTCTGTGCTGAATCACTACGGGGAAGTTTTATTGTTTCTCCACGGAGGCCAGGTGACACTGACACCATGACAGGAGGACAGAAGCCGCCTGGATAGGATGAGAAAAAGTATTGAGATTGACTTCCAGCCATCATGGTGACTCCAGTATCAAATGGGAGTGTCCCTATATGATTGCCATGGTAGGGCAGCCGTGGCCTAGTGCAGTGGTTCTTCACCTGGGGTGCAGGCACCCCCTGGGGGTGCACCAGAGACTTCAGGGGGTGCGCTGAATTTTGTTTGTGTTGAGGTTGTGACCAAATTCTGCAAGCGAACATTATAATTACACCAAATTAAACATGTTTTGGTCCCCATGTAAAGGCATAAGGTATTGATTAATGTCTCAAGCTAGAATCATTGTAATTAATCACTAAAATATTTTTTGTGTGTGTGTGTATACGTGTAGACGCTTGAGTTGGGGGTGCGCGACTTGTCTTGGGCACAGGTAAGGGGGTGCGTTAAGAAAAAAAGGTTAAGAACCACTGGCCTAGTAGTTGGAGAGTTGGTCTTTCAATCTAGGGGTTGCAGGTTCGAATCCCCCCTGACCTCTCCCTACATCTCCATCCATGGCTGAAGTGCCTTTGAGCAAGGCATCTAAGTAACCCCACATTGCTCCAAGGGCTGTAATCAATTCCCTGTAAAATAATAACTGTGAGTCGCTTTGAATAAAAATGAAAGCATCTGTTAAGTGCAATGTAATGTAATAATTGGGCTAGTGTGTCGCGCATTATTCAACAAAGTCTGTGATTGACTCATTTTCTTCAAAGAGGGATAGCAGGAGAAGGCCTCAATAAGTTAACCTTCATTTCCTATGTCCTCTACTATTGAAGACTGTGCATGTGAGCAGAGGAGAGGGATATCTCCCATGTATGGTCTGCCATACGTTGATTTAAGGTCAATGAATCAATGCTACGGGACAACACACCAAGCAGCCCATTTCCTGGTAGAGATGACTGTAGGCTGTTACTGATTGTCTGAAGTCCTACAGATGACAAACCTTGCCTAATACCAATGACTAAATGTCCAAACATCTGCTGACATTGCCCAAAATGTTTCCATCGAATGTTTCCCCCGCCATCATTATGTCGAAGCGTTGTGGCGCGTCAGGTCAGGTGTGTCTAAGTGCTCTTTTTCTGCCTCGTGGGAGGGGACGCTCTGATTCTGCATCGCCATGGAGATACCAGTTGTTGTCATGGTGTTCTGAGTCTGGCACACCTTCCCCTTCTGGAGCCTCTTGATGTGGCCCGTGATGTACTGGCGGAACCTCCTGGTGGCGAAACAGTACACCACGGGATCCAGCAGACAGTTCAGACCCATCAGCATGTAGGTGATCTGGATTAGATTACATTACATTACATTACATTGATTTACATTGATTTACATTGATGTTTAAAATATATTTGTTGGGCTTTTGATAGGATAGGCTCGTGATAGGATAGTGAAGATGTGACAGGACAGGGGTGATAGAGAGAGATGGGGCAGGGTTGGGAAATGACCCGGTACGGGTATGGTATGGTAGCCTGATTATCATCAAATCGAGATTTGGCCTGACCAAGAACATAACAATAAACATTTCCCAAACGGCATGGTTGACCCGCCTCCCTGGGTATGCTAATGGTTGTTTGCCTCCCGATAAAGTGGGAGGAGTTCCAATTTTTTCAGGAGCTCAGAAAGTACTTGCATTGCTCTTGACCTGACTAGTAGCAACGCTGAAGGTGTTGTGTCACTAGGAGGACACGGCCTGTCTAATGGCATGGTACAGGTGTTAAAATGCATCAGCTGGCACACTAAGCCCACCACATATGGTCTTGCGTGCCCATCGGGACCCAGGTTCAAGTCCAGCCAGGGTCATGTCCCAACCCTGCCCCATCTCTCCCTCACACAAGTTTCCTTTCTCCGCCCTCACTGTACTATTCAAATAAAGGCTAAAAAGGCCCCAGAATATCCCTGCCGTGGCTCTAGCAGTGGGCTGCTACGCCGGCGACCCGGGTTCGATTCTGGCCCGGGTCATTTGCCGATCCTTCCCCATCTCTCTCTCCCCACTCATTTCCTGTCCCTCTCTCACTGTCCTGTCAATAAAGTCATAAAAAGACCAAAAAATATCTTTAAAAAAAAAAATAGCCCCAGAATATTTTTTAAAAGTATCACCTGGTGAGCATCGTTGAGGCTCTGCTTGGTCTGTTGCGACCACCCGTCTGCCAGGTGAAGCACCACCAGCGCCCAGGGGCCCTGCACCACGTGATGCGGCAGGAAGCACACGGCAAACACCGTCACGACCGCACACAGCATCCGCACGGCCCGCCGCTTGGTGCCGTTCGGACGCTGGTGACCCTTGGAGCCGTGGCTGGCGACGATGGAGCGCTCCTTGATGAGGGGCTGCGTGAGCAGCGCCCGGGCGATCAGCAAGTTGCACGTCACCACCAGCAGGAAGACGGCGAAGAAGATGGCGATGATGACGAAGTGGGTGGCGGCCACCCCCCAGCGCGTGCCCCTGTCCTGGTTGTGGTAGCCCTCCAGGCAGCGTCGCTTGCCGTCGGCATCCTCCTGCACGCCGGGCGAGATCAGGTACGGGATGGTGGCCCCGAGCGTCCCCGCCCACACCGTCACCGACACGCACACGCCGCGGCGCCAGTGGTCGGACTTGGCGGCCTCCAGGGGCCGCGTGACGGCCCAGTAGCGGTTGACGCTGATGACGGCGAGGAATAGGATAGAGCAATAGGAGTTGATGAAGAAGAGCGAGCCCGTGACGCGGCACGCAATGTCCCCGGCGGCCCAGTCGCCACGCCGCACATAGTAGTCGATCCAGAAGGGCAGCGCAGCCACGAAGAGCAAGTCGGCCACCGTCAGGTTGGTCATGTAGATGCGCACCTCATTCATGGCGCGGGAGTTGCGCAGGCAGCGCAGGATGTACAACACGTAGGCGTTAGCACACAGGCCCAGCACGAACACGAAGCTGTAGAACACCGGGAAGAGCGTGTAGCGGAACTCCGAGTCCAAGAACTCTGTGACGTTGGGAGTTGGAGTTGGGGTTGGGGCTGGGACTGAGTTTTCCATTGTTTCAGTTGATATTGTAGCCACAGCAGACTGTAAAACAGCATGTTTTGTATTTTGTTAAACTTTAGGTGTTGTGTGTTATGTGTTATGTGGTAGCTTTTATGACTGTATAAACAAAACGATGAATCTTGAATATTGAGATTATTTTACACATATTTTACAACCATACTCATATAATAACAATAAAATAAATAGGCTATATTTTTGTAATTTCTTACATGGTGCCTTTTAGAACACCAAGGTCACCTAAACAATAATTTAAAAAAAATAATAATTATAAGATAGAAAGAAAAAAATGAATAATAGGCTAGGCCTACTTTTAGCCTACAATAGGCTTACACTCACTTGGATCTCAAGGACCTTAACTGTACCAATGCAAGAGATGCCTCAAAGTTAGAGGGAAACACAAGGCTAATTTGCTTTCCTATTTCCCATTGGGTACCCTTGAAACACAAGGCAGGGCTATATGAACAGATCAATTTTTTCATTAGGCCTATTTTATCTAGAATGGTGATTGAGACATTGAGGAAATTAGGAAAATCTTGGGAGCTATCAGCTGAAGGAGTTTTTGTGCACTAATACCACTGCAAGAATATGTAGGCGTATGCCTATAGTTAACAGACTACTTTGCGTTTAAAAAAAAAAAACACTCAAACAACAACAGATCAGCATAAACCATTAGGGTATGCTATGATGGCTGTTTACATTGCGCCCTGATGTTTTAAGAAGAAAAAATGACAAGTGAAAAGGCTCACAGACAAACAGTAGTCTATCCTATAGTAATTTACCTTGATCGATAACCGATGATGTCTCGTGCGTCTGCTTCCTCCACTGTCTTCAGAATGGGCTATCTTCCCTTCCTTCACTCCTTCCTCAAAGAAGTTTCACGCGCCTTCTCTTAACATCAAGCTCAGGCTTGTCATGTCGTGACGAAATGCACTATCAACTCACATAGTCTTATTGCGAAAGCGTGAAAACTCCAGCGAACTATTCTGTGACAGTAGGCCTACGGCACAGCGTCCTATCCTGATTAATCATGGCGTTGAGAACGGCACTGTATCCGTTATCAAACCAGTCAGTCTTTCTATTATCTGGCGTGATGCCAGGGCAGGAGATGGTTCATTTGTGATTCAACGTGGCAGTCATGAAGGAATGTTGTGGAACGCGTTACGGTTTTTTTTTAAATATATATATATATGGGTAGGCTATATTACAGTGGGAGGAGAGAAAAATTTAACAACAACAACAAAATAAACAATAAACGGAAATCAACCCATTTGTGAAAAGAAATCAACAGACCCTCTTGGAGAGCAGAATAGACCAATTTTGTCAGTTCCACATAATTAATTCATTGCTTTACGCCTATTTACTAGCAGTATGTTGTAGCCTAATGTTGCTTCAAAGTCCAAAGCAGGATAATTAAAGAAATGTAAATGCGCCTACAGTTTATGTGTAATACAGACAGGATATCTGTGAATAACAATAGGCTATAGTATATTGGGTGTAATGTGGTAGGTCTACCTACACTTCTAAACGTGAAGAGTTCAACTTGCTCTGTCTCAAACAGATGAATGCTGACAAAACTATCACAATATGTGATCAGAGTCATATCATTTTAAAAAGTTTGACCATATTTTAGAAGTTAGCTGTAAAGGGTATCTATGACAATGGGAGTTGGAGTTTCCCAGGTGGGCTTTCACTTTCACTTTCATCTACTTCCATCGCTCCAACCGTATCTCACTCATTTCGTGAAGTATTCACGGAAAAAAAAAAAAATCGTGGTGCATTCACGTTTTTGCCCGCCTTTCGTAAAGTCTTCACGAAAATAATAGATTAATTTTCACGCTGCCTATTCACTTGAATTTCCCGACTGTAGCCTAGCGACCCACTAGTTTGATGCCCTTTCGGTAGCCTACCGTCATATGGTAATCAAACATTTCAAACAAGCAGTTTAGGGTCAAGGTTAGGGTTAAGGTTAGGGTTAGGTTTAGGTTTAGGGTTAAGAAGGGTTAAGGTTAGGTTTAGGTTTAGGTTTAGGGGACATAAGGCGTAAGTACCGAAAGGGCGTCGAATTAGTGAGTCCCGAGTGTATCAGCAGTGTTCTGTCAGCACCCCCTCCCCGCCCCTGCAGACGTTTGGATAACCATAGCAGCAGTGGGGCAATTCAAGTGAATAGGCAGCGTGAAAATTAATCTATTATTTTCGTGAAGACTTTACGAAAGGCGGGCAAAAATGTGAAGGCACGAAATGAGTGAGATACGGTTGGAGCGATGGAAGTAGATGAAAGTGAAAGTGAAAGCCCACCTGGGAAACTCCAACTCCCATTGTCATACGTAGATACCCTGTAGGCTTACACGTGCGAGAGGATGAAGTTGGCACCTTTTTAGATTATATAGATAGGTTCAAGCAGGGGTGTCAACTCATAGCCTCGCGACGCCATCCTCTGTACTCCACCCAAAGATTTTGTCATTTTATTCGGCCGAGAGATAATTTCAAATATGTGTTACAGTTGGCCCTCATACATCATTGATGTATAGTGTACCAAGACTTGAAGATGAAATTTGGTGTGTCACAGAAGTATGAGTGGGCCCAGGCCAATGACACAGCTCACACTCTATATGCAACACAATATGTGCCAGTGTGTGTGTGTATTAAATTTGTTGTCTTTTTTTTGTCATTCTGTCTTGCATGACTTTGCCCCCTTCTCCTCAGCTCTTTTGAGATGGAAGTGGGCTCATTCTAAGCACACCCACTGCTTTCCCCATACACCTTCTGGGCAGAGGCACATCTTGCCACCAGGCTGGGCAGGCAGCCGCTTGGGACCCCCAAGGACCTGGATGGAGAATAACAGTTCACACTTTGCTACAGTAGTGGCAACATTTATTTCAAATATTCACTCCTTTGACATTTCGCTTGAGGCCCCAGCTGAACCCAGAGTCACCTCTGCTTCTGGGAAAATAACTATCATTAGGTGCCGTTTCCACGTAGCTGGATATTTTTATATGTGGATATTTTTTTCTCCTGCTTGTATTGGTTTTGCATTGGTTTTGGCCTTCCGTTTCCACGTAGCAGATATTTTAAAATCCAGGAGAAAAAAATATCCATTTTGTTACAATGGAGGATTTTTTTTTATCCACATGTTGCGTTTCCACCTAGCAGGAGAAAAAAATACCCTGCTAAAAAAATATCCTGCTACGTGGAAACAGCACCTCAGTCTTTGTGTCGCCTCTTAGTGTACACCACCTCACTGAAAAATCCTAAAACATTACAACATCTGTATTACAGACGGTCTTAAGTCACACATTTCTTAAGTAAGGTCTTAAGTAACAACAACCCCTTTGCTATTCTGTCAACTGACAGACTTGGGTGCTTACGGTAATCCCAAGACACAATGAATTCAAAAAGATGGACAGCAGTCACATTTCAATTAAAAGTCAGGATCAGAGTGCAGTAGGCCAGTTTCGCATCAGAGTGTGGCGTGGCAGCAGCGAGAAGAAGACGGAAGTCTTTGTGCCAAGTCTCAGCTGAATTGTTTAAAAAAAAAAACAGCTACCAGTCATCGGCCCACGTACAGTGGCCACGTTTACATGAGCCATTTAATTCGGAATTAACTCCATTTAATTCTGAATAAATTTTAATTCCGCTTTGAAAATGTCATGTAAACACTTCTTAATTTGGAATTTGGAAAGGAAAGATCAAAATAAACTCGACTATTTAATTCTGAATGATTAATTTGGAATTAAAAATATGTAAATGTAGTGAGTGAAGCATGAGCTCCGCCCCTATGATCCGGGGGGACACCTGCGGGCTGTAGTTGTGAGGAAGTGGCCTATCACAGAGAGGTTTGTGAGCACAGACATAGTCGACCGCAGGGGCGCTGTGAAAAATGTTGGCCCCCATGAAAGATTCAAATTCTGGGCCCCCAACATGACAAATTATGTGATCAGCATCTGTTCAGGGGCCCTGTCAGTACTGTCGGGCCCTTAGAATCTGTAACACCTTCCCCCCCTCACGGCACCCATGGTCGACCGGGTCTACTAGACCCCACATCATATACAGTATACAGATTTCTGGGTGCGTCTTAATATGCGACCTTGCCTCCTCCACTTGCGCTTGTCTCCTTGTCCCGCCTCCTGGCCCCTCCTCCGTGGAGAAAACGATAAAGTTTCCCAGCTGTCAGCCTAGCCACAACAACTTTTGAGGGACTGTTTTTCATTCACCATCCCAATTGCAAATGAGAAAAAGACTCTACAATTGAGCTTTTGCAAGATATTGAAATATAATGCTGTTGTCAGTGATGTCATCATGACGAGAAGCAAGTGGAGGAGGCAAGTGGAGGAGGCAAGGTCGCATATTAAGACACACTCTCTGTGTCAGGATTAGAGGTAGGAGGCTATAGCAATACACATCAAGGAAGGCACACCGGATACAATCACACAAGAGGTCCAGTGTGACATTCGCTGTACACTTAGGTAAAGACAGTAATATCCTACTGCAGTCCTGAGAGCAGGTTTGATATACAGTCGAAATATTGTTGGCCAACCCTGGATGTGTGTGCCTGTAAGACAAGTAGTGGCCTGTTAAAACAAAAGCTGCCAGATGTTGTGGCAGATAATCTGCATGATAAGAAATGCTTACTCATGTGTACTACTCAGGCCCTCAGCAGGCCTGGACTGGCCATCTGACATAGCAGGCATTTGCCAGTGGGCCCTGCATCCTCGTGGGCCCCTATTTTCAGAACATTTCTGAAAACAGGGGACTAAGAGGGTGCAGGGCCCACCGGTGAGTCAGTTCTATACCGCTAATTATGAGGGGGGGGCCCGTTAAGAAAAAAGGGCCCGGGCCCTATTTCTGCCCCTGTGCAGCCTTGGCGCTGAGTGTGAGGTTACTAAACCGAACGGCCTGGCATAACTGTTAATCCAGACCTGCAGGAAGGAAGTGGACAAACCCCATAGTCTCTCCTCTTACCCACACAGACGAACCGTCTGCTGTCACTGACACTGACCAATCAAAACAGTGCAGGTTCTCCTACACAGCAAGACGCTTAATGTCATTTCTTTTGTGTTGATGTCTGTATATCTGCTTGTGTCATTTCAGTCCATATTGCATTCAGTCGCGGCGGGCACACCCACTGATATATATTTCAGTGGGTGTGCCCGCTGCCACTGAATGCAATATGGACTAAAATGACACAAGCAGATATGAAATATTAGGTGTCAACTTCTTGTGAACTGCTGGGAGGCTTTAAAGATTAGATAAAATTCAGGTGAACCTTTCAGATATACCTTTCTCAGTTCTCTATCCCTGACTATTTTACCTCCACTTCCTCTGAAGTAAGAAATCTGGGCGTCATCATCGACTCTTCGCTCTCCTTTGAATCCCATATCAAACACCTCACCAAAACTGCATTTTTCCACCTTAAAACCATCTCCAGACTCCGCCCTTCTCTTACCCCTACCTCTGCTGAGACCCTCATCCACGCTTTCGTAACCTCCAGATTAGATTATTGCAATGCCCTACTCACTGGTCTCCCTACTAAATTGATTAACCGTCTACAATACATTCAGAACTCAGCAGCTAGATTACTCACACACACCAGACCCTGGCATCACATTACCCCTATCCTCTATCAATTACACTGGCTTCCTATACAATCACGAATCCAATTCAAAATTCTCCTTGTCTACAAGGCCCATCATAACCTTGCACCCACCTACATCACAAGTCTCCTCACCCCATACAATCCCACCCGCACACTACGCTCCACTGACTCACTCCTCCTTACAGTTCCCTCCACACACCTGCGCACCATGGGCGACAGGGCATTTAGTGTTGTTGGCCCCAAACTTTGGAATTCACTCCCACTGTCTCTTCGTCAGTGTTCCACACTATCTACTTTTAAATCTAAGCTGAAGACACACCTTTTCATTTCTGCTTTTCCACTTCAGTGACAGGCACTTCCACTTTATTTTAATCATCAGTTTATTTTTAATTTTACATACTATTATTTTTTTCCCCTCATTTTATTTTATTTTCAAATGCATTCTACTTCTTTTTCTTACTTGAAAACATTTATCTTTATTGTACTTTTATTTCTATTTTATTTTTGCATTTTAATTACTCTCCTATTGTTAATTCACTGAAGCTTTGTTTTACTTTCCCTACTGTTATGTATTTGTTTTGATTGTAAAGTGTCCTTGGGTATCTTGAAAGGCGCTCAAAAATAAAATGTATTATTATTATTTATATATGTGAATTGTGTTGTGAATCATGAGATATGTGTGCGTGACACAATTGACACAAATGTGAAGTTCTCCTTCTTCTCTAGGTGTCTTGTATGCTTGGCTCTATAGGGCTTGAAAGTCCCGCCCCTTAGTTCCGCATTTCACGGGACCTTAGCTGACCATCTAACAGCATGGTAGCGAGTAAATATCTTCTGATTCCAGTCATTCTATGCGCAAATATGCTGTTTAAGGAGCTAAATATAGATTATTCATGCAGAAGGCCATCTGCAGGAAAAATGTGAAGAAACACACCCTTCTAAATCGTTGAATTGTACAAAAATGTCAGAAACAACATATGTGAAGCTCGTGGCACAATTCAAAGGGGATCGAAATATCATTTTAATACCGCCATAGGATTACATGCTAAAATGTTCTGATAAAAACGCTGTGAGGTCCCATGAAATCGGCGGATGTGGCTTTCAAGCCCTATTGGTGTCTCTGCATTCTTGGTGATCCAGCAAACTGTAGGGGCCTCATGTGCTAAGACTTCCTACCCAGACAACGCCCTCCTAGTGATGCAACACCTTTGGCGTTGCTTCTAGTCAGGCCAAGAGAAATGTAAAAATCGTTTCTGATCTCTCGAAGAATTGGGAACTCCACCCCCTTTGTCGGACACCAGTCAACCAGTAGCAAACCTATGGAGGTGGGTCAACCATGCTGTTTGGGAAACGTTAATTGTTATGCTCTTGGTCAGACCAAGTCTCGGAGAGATTTGAAAGTCAATGATAATCAGGCGAAAGACTTCCATAGAGTTCCTACTGAATCTTTGCGTAGCCTATGTGGAAATCTGAAAAGATACATATGCACCAGACAAACTTGTACTCTTAGAATGTGAGTATGCACGTACCATTCCACGTATCAGCCCATGAATAAATAGGTTCTCATGCTGGTTGACATGGTACATTACATTTCGATTTCACATGAATTTAGCACACTGTATGCACTTTTTCATATTAAGTCGGCCTTGGTACCTCTGAACATTTGTGGAAAAATGTACTCCTGGGTGTAAGGCACCAGCATAACTGAAGTCATCTACGCTAGTTCACCACTCAGGGCTCAAACCTGTGCCCTACCAGTCAAGGCTCCAGTTCGGGCATGGGAGGCACAGCACGATACTGCTGAGCCATAAATGCAGACTGATTAATCAGTGCTAATACTGGGTAGCCATGGGTATAAGTGGTTGGCTACGTCAGACCCAAAGGTTGGCGGTTCGACTCCCAACCCGCTAGGTTGGTGGGGGGCAGTGGTGTAGTCTACGTAGAACGTAGGTATACGGAGTGTACCCACTTCAAATAATTCCATTATTTAGAATAGCACAAGTATATACAGTGTACCCACTTCAAAAAATGCTCAATTATACAGTATACCAGTGTTTCTCAACTGGTGGGTCGCGACCCAAAAGTGGGTCGCAGAGGGGTCATGGGTGGGTCGCAGAGCCATGGTGTAAAAAAGATCATAATTCATTGATTCGCTAAAAAATAAAAAAATAAACCATCCAACTTTACATGTAACAATTTACAACTTTCATTTTGATAGGCGATTGAACTTGTGTCATCTGTCGTCATAGATTAAATCGGAATGTTTATGCACGATAGTAGCGTGCAACCAGTCATTCGAGTATCGCTAAAAAAAATTGGGTCGCGACTGAATGAGATTGGAAAATGGTGGGTCCCAAGACTGTTCCAGTTGAGAACCACTGCAGTATACCCACCATAAAAAAGTACACTACACCACTGATGGGGGAAGTAATTACAGTAACCATTGCTCTCCGACATCTTCCTCCATGACTGAGGTACCCTGAGTATGGTACTGTCCCGTTGCACTGCTCCCTTGGGGCACCATTGGCGGCTGCCCCCTTGCACGGGTGAGGCATAAATGAATGCAATTTCATTGCAAGCAGTGTGCACTTGAGTGCTGTGGAGAGCTGTGTCACAATGACAATGTGAGTTGGAGTATCCCAGTTGAGCTTCTTCTTTCATTATGCAAGGCTTTGGTAGGGAAGTTTACTAACATTCCATGAACAGGTGATTCTGGTGTGGTAATTCTGGCTCTAAGTCAGGAAGCGGAAAACCTGCTAATACAGTAGATAGCCCACAGACAGAGCTCCAGTATCTAGTCTCAGCTGATTTATCACTACTCCTCAGGTTCATTGTTAGCACAAGATGGCGCAAGAGAGCTGTGTGTGTTAGAGGCCTGTGTGTGTTAGAGGCCTTTTTGTGTGTGTGTGTGTGTGTGTGTGTGTGTGTGTGTGTGTGTGTGTGTGTGTGTGTGTGTGTGTGTGTGTGTGTGTGTGTGTTTGTTTTATTATTTTTTAATTTTTTGGGGGGTTGTGTTTGTGAGTTGTTGATAGGCCTAAGTGTTTGTCAGAATCCACTTATTACACCTTCTCTGGCCACACCAGTTGAATTAATGTTGTTGTCACACACCAGCTCCTGACAAACTCATTGACGTCTTCTGTTTTTATAGGTAGGCCTGTTCATGAGGCGTTAAGTTTCCCCCCTCTTCTCTGTGTGAGGTAGTGTTTTACGGTATACTGGTGGAAAATACTTTCTGCGTGTGGTTAACAACCGGAGCGCTTACATGAAACGCAATTCTCATTTTAATATGTTGAAATGGCAGGTTTAACAACAGCGTCTCCAACTGAACGCACTTGCTCGCAAAAAAAAGACTGGCGTAGTCGGTGTGGAGCCACTGCCTAATGTTGGGATTAAGTCCGGCGGCTAGCAGCAGGAGAATCCAGCTAACCAGATAGCTATCCGCAGGCGGAGTTGGCGTGAGGCACATGGTTTTTAAAGGCACTAGTGGTTCCACTCATACTGTTAAATGGCCAACTTAAACCACTTCAGGCAGAGAGGGGGGGGGGGGGGGTAAGGACTGTTGGTGAGGTTGCTGTTGGTGTAAAGGAGTGCAGAGTAGTTATGGAGTTTTTCTGTCCTGGTGATGTTTTGGGTGCAGACAAAGGGTGGCAAAATGGCAAAATGTTCCAGCCACAAATAAATTCTAAAATTGGCCATTCGCTCAATAGTCAGCTGCAGAAGAGGCAGAGCAAGGGGCAGAATCAATAGCTGAAGGTTCAACTATAGCACCATGAGTGAAAAGGCAACCGAAACCACTTCAGGCATGAGATGGGGAGGATGGGAGTGGTGGAAAGTGGTGGTGTGGTTTGAGTTTAGTAGTTGCTGAATAATCAGTTGATTGGAAAAAGTGAAAAGTTGAAGAATTATGACAAGATGCAATATTGAAAGAAAAATCATCTGTCTTGTTCAGTACAGTTGAGACATGTTATCCTTAATTCCTAGCTCGTAATTATGACACTAAACATGACGCAAAATGTGCCTTTAGGGGGGGGGGGGGGGCACAGCTACCTGTAGCCCAGGGGCCCCAGACCATCTTAATCCGGCCCTGAAGATGGAAAGGAGAGGTGCATGGGGTGTGGTTATTGAGATGTGCTGCCTTGGTAATGTTTCGGGTGTGGAAAAATGTTTGAATTCGACATTTTGCTGAATTTTAAAGTTCCAGCCACTAACCAACAAATTCTGAAATTCACCAGACGCTAGTCAGCAGAGTTCAGAGGTACCAAGAGGACTCAACCATGGCACTCATGAGTGGATGAATAACCATTAAATTACATGAATCATATTAAAAACTGATGATTTTCCCAATTGTGATTTACAATTGTTCAGGTACAGGGTATTGGTTACAGTCCATGGGGCAATATGGGTTAAGGTACCTGAAGGGCACGGATGCAGGGCATGGATGACATGGGATTTGAACTGGCAACCTTTTTCCCGATTCCAAGACAAACTCCCTAAACATTAGGCCTTACAGCTGAGTTGAGGTGAGGTGCAGAATTTTAATAACACTGGTGGCTCCAATGACAGTACTTCTGGTTCTTCTTTTCATCTTTTTATTTTTTACATAGCAGCAGAAGTGGAGACACTGACGAAGGCAGCAGCCAAAACGTTTGTCTACACTCTTGCTGCTATGTAAAAAAAAAAGAAGAGGAAGAAGAAAAGAAGAACCCGAGAGCGATCTACTTTCTCATATTCAACTGGAGACGCACCTCAGGGAAGAGCGCGGTGTATCTGAACTAGGCTACTAATACAATATTTGCGAAATTAATAGGCTAATGTCCGAGTTAACCAGCCATCTCTGCTAACTTTTGCCACCTATATTGCTAAATAGGCAACTTACACCACTTCAGGCGGGATGAGGGTGGGGATTAGGGCTGCACGATATCAGAAAAAAATGCGATACTCGATAACTGCATGCAATGCCTCGACAGCGATATTTAAACGATATTTAGAAATATAGCTGAGTGTAAAAAAATCATCTGTCTTGTTCAGTACAGTTGAGACATGTTATCCTTAATTCCCAACTCGTAATTATGACACTAAACATGACGCAAAATGTGCCTTTAGGGGGGGCACTGCATGCAATGCCTCGACAACGATATTTAAAGGATATTTAGAAATACAGCCGAGTGTTTTTCTTGTCACTAATTTGTTGGTCTGTGTGGGGGGCGCAGCTTTGGTCGCAGTGGGCTTCTCCCGCATTTGTTGACAT
>NC_085875.1:10706865-10734365 GCF_034702125.1 Engraulis encrasicolus
GCTAGGTCCCAATGCAAGTTAGCTGCCATGAAACTCAAGGCTGTCCGGCCCGGCCTGGCACAGGTTTATGGCCCCGGGCTGTACAAGGGAGGCGTTGTTCCCTGGTCCATGCAGGGCCATAAGGACCGCCATAGGGCCAGTTCTGTCCCCTAATTACAGGGGCAATGCAGAGCGGGACCTCTCCCCCCGAGAACAACGACCTGTCACAGTCACACCTCCTATCCCCTCTCCAGCACAGTGCTAGCAACTACAGCACTCACTGTTCATTCACACAAGGCTTCATATAGCTTACCATACCAGTCAACTAACCAAGGGTGTGTGTGTGTGTGTGTGTGTGTGTGTGTGTGTGTGTGTGTGTGTGTGTGTGTGTGTGTGTGTGTGTGTGTGTGTGTGTGTGTGTGTGTGTGTGTGTGTGTGTGTGTGTGTGCGCACGCGCGTGTGCGTGTGTACGGGCGTGCAAATGTGTTTAAATCTGTAATTAGGCGTAAGGTTATTTTATTTGTCTGTATTAAAGTAAACTTCACTAAATAAATAGGTTACTTCAAGCTTCCGGTAATCTCCAGCATGCATAGGCCTGTGCAAATCAGGCTGTCAAATCACAAAAGCACACATTCACACACCTCTGCTATGACATCTGCAAAACATAAACAAAAATCCAGACAGGGGCATGGAGCATGCTTTCAAAATACACATAGGCCTACAATAAAAGGATCCCTTCCAAAGAGAAGACTCATGTTCATTACATTCAGGGCTCTAAATTAACACCAGCCAACCGGGCAAATGCTGGTGAAATTTCAGTTTGGCTGGTAAAAAAAGACCAACTTACTAGCCACTTTGACCCATTAGTCAGTGAGTGTGTGTTTGGCTAGTAAGATTAACATCTACTAGCCATTTTAGCTGGTCATGAAAAAGTTAATTAAGAGCCCTGGTTACATTTATCAAGTAGCCTCCTGTCCTAGCCACTCCACATTTCACAGATGTGCACATAGAATAGCATAGAATGTATCCAACAGTTGGCATTTTTTCTGATGTGTTTTAAACCCCTTAGCTTCAAACAATTAGGGGTCATTTAAAAAAAAAATCTAACTGAATGTATTCACTTTAAAATGTTTAGCTGTAACTTCTTAAGATGAAGGCTTACTGCTTTACAATGCACCGGTCTTGGCCGTGCGAACCTACACTACTTTCCCTGTGCATTTCAATCGGTACAGTACGCTCTAGTGCAGTCAGACGAGAGGCCGTGTCTTGCCGGTTCTTTGCTGGAAAGGCGGGATCGGAATAGCCGGGAAGGGCGTTCTTTTTGCGGTCAGAAACAGCGTAGTCGCTAAGGGGTGGGTCTTCGCAAGCGCTGGAAAACCCACCTTTTTCATTGTTTGGAACTCCATGGAATGCGATGGTTTGATCTTACGGTGTCGGGAGGGGGAGAAAGTGAGAACAGACAGAAAGCTGTTCCAAAAAGTATACGGCTGACTTTGCGCCTAACTAAGGGAAAAATAGGACGTCGTATCCAACTCTACGGATTCACCGCATTGACCAGAACAAACCGACCGACTATTTGGTGCCTTGCCACTTTAAGGTAAGTCCATGTGATTGTTCGAAGCTAGATGGAAAAATGTTAAAGGAACACCAGAGTCGGCTACCTACCGTGAGTCGTACACGGCCAGGCAGTACAGACCCAACTGCGGCAACTTTCCTCCCTCCTCCCCCTCCCTGTTCCTGCCGCAGCCGAAAGGAAACCTCATCGAAACACCGGATTGCTGCGCATTCAAGAAGCAAGGGCTAGTGGTTCTGATTAAGTTGTCATTTTTAAAACGTCAAAATCACACCAGCCATTCGTGGATTGCACTGAAAGGTAAGGGTGATCTTGCAGCCGAGATTTTTTTTACTCGGTCGTGGTCGATTCGGGATGAGCTCAACACGCATTCCTCGGTTAAGGCAACATTTTGAAGCGGTCCTACGTCAGCACTAACCTCCGTCTCGACAGCAAATAAAACAGTGGTACAACTTTGAGAGGACTTGCTCGTTACAGGTTTACTAATTGCATAGTACATAGGCTATACAAAACAGTCTAATATAGACCTTATTCGTGTTTCGTGTTGGGCTACCCGGCGAGGCTGCCCCCCTCTTCTCTCCCTGGGACATTCATGTTGGTTAGTGGACAGGAAAAGCCGTTTTCCTGAAGAACAATGTCTGCTCCCCGCTTAGACTTCTCAGAAGTCTGCAGCGTTATGAATAGGTGATTTTTTTTCTTCACTTGTCCCAAGTCCTGCTGGCTAGGCCCCGTCGTTCCTTTTCCTCGAGAAAAAACTCGACCGCTGTAATTGCATGTTCGCTGTAGCTCACCGCAGGAGGTAAGTCGTTTCACCCCTCTCCATGTAACAGTATCAACCTGGCAGGCAGGAGAGCAGAGCAGAGCAGAGCAAGCATACCGATGCGCAGTGTAGCGTCTGAGCAGAAGGCGATTCGCATTGTGCCGTTACATTTCTAGCAATACATTTTATTTTATCCTATTGGGGAAACACATTCCACTTGGTGCGTTTTGAGTAGTTTAAACTCCTGGCCCTCTGTAGGCTATTGTGCGTCCAAGACGCATGAATCATATCCAAACATGTCTGGGTTTGTATTCATTCTTTTGACCTTTCTCAGCGACCAAGTTAAATGGTACCACAACAGTTTGTCTGTGATGCATTTATGATGGTCTTGGCTGCGATGTGAGGTTAACATTTATGTTGCTGAGCTGGTAATGTTTGGGTTTGGGAAATGGCGATGTTTTTCAAGTGCTGCGCAAGACGGATCCCTCAGTGCGCTATATTGGTAGCATATTATTTACATTTTAAGCCATTGAATGGGAGCCCTCTGAACTCACTGACTGTCAGGATGGAGTTTGGAGTAGGCGGTAATTCATCCTTGTGTATGTGAAAGTGACTTTTTAGGATGCCATTAAGACATTAATGTAGCCTATCTGTCCCTGGTTGCATCACGGACGAGAAGATTAGGACAGTTTTTTTTAGTTGTGCGACTGTCTCTTCGTGTGTGTGTGTGTGTGTGTGTGTGTGTGTGTGTGTGTGTGTGTGTGTGTGTGTGTGTGTGTGTGTGTGTGTGTGTGTGAGCATGTTGAAGCTACGGACTGTATAGCAGAACGTCTCTCAGCTGTAGCAGTAGCCACAGCAGCAGCAGCAGTCCCGGAATTGTAATCTGGCAGGTGGGGCCCATAAAAAAGGAGGGGAGAGAGAGAGAGAGAGGGAGAGAGAGAGGGGGAGAGAACAGGGGGACCTGCCTTGACCTGTTTGAGACATGAAGGCAAATTGCTGATGGCTTTCCAGTAAGCGTGCGAGCCAGCCTGCTACTTTTCCAGCCGTGCTGCTGATGGGCATAACTTGTACTCACACACGCACGCACGCACGCACGTACATACGCACACACAAACATGTACATGCCGGTCAATCAGACGTTCGGTGGACCCTGGCGGAGTTTGCCTGCTATGTCCAGTACACACACACACACACACACACAGACACACACACACACACACACACACACACACACACACACACACACACACACACACACACAGACACACAGAGTTTTTACTTTTTGCCACCTTCCATTTCTGGCACTAGATTATCTCTCTCTCTCTCTCTCTCTCTCTCTCTCTCTCTCTCTCTCTCTCTCTCTCTCTCTTTCTCTCACTGCGCTGGTCTCTTTGTCTCCGCGTCATTTGTTATTGCCACAAGTGACAGACAATCAGGTAAGGGTTTGATAAAAGGAATGATAATCCTCTCACTCACTTCATTTGTTGAAAGAATGCAGTCACTGCCTATTAACCTGTATGTCACGCGTCAAAGGCCCGTGCATGGCATGGGCTTGACAGGCTTGGGAACTCTGGAAACCCTGTTGTGCCAGTTATGTCATTAGCATTCCAGATATCTCTCGTCTCAGGTGTGTCTGTGTGAAGATTCACATTCATCCAGGTCATCTTAGTCAAAAGAGGTTTTTTGGGGGGCGGGGGGACCTGTGTTTGTGTCCACATGTCAAATGCCTTGCATGGCATAGAGTTGGCAGTCTTTGGGACTTTGGAAACGTCTTGCTTCATTTATGTATTTAGTACTCTAAAAATGGTTCAGGTATGTTTTTTTTTTAACTTAGTGCTACCTGTGCTCACATGTCAAACACCTCGCTTGGCATATAGTTGACAGCCTATGGAACTTTGGGACGGTGTTGTGTCTGTTATGTACTGTATTAAGTATTCCAGAAGTTGTCCAGGGGTGTGTTTGTTGCCGGCTGGTGCCATCTGTGTGTCCACATGTCAAAATACTCTCAAGGTCTCATGGATTGAGTTGACCAGCTTTGGAACTTTGGAATCTTACGGTGTCAGTTATGTACTGTACTTAGTATTCCAAATGTATTTCAGGTGTGTTTTTGTTTGCTACCTGAGTGTCCATGGAGCTGTGCCTACAACCAGGGCTGTTAACGGCTGGGCCCAGGACAAAGTCTTGGCCCCCTACTCAAATGTAATGAGAAACCAATTCTGGGCCCCGTCTGTCCCTGGGCCTAGGACAACTGTCCCCTTTGCCCCCCCAACCCCCCCCCCCCCCCCCCCCTGTTGGCTTCCCTGCCTACAGCAGGTGTTGACAGGGTTTGGAACTTTGGAACCTTGTTGTGTTTGTTATGCATTTAGTATTCCAAATGTCGTGCAGGTGTGCTTTTGCTTGTTACCTGGTGCTACCTGTACAATATGTGTGAGCGGTGCCCGAAGCAGCGTGTCCTTTAGCTGACTCTCTTATGTCACCTCTCTCTCGCTCTCTGTGTGGGGCCGAGGGTAAAGGTTCAGTCTCGCTCCTCCTCAAGTATTGTTGGGTGACTCCGTTGAACTTTGTAATGTTGGACAACGTGGGGGGTGTGGTATTTGTGTGTGTGTGCGCGTGTGTGTGCGTGCGTGTGTGCGCACATTGATAAAGACTGTAGCCAAGGAGTCTGTTTTGCACAACCACAGGCTCATATAAAGCAGTAATCTGAGGTTTACCTTCAGTCCAACACTATATGATTACCCCCCCCCCAACACACACACACACACACACACACAGACACACAGACACACACACATTGACACACACACATTGACACACACACATTGACACAGACAGACAGACAGAGACAGACAGAGACAGACAGAGACAGACAGAGACAGACAGAGACAGACAGAGACAGACAGACACAGACAGACAGAGACAGAGACAGATAGACACACACACACACACACAGACACACAGACACACACACACAGACACACACACCATCCATTCCACAGCGAACAGGACCCCAGCCAGGCCCAGGAAATGGCATGTGCTGATTCTGGCCCAAATGGACGGGTAATCATTACTGGGTGTTCAATCAGAGTAATTATCAGTGCTGCTAGCCGAGCGGGGGATTAGCATGTGGCTAACTGACTGCACAGCGGCGGATTAAATTGGGAACTGTGGGCTTTTATCGGCCTTGGCATGCCATTGGGAAGTAATGAAAGCTCTCAAGCATTTCTCTCTCTCTCTTTCTCTCACGGAGTCTGGGCCTGCATACAGTACATACCGGTGTTGCAGAGACTTTGCTGGCATTTAATGGTGTTTTTTTTTGGTTTTGCCCTTAAGCAAAACTTTCATGTGTTCTGCAATGTGTGACATCCTATACTATACGTATGTGATTGATGCATGTCTTTTTGTGTGTGTGTGTGTGTGTGTGTATGTGTTTGGGTGCGTGTGCATGTGTGTGCATGTTCGCGCGCGTGTGTGTGTGTGTTACGCATCTGTGCTAAATCTCGTGGTGTTGTGAGTCTGTTAAACCACACCACCAAGCTGTGTCTGTGTATGGATGTATGTAAATCAGCCATTTGTGGCAGCGGGTATCCAAGTTATGTCTATTCAAATGGGCCCGATTGTATCTAGACACATAGTTTACATAGTGCACATAGATTGCTCTGGTTTGTGGCTTGGGGAAGAATGAGGAGGAGCGGCCATGTTGGGATGGGATGGGATGGGAACCCTCTAATGCAGTGGTTCTCAACTAGAACAGTCTTGGGACCCACCATTTTCCACTCTCATTCAGTAGAGATCCAATTTTTTTCAAGTCAATTCAATATAATTCTCAAAATGTAACCAAGACTCGAATGACTGGTTGCACGCTGTCTATCTCGCATAAACATTCAGATTGTATCTATGATGACAGATGACACGGAGTTCACTAGCCTATCAAAATAAAAGTTGTAAATTGTTGCAGGAAAAGTTGGATTTTTTTTTTAGAATTACGTTTTTTTACACCAAGGCTCCGCGACCCACCCATGACCCCTCCGCGACCCACTTTTGGGTCGCGACCCACCAGTTGAGAAACGCTGCTCTAATGGGTGTATGGGTAATGAGACATCAGCAGAGCAGGCAGGGAGCCTTTCACTTGGGAAGAGGCTAACCAAATGTCTCATGTTTTTTTTTTTCCCAGGACAGGGGACGAAAAACATGGGTAGCAAGAATGTTCCATGTTTTCCCCAGGACATGTTTTTCTTCTGTCCCAAGTTTTTTTTTTTTTTAATATTATTTTTTAATAGGGGAGAACAGTCCTTAAATAATCTTCAGTGTAAATGTGGTAGAACCTAATAGTTCTTAAGTTATCTGAAGAACCTAAGCTTAATAGTTCTGTGAAGAACCTCAAGGTTCTGAGAAGAACCCCGGGGTTCCTTAGAGTAACCTTTTAAGAGTTCTTCTACAATGGCAATCGAAGGGTTCATCGGAGAACCTTTGGCCTCCTGGGTCATCAAAGGAATCTTCCCGAAAGCGTTCTTCCAAGAACCAATTTGTCTCATAGGTTCATCAGAGAACGTTCAGGTTCCTCTGAGAACTTTTAGGAGTTCCTCCACAGTGAAAGTTTTCTCTGAAGAAATTTACATTTTGTACAGTGTAGGCGTCGAACAACCACCAAATGCTCTGTGATCAAAATGTAGTCAATCACTACTCCTCTCTATGACATAAGCTGGGGTTTCCCCTGAACTTGAATACATCCAGAATAAAAAAAAAATGTCCAGCGTGTTGCGTTTCCACCAGATGTGCATTACTAGCTGTTCTTCAGCCAAGTAAATACTACTACGTAGCTACTGTACATTTCCTGCATCTGCTGTAAATGTTGACCGCATATTTCTGCCCCCCCTTTAAATCCTCAGCTCCCATTTTGTAATGGGTTTCCCTGTCCTGTCCTGGCTCTGGCCACCCCGTCCTAAAATAGACACCCCCCCCCCTTTCAAAAAAAGAGAATCCACCGTGAAAACAAGAGGGCCTTCGTGTCCCCTTAAAATGAATTTGTCAAGGCAGACACCTCTCTAATTTCGTCAGCCACAGCCCCCTTTGTGCTGGGGACAATGGGTGTTAAGGAGGTGTTTAGGGGCTAATCGAGCAGCGCCTGTCCGCTCTCTCCCCGGACTCGTTATTCATCCCCGGTGGTGTGTGTGTGTGTGTGTGTGTGTGTGCCCCCTGCGAGCCCCCTCGTCCGGACCTTAAGCAGCTGTCAGGGGTGAGAACATGAGACACTGCCTGGCCTGCCTGCCTGCCTTGGCTTGGCTTGTGGCAGCTGCTGTCCATTGGCCCGTCCATGTATCCTACCCATGCTGCGGTGGCCGGCAGTGTGGACCTGCGCCCAGGCTGTACGCTCTGCTCACGTGAATGAAGCACTTCATCCAGTGCCCTCCCCCATCCTCCTCCATGACTGAGGTACCCTGAGCATGGTACCGTCCCACCGCACTGCTCCCCATGGGGCGCCACTGAGGGCTGCCCCCTTGCACGGGTGAGGCATAAATGCAATTTCGTTGTGTGCAGTGTGCAGTGTTCACTTGTGTGCTGTGGAGTGCTGTGTCACAATGACAATGGGAGTTGGAGTTTCCCAATGGGCTTTCACTTTCACTTCATCAACTGGCCTAGAGGGCAGGCAGAGCTTAGGTGATGGCTCTTGGGTGATGGCTCTTGGGTGATGGCTCTTGGGTGATGGCTCTTGGGTGATGGCTCTTGGGTGATGGCTCTTGGGTAGCGGGCGTGATGGGTAGAGTGTAGGGATGCAAATTATCGATTAATTCATTAACCAATCGACTTAAGATTAATTGATAAGCGGTGTTTCCCCCCCCCCAAATCTGAATGTTTCTAAAAAAAAAACCTACTAAGTCTAAAATGTTTTATTAATAAGTGAGATAAAATACCACATTTAAATTAATTCTATTTCAATTCTTTATTCCAAAGGTGATTTAAATATTCCCACTATTCACGCCCCTCTTCACACACACTCTTCACATACCCATTTCACCTGGATCTCTTGTCAGTTGAATTGTCGATTAATTGTGATTAATGGGTTTTTAATCGATTAATGCATTGATCGATTAAAGTGGATTAATCGATTAATCGTTTGCATCCCTAGTGGAGTGTGTGTTGGTTAGGGGGCTGTTGGTGAATGAAGCACTTCCTCAAGTAGCCAAGAGGCAGAACCTGGGATGACTGTTGGCTAGAGAGTGGTTAGCTAAATGGCTTGACTACTGTCGACTCGCTATGGCTTGATCTGTTGGTCGTAGTTAGACTGGTTTGGATAGATCTGTAGGCCAGACGTTTTGGCTATAGCAAACTGTATAGCAGATTTTGCACAAGCACAGGCTATTCTATTCGATTCTATTACATGGTATTACAGTTTGTATATTATATTATATTATATTATATTATATTATATTATATTATATTATATTATATTATATTATATTATATTATATTATATTTATATTATGTTATATTATAGTATATTCCCAGGTGGATGGTTAGAAAGGATTCACCACAACTCTACAAGTTGCTTCAACTGAAAAGAAAATGTTTTCTGAGTAAATTCCATGAGCTTATTCAACATGGCCAAATGGCAGATTATCCCACTGTGTAAATGTTTCATAATGTGTGAACAGGCCTCATCAGTCGTCATCACCATAGCAGCTATCATTGAAGCTTCCACTTTTGTGCACTCTCACACTACCATATAAATGTTATATTATAAATGTTTTCCCTTGCTTAAATTGATACGTTATTATGGAAACTCTGATCATCATACTGTATGGTGTCATCATAGTAGGCCTAATTGTAGACTGTAAATTCTACAGTCTGCATACAACACTTAAAGAGAACTCTGGGACTGGAAATGCACTCCAGAAGATGTTAAATCGACTCTCGAAGCGCTGAATTGACACTGAAAGTTGATGTTGTGTATCTGGACCTCTGTCAAGGAGGATTTACAGGCTCATATCACCATATCACGATGTTTTGAGAGGAGAGCCCCTCATCTGATAGGCTACAGTATGTGTCTTGTTCACACTCCGCTGGCATAAGCTGACGCTGGATTTCACACAGCCCCTTCACGGCTGCGAACCTGAGACCCAGGGGAGCGATCATAACGGACACTTTATGAAAACAGATGGCATGTTTCGCATTCTGCTACTGTGTTGGCTTGGCATAGGGTAGCACACTGCACAGTAGCACACTGCACAGTAGCTGTTTGCCGCGGACGCTAATGCTAAATGCTGCGCTTTGTTAAACTGTGTGCAGTCATTGTGTCATGGATATTTGAGTTGGAACATTAATGTCCCCCCCCCCCCCAGTTGGCATAGTTTGGAAGGGTGTGTGGTGGTGTTTGTCTGTCTGGGCTAAAGTCTTTACCATGCCCACGGCTCCAACCTAGTATCCAGACTAAACCATGTAGGCCTACTTGCTGGTATTATTGGCAAAGGCTATGCAGCAACAGTGTAAACAATATGGGCCACTTAAAATCCTGCAGTATAGTCTGATGGTTATTGGCTAAGGGAGCACAGTAAGTATTAATGTAATGGGCCTTTGCTGTTCATCGTCGTGAGAGGGGAGAAGGGGAGAGGAGGAGGGTTGTGGTCCTCATTCCCTCACTCGCCTTTTGGCAAGTGACCTTGCTGTAGTGATTAAGGAGGACATTTGGAGAGAGAGAGGTGTGTGTGTGTGTGTGTGTGTGTGTGTGTGTGTGTGTGTGTGTGTGTGTGTGTGTGTGTGTGTGTGTGTGTGTGTGTGTGTGTGTGTGTACTAATGCAGAGATATGGTGCAGTTTGTGGTGTGTGTGTGTGTGTAGGAGTTAAAATATGTACTTAGTAGGCCTGCACGATTATGGAAAAAATCATAATCACGATTATTTGGGTCAAAATCATAATCACGATTATTAATCAAGATCATTGATTTTTGCTGAATTTTGTAAATATTATAACAAAATGAAATATAACTTAACAAAGAATGAATTATATAAGGGATGAGCAAAATAAAATGAATTGTAATAATTATGTAAAAGGTCAATAGCATGAAACTTAGGGGAACAGATTTCTGGCCAGAAACACCAGCCTGTCAGTATGTTCTGGCTTCAAGGACGCTTTCGAAGGTAGGTCACTATTGCCACAATTAAATCACGATTGAAATCACAACTTCGATTTCACGATTATATCACGATTTTCGATTACTGACGATTAATTGTGCAGCCCTAGTACTTAGTATACAGTATATTACAGCATATCGGAACTCGCATACAAGCTATCTAGATTGCTGGGGCCTCATTTATCAAGCGTTCTTAGGCACAGATCTGTGCGTAAAGCGTGCGTGCGATCATTCCTGAGCAAAGTGTGGGATTTATGAACATTTACTTGAACGTAGAAATGTGCCTAAATCTACGCACACCTCAGACCATGCGTGCGAGTGGAAGAAACACGTAATTGCAAATAATATTGACCATGCAAGGTACGGTTTGCTTTGAATGACAATGGAGTATGACGGTGTGCTATTTTACAGTGCTTTCGTCCATGTGTGTCTCCTTCTTTTACTTATTTTGAAACACTGTCCTCCTCCTGTCGAAAGCACCTCCACTTCTGCCGGGGAAATGTTTCTATATCCGCACTTCCCGCCAGCGCTTCGACTGGCGCGTGTGTCCGCGTGTGTTCATGTGTGTCCAAACAGGGTTGCGCGCCTTCAAATGAACATGGCATTTGAATATATTTTAATACCATATATGGTTATTTGGAGGCGTTTCGGGATGCAAATTACCCAGAATGCGCGCGTGCACAGTGATTTGGAAGGTGTGGGATTTATCATGCAGACGTGTGCGTAGGAGCAGCCAACGCACGTTTGATAAATCCCGATTTTTCTGTACTTGCGAACATTCTAAATTTTACTCGTAAGACAAAAAATAGAAGACATTCTACGACCCGATGATAAATGAGGCCCCAGGTTCGGTAATGGGAAGATGTGTGACCGAAAGCTAAATATTTGCTTTTTTGCATGTGTTTGGCTTCATGTGGAAGTTTAAATATTTATTCAAACATCTGAGATGTCAGATGCTGCCTTCCCATAGTTTCTAACATTGTTCCCAAGAGTAAAGAAGCTTTACTGGTCTACAGTAATTCATAGCGGAGGAATTAAGATATACAAGCTTGTGAGCATGCATATGTTTGCGTTCATGTGTTCGCACGCATACTGTACACACATGTTTCAAGGAGCTTACATAATCACATGAATACTGGCGATATAACATGTCAGTCTCTATATACTGTATGTTAATATGACACAGGCTATCTTAACCCCCTCCATCAATGAAAGTGACAGCTGTGTACATGGGTTCTAAATGTTTGATTTCCCCTGGCTGCGCACAACTCGACCTCTGATTGTTGGAAACGGCTGTCGGTCAAAAAATTAGCTCACATGGTCGGCTGCCAGTGACTTGCCCTCCTCACAACACCATGTTTATTAAAAAAAACATGTATTGAAACTAGTCTCGATGGCACAGAAGGCAATTAGGCCCATAGAACCCATGTGATGTGAATCATTCCAGAATGTTCCTGTGAGATATGAGGTCTGGAAATTCAGCGGTTTTGTCTGTCTGTTTTTCACTGTAATGCATTGTGTTTAATACACAGGTGTAATACTATGGGAGACATTTAGGATTTGCAATGTGGAAGTGAGTCTTGTTTTTCTTTTTTTTCTTTTTTTCAGCTTATATGAATTAAAAGAAACACAGAAAAGTGATGTCAGCTTCTTTACCGTGTGTGTGTGTGTGTGTGTGTGTGTGTGTGTGTGTGTGTGTGTGTGTGGGGTACAGTATATAACAGGGTTATTTCCCCTTTGAATGTTCTTGTGTGGAGTGTTGTATACCTCGGAAAACATGATCCCCGGAAACACGCTTCGAAATGTGTGTCGTATCGTATCGTAGTACTGACATTACCCCCCAGAGAGACACAGGGAGCCCTGACTGTACTCTCTTCTCTTCTCTTCTCTTCTCTTCTCTTCTCTTCTCTTCTCTTCTCTTCTGACGACCTTGTCTCGACCCCAGGCTCACTTGCCCTTGGTGCTGTTGAAAGCAGTAGGCCTAGCCCAAGCCTGGCGGCAATATTGTAACTATGTGTGTATGTGTGTGTGTGTGTCAGGTTTGATATTTTGTATTCAAAGACTCCCTCCATTTCTCCACTTGCTGGCTGTCCTCACAGAGCGACGATGAACTTGAAGGGGGAGAGCTGGTGAGGTGGGGGCGTGAGCGAGCAGTGCAGTCTTAAATAACTCGATGGACTCCTAAAATAGCACTGTGCTGAATCACGGTGGACCTTAGCTGCAAGGCTCTTTACTGTGCTGTGCTGTGTTGTGCTGCTGCGCTGTACCGTGGAGCTAGCACTTCACTCATCCCACGCTAGCTGCTAGCCCTGTGTGATGTAATAATGGGCACTGTATCCAGGACGACCAGAGCTCTGTCTGACTTTCTCTGTCTGACGATCTCTCTCTCTCTCTCTCTCTCTCTCTCTCTCTCTCTCTCTCTCTCTCTCTCTCTCTCTCTCTCTCTCTCTCCTACCAGTCTGTGCCTCTTTCCTTCCCTTCCACTTTCTCTCCTTTCATCTCTCCCTACTTCCCTTCTTCTCTACCTCTTTCTGTCCTTTCATACTTTTCTCCGTTCTTCCCCTAGTTCTGTCTGTCTGTCTGTCTGTCTGTCTGTCTGTCTCTCTCTCTCTCTCTCTCTCTCTCTCTCTCTCTCTCTCTCTCTCTCTCTCTCTCTCTCTCTCTCTCTCTCATCCTGTTCTTCTCCTGGCCAGCTGGACCAGCTGTGTTACAGCCACAGCAAATTAATTTATTTCGTTTAGATTTATTAGCCTCTGTAAGTGCCTGCGTTGTCTGTGTGTCTTTTTCTGGAGTGTGTGTGCTTGTGTCCATGTACTGTGTATGTAGTGTGTGTTTGTGTGTGATGTGCGTGTTTGTGAGAGTCGGCTTTCTCACTCACTCACTCACTCACTCACTCACTCACTCACTCACACACACACACACACACACACACACACACACACACACACACACACACACACACACACACTCTCTCTCTCGCTCTCTCTCTCTCTCTCTCTCTCTCTCTCTCTCTCTCTCTCTCTCTCTCTCTCTCTCTCTCTCTCTCTTTCTCTCTTTCTCTCTTTCTCTCTCTCTCTCTCTCTCTCTCTCTCTGATGAATGGTGGATGGCTTGGTTTTATGGTGTCTAGCTTTGGTCCCGGCCTGTTTGCCTTCTTCATTTGTTGGGGTTTCTCTGTAATGATGTTTTGTCACCCCTGTGACTGTGAATGCCATTGCTGTGACAGTCATTGCGTGTGATGGTGGCATTGCATAGACACTGAGGTAGGGCTGCACAATTAATCGAAAAATAATCAAAATCGTGATAAAATAGTGAAATCGAACTCATGATTTTAATCGCGATTTAATCGTGGCAATAGTGACCTACTTTTGAGAGCGTCCTTGAAGCCAGAACAGACTGGTGTTTCTGGACAGAAATCTGTCCACTTATGTTTCATGCTATTGCCTTTACATAATTATTACAATTCATTTCATTTTGCTCATCCTGTATGTAATTCATTCTTGGTTATATTTCATCTTGTTATAATTTTCAAAAAAATCAGCAAAAATCAATAATGGTGATTAATAATCGTGATTATGATTTTGACCAAAATAACCGTGATTATGATTTTTTCCATAATCATGCAGCCCTACACTGAGGTTAGTGAGACTCTGCTCAGAGAACTGGGCCAGTGTGGCTTGGTGGCCATCTGCGAATCAAAGGGGAAATTTGACTGTGTCCAAAATCCAGACACACAAATCCATGTGTGTGTGTGTGTGTGTGTGTGTGTGTGTGTGTGTGTGTGTGTGTGTGTGTGTGTGTGTGTGTGTGTGTGTGTGTGTGTGTGTGTGTGTGTGTGTGACTGTGCTTGTGTTTATTGCTGTGTAGGGTCAAAAGGAAATAGTAGTTGTGTAGTGTGTGTGTGCGTGTGTGCGTGCGTGTGTGCGTGTGTGCGTGTGTGCGTGTGTGTGTGTGTGTGTGTGTGTGTGTGTGTGTGTGTGTGTTTATTTGTGCATAGCGTAGTATGTGCGACTCGTGTGTATTTTCTGTCTGGTATTCTAAGTAAATAGTACTACTACACAGGCTGTTCCCATGTGTATCTCTCTCTCTCTCTCTCCCCCTCTCTCTCTCTCTCTCTCTCTTTCTTTCTTTCTTTCTTTCTTTCTTTCTTTCTTTCTTTCTTTCTTTCTTTCTTTCTTTCTTTCTTTCTTTTCTCTCTCTCTCTCTCTCTCTCTCTCTCTCTCTCTCTCTCTCTCTCTCTCTCTCTCTCTCTCTCTCTCTCTCCTCGTCTGTCTGGGATCCTTTCCCCTGACCTGGGAATCCCCCTCTGCAGTCAGACTACTGGCCTACTGTAAAAGCATGACATCACCCCTTAGCCCTCCACAGCCACGCCAAAGACTATTTTTACACACATACACACACACATACCGTACACACACACACACACACACACACACATATACTGTATTTTCACATATACACATATGCCTAAATGCAGACAGTTACACATGCATGCGTGCCCACGTCACTCATACTGTAGCACGGACACACACACACACACACAGTTTTACTTTAATTTCCGACAACTCTTTGGATTAGCTGTTGTTTATGCAATCAAAATACATATAAGGCCAAAACCTGGCTCGTCGATGTCAATGTTATGTGTGTGGTGTCTGCTGTGTCTGCATATGTGCATCTTGTCTTCAGAGCCCTTGTTATACAGCTACACAGGTGTTATGCTGTTATACAGTAATGCTATTAAGGTGATATACTGGCAGTAGGAAGTGTTTTGTACTGTGTACTGGGGTTAGGTTGATTTCTGCCGCCTCTATCCAACAACCAAATATAAAATAAAATATCATGCCTAGATGCTTTGGATGTTGCTGTGGGTATTGTATGAGATGATGTATTGAATGGTGTGTGTGTGTGTGTGTTGGGGAGGGGGGGGTGACGACACGGGGTGAGAGGGATGATGGGCGATTAGTAAGTGTTGTGTGCCTGGCTCTTGTGCTTGTTGCAACTGGAGACTAATCCCCGGTAGAACCCCCCAGAGGAGCCTGGTTGGGTGCTGGGTGCTGTGGAGAGGTGGCAGAGTGGGTGGCGGGTGTTAGTATGCCCCCTCCCTGGTTTGCCCCCCAAAACGGGGTGCCTGTGTGCAGGGGCGTAGCACCAAATTTGGGGCCCTAGGAACAACCTCTTCCATGGGCCCCAGGGCTGGACTGGCCATCTGGCGTACCGGGCAAATCCCGGTGGGCCCTCGCGTCTTTCGGGCCCTCGAGGCCCCGAAATACTAATAAAAAAATATATACATTATTTTTTTTTTTGTCTGTGACGGTAAAAAAAATTACACATCGGGGCTCATTGGATGCTTCTCTTGAGGCACATTGGCTTAGTCCAATGAATTGCCCTGTTTATCGAAGGCCCGCCCCTCCCTGCAGGCCCTCGCTCGACCCAACTAGTCTCTGTCAGCAGCAGCATCATCCGAAGTTTCGTTGACTTGGATGGTGGCTATTCGGTTAATAAAAACTCTGGTGGTGGAGCGGAGGATACAGGACGCTATATGGAGAAAGAAAGGACTGGCTATGAAAAGCGCATGGAAAAGCGAAAGCAAAAACTAAATAAAAGAAAACTGAGCAAAATGTGCTAAATCACTGAATTGTTCAAAGCTAAAAGCACCACCAGCTCGAGCTCCGGACCGGTAGCTCTCGTGTGGCCGTGGGAGGTGGTGCGTCACACAGCTCGACCTCAGGTTGGGACAGTGGGGCCACCGGTGCATCAACGAGTGCAGGTGCAGAATGAGGCGGAGGAGAGGCGGCGGGGGTCGGGAGATGGTTCGAGCAGGGCAGGTACAGACGGATACGAGAAGAGACCCAGGGAGAGAGAGGTAGTAGCACCCCTCTCAACACACCCAGCTAGCCAATGCATTGTAGCTATGCGCCGCTTCGGCGTGTCGTAATTCCCTATCCCCATCATTAGCTGAGACCAAATTGTCATGCTGACCTTATCAAATCAGTCATGAATATTTGTATCCATTTGATAAATGCCCATGCACTTGTCTTGTAGCCTAATGTTGCGCCAGCACATAGACATCTTCCATTTGCCTTAGCTTGAGCTGTCACGAGATGCTGCCCTCTACCCAATTCCTACCCTGGCTGGCCAGGCAGATTAGCTACACCCAGAGCTCTGGCTACACCGCCTCGGCGTTTTTCCCATGTAGCCTGAAACTAAAGAATACAGATGTCGTCCCTCCCCTCTCGCTCAAATCAGTCACAAATATGTATTGATGTATTTTCTTAAACTTTTTTGTATTGCTGCGCGAGCATAGGCCTAATAGATATTCTGTCTTCACGTTTCAGCTGTCTGTTAACTCTCCTTCGTCACAACACCTGTGCTACTGCGTCTTGTATTAGGCTGCGTGTTAAACGGCGCAGCCCCACTTTCACTTTCTCAAATCCAACAAATATCTTGTTTTAGTCTATTGCTTGTCGTGTCTTTTGCAACTATGGTTTTAAACTAAATGTATTTTTGCTATCTTTTCCTTCTGTAATGGCACGTCACGTCATTATCAAAACTATTATCCTGAGCTGCCTCAGAAGAAACCGTCTTTCCGTGCTGTTTGTGAATCGCTTGGTAGATACGCGCTCCCTTTATTGTAATAGCTATGAAACATGGTAGCTTAACTTTGTTGTTGGAGTGTGTCTGATATTTTACAGGGCCTTCATGAGTTACATTTTCCTGTGGTGTTCACGGATAGGCTTTTGTATCCATGCAAACACGTTTTGTTCTGGAAAGCATTTAATCATTGGGATGGATGTTTCAATATCTTCATGGTTGAGGCGACGCTCCAAGGCGTAGACTATTGTACGTAACGTCATCAACCTCTGTTGAAAACCTAAGCAATGAGCGGTCACTTGGTTTTGTTGTGGTGTGTTGCCATTTAGTAAGCTCACTGACAGTATCTGTGGATTGGAGCAATTTGAAGCTGAAACATTTACATTTTATCATTATTGTATATGGTGTCCATTTTGCAGTGTGTGTGTGTGTGTGTGTGTGAGTGAAATATTGCTTTGCTAAACAAGGTGTTTGTGTCTGGGACATGTTTTCAGTTTTTGCTTAAGGGAAATGGTATGAATACTCACTGGCCAGGAAAATAATCAGGAAAATAGAGTTAGTTGTCCACCTCTCTATCTCCTAACCTCAAACATACTCAGAACTTCACATGCAGGATGAAGGGACACTGCGACCATTTCCCTAAGAAGGTTATTGTGAGTAGTGATGAAGCATTTTTTTCGTGTGAGCTTTTTAATGTAGGCCATATTATACGATGTCATATATACCGATAGGCGCCGCATCGGTGTCGGGCCCTCAGGCGTCAAAAAGTGCCCGGGCCCTTTTCAGATCCCAGTCCAGCCCTGATGGGCCCCCCTACACACCCCAACCTACCCAACCCAACCAGCCCCCCACACCCACACCCACCCCCCGCGCACGCGCCTACCTCCTGATATTGTCATCCTTCTTGCCTTCCTCAGAATACCCCTCTATGCTTTCCTCTCCTTCACTTGAATCATTCTCATCTTCAATCATATGACACATAAAATTATAAAATGTCTTAATCTTTCACATTACCAGTTATGAAAAGTAGGCTATCATATTCATAGGGATGACTTTTAATCACTTCATCACTATGGTGTGAGGGGGAGGAGAGAGACTGATAAATCTCTCTTCACAATGCTTCCAGCCTACTATTTCGTTCACTATGGACACACGAGACATTGATATGTTGAACTGAACTTTCTTCAATGTGCATCGCTGAACAGAAACACAGGCGCTCGCGCGCACATTCGTTCACTTGCACTGCCCCGCACGCACGTCACGTTTGCCCGTATCAGTGTTTGGGAGAGCAAGGAAAAGAGAATCAGCTTTGCCTAGGCTACTGGTAGAAGCTGACTTCGAAATGTCGCTTAAAACCTGCGGTAAAGTACCGTTAGAGTAAATAGAACAAAAGCATTGCTGTTTGGATTTGATGTCGCTCAACCTTTTTAAAGTCAGGGCACCCCGAACCTAGTTAGGCTATAGCCTAGGCTATTTATTTCTTTGAAATCATTATTTATTAGGCTACTGCATAACATTTCAGATTTAAATTGGCCAGTAACTATTTCACAGTAGCCTACCTTGTTGTAATTTTCATGAGCACTCAATGCAGATAGGCTACCTGCTCAGCAGTGTGCTTTGCAAACAGGCTCATCTCTTGCGCTTTGCGCAGATTAGAATGGCGTCAGCAACATTCAAAACGCAGACTGGTGCCCCGTCAAAATCTCGTCATTATTTTACCACACTTCAGCTATAACGGGCGTTGTCAGATGGTCAGAGACATGGCCAAGTAACCAGAGCTTTCCTATTGAGAGTGTTGATACCGCAAAATAAAAGCAGAATGAAGATTCAAGACTGACAGCAGTTCGCACCGCCACCTTGACATTGGCAACTGATGAACATGACGTCGATTAATATCGTGACGAAGACAGAATCAATCTGCAAATTTGATAAGCAGGGCGGGCAGCATTGCACCCGGTTGAGAAACTGCTTTTCTTCAAGACTAGGATATTAGCTAAAATAGGCTCACCTTCTCTCAAGTTCACACCATTTGCACCTGCTGCGACAGGGGGCATCTTCACGTTCGTGACATTTTCTGAAATTGAGTGGGATTCATTTTACAAATAGCTTTGCTATCATTTGGATATTTGAACCAACATCGACCCATGTTGGTCTTTTGGGACACTTGTTATGAATATAGGCCTATCAAAGACAAATATGGGTTCTATCACAATGATAGCCAACAAAATTAGATTTTTTTTTTCCTTTGACATCGGCCACACGGAATGGGAATGGGATAACCAGTTAGGTATCCTATACTTTGTCGGCTGTAATTTTGACATTTGGGCTCACCTTTCTTGCAAGAAATCAGCTGCAGTTGCTTTCCTTCCTTTTGTTTCCCCTGTCTCTCTTGCCTTTCTATTCTTTTTGTGAAAGCCTGGTGTTTTAGAAGTCTTTCATTGCTAACCGACTGCTGCGTTTAATGCCTAATAATGACGTGAGTGAGTGTTGATTCCGCATATTGTACAATCAAAAGTCCGCGGACTAAACCAATGCGTGATAATGGGGGTGTCTGATATTGAATATAGCCGATTTGCAGGCTAGTATATCCAATTCAACAGATGTATTTCCAGAGAACATTGGAATTACATAAATTACCAACATTATTGACATTATTTTTAAAATAATGTTTTTAAAAAATGAAAGAAGAAAAATATTTTCCATGGGAGGGCCCCCGGTGGGCCCCCCAAGTGGTCTGGGCCCTAAGAATGAGTCAGGGTTTTCCCCCCCTGTTCCACGCCGCTGTCTGTACGTGTGCGCGTGTGTCTGTATGTGCGCTTGTGGGAGTGTGTGTATATGTGTGTGTATGTGCGCATGTGGGAGTGTGTGTGTATATGGGGGTGTGATGAGTCAAGCTGCTGGGTGATGTCTTTAGCTGCGGGGTGGTGTCTGTTTGCCATCCTGGGTCTCCCAGCAGAATGTCTGTGTTTTTATGGGGAGTGGGTGGATGAGTGAGTGACTTCTACTTGTGTGGCCTGATGGTGTGTGTAATATATGTGGGGGGTGTTTGAGGGGTGTCGTGAAAAGGGGGAAGGATGGAATGGAAAGATAAAGATTGAAAGAGAGTGAGTACCGTACTGTAGTGTCTGATGGACAGCTGGAGACCGGGTAAAAGCAACGGAGTGCCAGAGGTGTGGGAAACTGAAATACCAGGATGTGAGAGAGAGAGGGAGAGTGTGCATGCGAGAGTGAGGGAGTGCGTTCCAATATGCGACTTTGCGTCCTCCACTTGTGCTTGTGGCCTCGTACCAGGAAGTAAAATGTCATGATGACATCACTGACAACAGCATTATATTTCAATATCTCGCAAAAGCTCAATTATAAAGTCATTTTCTCATTTTCAAACTGGATAGTGAATGAAGAATAGTCCCCCAAAAATAGTTTTGGCTAGACTGACAGCGGGGAAACTTTATTGAAGGTGGAGTGAGGCCACAAGCACAAGTGGAGGACGCAAGGTAGCATATTGGAATGCACTCAGGGAGTGAGCAAAAGGGCAGGCAAGGGAGAGAGCGAGAAAGAGAGTGTGTGTGAGAGAGAGCTGGATGCTGTACTGATGAGGAATCGCATGACTTGAGTGACTGACAGATAAGGACGGTGTGAGGTAGGTGTGAAGTATGGTACTGTGTATGTGTCTGTGTGTGTGTGTGTGTGTGTGTGTGTGTGTGTGTGTGTGTGTGTGTGTGTGTGTGTGTGTGTGTGTGTGTGTGGGAAGATGGACTGAGCTGAGAGGAAATGAGCTAGCTTAGGCCATCGCGAGGCTGTGGATGCTGAGCCTCCCCCTGACTGACTGTCCACCACACAAGGGTGAGTCAGTGGCCTATGCTGTAGAGTCCTAAAAAGTGTGCTTGCCAGGCTGCTAAGAGGGCTCAAAAGTATGCTTACCAGACTATTAAGACATCTCAAAAGTATGCTTATCAGGCTACTGAGAGGGCTCAAAAGTACGCTCACCAGACTATTAAGACGTCTCAAAAGTACGCTTGCCAGGCAATACAATTGAAGAGTTCAGATGCAAAACCCCCTAAGTGCCTTTTCAGAAAATAATCTTATTTCATTTTTATTTAATACAAAGGTATCAAAATTGCATATTTTTTCATTTTATTTATGTAATATAACTATTAGTATGTATTATCAAGTACATGAATGTAAACCAAACCAACAACAGGGTTCTCTAAAAATATAGAAGTGCAGGTCTTCAGAAATGGAGTTAGGGGGTTTTGCATCTGAACTCTTCAATTCTTGATTCTTTCTTGATTCTTGATTCTCTTGATTGATACTGAGAGGGCTCAAAAGTACGCTTACCAGATTATTAAGACGTCTCAAAAAAGTAAACTTACCAGACTATTAAGACGTCTCAAAAGTATGCTTACCAGGCTACTGAGAGGTCTCAAAAGGACACTTAACAGGTTCCTTAGAGGTCTCAAAAGTATGCTTACCAGGCTCCTAAGAGGTCTCAAAAAGACACTTACCAGACTATTAAGACGTCTCAAAAGTACGCTTACCAGGTTCCTAAGAGGTCTCAAAAGTATGCTTACCAGGCTATTAAGACGTCTCAAAAGTACGCTTACCAGGCTACTAACAGGTCTCAAAAAGACACCTACCGGCTAGCAAGAGGTCTCATAAAGACACCTACCGGCCAGCAAGAGGGCTCTATAGTGCCGTTAAAGGGTAGACTAGGGGCCTCCACAGTGTCCTTCCGAAGCTACCAAGAGCCATCAAAAGGATGCTTCTACAAAGAGGGCTTCACAAGATAGTTAGCAGGCTACTGAAGGCCCTCCAGACTGTTCTTACTAAACTGGCAAATTAGCGAATTTGCGAACTTTGCCATACATTCCTATGACAGAGGCGAAGGCAAGCAAAAGCAAGTTTAATGTTATGCAAATCAGGAGAGAATTCGCCTGCCGCGGCACAATCAAATCAACAACATAACTGTTCCATTCCATTTGATTCGCTGCGACGACCTGATGACGGTTGGATTTCGCCTCTCTTCGCTTCGCTCGCTTCGCCTCCTATGTGTCCCTACCGTTACCGTGCTACCAAGGAGGCCTCCAAAGGTCACTTACCGAGCTACCAGATGGCCTCCTCAGTGTCCTTACAGGCAAGCAAAGGGCCTACACACAGCCTCCAAAGTTTCTCCATCGTTTGCTTACAGGCTTTCCAAATCCTCCACACAAGACCACTAGAGAGAGTGCATCGGGCTCCCAGAGGTACCAACGGGTCTGTGTGTGACTCACGTGTGACTCATTGGCCCTTTTCATAATTAGTGGCTTCTTTAATTTGTGTCTGTCAACCCACTGCTACTGAGAAGCAGGTGATGGCATGGCATGGAGGCTGAGGAGAGGTGGGAGTTAGGGAGGGGAGGGGAGCGGGTCAGAAAGTGGCCTGGAAGGTAAGGTATGTATGTGATTGTAGTAAAAAAAAACCTGCTGCGCTTAAACTATTAAACTTTCACTTTTTCACAGAACCACTTTCTCACCTGTGCACAACCATACATACTGTGTGTGTGTGTGTGTGTGTGTGTGTGTGTGTGAGTGAGATGGAGCGAGAGAGAGAGAGTGTGTGTGTGTGTGTGTGTGTGTGCAAGCACAAATGTCTGTCTGTCTTTCTCTTTGTCTCTTTGTGTATATAGACACAGACCACCTCTGTTATGTTTTCGGATGTTTGGAAGTGCTGGTCCACAGACAGACATGCAGCCGGCTGGGTAAACCTGGAGGCCAGTCTGTATCCTAATGACTGGCCGATGTGTCATGGGCCCAACCAGGACACAGCCACAGCTTTGTTATGCTTCTGTGGCTTCTCACGTGCAGACAGCGAATCAAAGAAAACATTTTGGCTTTACTTGGAGATAAGCACACAGCTGCCAACTTTTATTTCCAACTCTAGTGTTTGTCACGAAATCAGATTTCGCCACAGATGTCTTCCTCTTTTCTCTTTGAAGTGGCTACAATGGTTTTTTGTGGTTCTTTTGCTTTGTTTTGCTCTTCCAAAATGTTCATTTGCTCGCATTCTCTGCCCAGAAATTAGACGACGTGTAATCAGTTTCAGTGGAGGTACGCGTCAATAAAATCTCCGAAACAGACACATTTTTGGCTTTGTTCTTATTCTTCAATTCTGTTCGGGGTATTTTTCCATTTCAAAGTTAGGATGTGCACATCCACAATAGCAGTGATTCAGGGTTGCGTTTCTCGACAGTGTCGTTGCTAACTCAGCTAGCAACTTACTTAGTAAGTTGCCAATGGGAAATTGCATTACAACTAAGTTGCTAACTGGTTAGCAACGACACTGTCGAGAAACAGGGTCCAGGTGCCAGACAATTGTAATTGATAGTGGGAGGAAGTGATTGCCTCAATGGATATAAACTCCAAATAAATACTTTGTTTAACATTGTTTTTACGGCTAATACCCTGTGTGCGGACCACTTCTCTCACAGGGTATTTTTCCTACGAGTCCTACTGCGTTCTCTGTTGTTGTGACGGGTGTCAGTGATACTTCTTCAGTGGCCATGACACTTCCCAGTATTAGCTTTCAGTACAGTGGAGCTGAATAGAACTTTCCCAGGCTTGTGAATCACGATTAGTTATGCCCTTTCAACTTCATTAACTGAACTGAACATTGCGCTCTGTCTTTTTCTTTCTCTCCCTTCCTCGCTCTCTTCCTCTCTCTCTCTTCCTCTCTCTCTCTCCCCCCTCTCTCTCTCTCTCGCTCTCTCTCTGTTTCTCCCCCTTTCTCTCTCACTCACTCTCTCTCCAATCTCCCTGCTCCCCCCTATTTTTATGCCTCTCTCTCTCTCTCTCTCTCTCTCTCTCTCTCTCTCTCTCTCTCTCTCTCTCTCTCTCTCTCTCTCTCTCTCTCTCTCTCTCTCTCTCTCTCTCTCTCTCTCTCTCTCTCTCTCTCTCTCTCCTTGTCAAGTCAAGATTAAGAAATAATTGGCTTCTGACAGAGGTGATCTTCTGCCTCGCTGGGGCTCAGCTATGTTGAATGATTATTCAGTGTCTCGAGTCGACTCTCGAGCCGCCAACTCTCGGAGAGTTCTTGGCCTTCCAGAATCATTTCAAGTCTCCACCACTTTCCCTGCCAGACCAATGACCATGTGCGTCATATTGCAGTATTGCCCTGTCATTGGGCCAGACACTGTGCGTGAGGATACGATTTTGCATCCCAAATTCGAAAATCTCCTCAGTGTACACAAACGTCGGGCTCGATGCTTCTTGAAGAGATGATTCTACATTCCAAATTCTACATTCTAGAATCGCTCCAGCTCATCCCCATGGGAACCATGATTCACCATGACAATGTTCATACCACTGCTGGAGGTGTATTTCCTGAACTGGTTATCTCCAAATGATAAGCTAAACAGAAAAAGGAGAAAAAGTTGATGACCTTTCTTTTTAACCTGAAGAGGTCAAAGGTGAGATGAGTCTGCAGAGAGGATTGGTCACACACACACACACACACACACACACACACACACACACACACACACACACACACACACACACACACACACACACACACACACACAAATAAATAGTGTTTAAAAGGAAGTCCTATCTTTTTAAGCTCATCGGGCGGACAATGTTATCTGGCATTCCTTTGCTCTGCCATCTGACTGCTGGTGATCATCGTTTCCTGGGAAGGAGAAGAATGTTTGAGGAACACCTCATCTGGTCTTCATTTTGTAGAGCAGTGATTCTCAAAGTGTGGTCCGGGGACCACTGGTGGTCCACAACAAAGCTCAGGTGGTCCTCAAGGAGATTTCTACTTTTCCAAGACAAGCTAGCAGTAGGCTATTTCTAACTGTATTACAAAGCTAAACATAGCTGAAGTCATATTTTCACCACAATAAGACAGGTTTGTAAATGTGAATAAAAAGGAAGTGATCTGCATCGAAATGATCACCCCTCAACTGCCAATTCAGTTGACAGGTGGTCCCTGAACATTTTTGGGGCGACAAAGTGGTCCTCGGTCTGAAAAAGTTTGAGAAACACTGTTGTAGAGCATAAAACCGTCTGCCGTTTTCTTATCAGAGAGAGAGAGAGAGACAGACAGAGAGCGAGCGAGCGAGAGAGAGAGCGATGAAGAAAGAAAGAAGCTAGAACATTCTGTAGATGCCATCGGAGAATGCCAAGCATCTTTCTGGTTTGCCTTACAATGGTGGGCATGTGATGGGACGTAGCTGACAAAACCAGGGAAATGACTTTATAATCACCACACTTGCCCTCTCGCCTTCCTTCTTATTGATCCCTTTTCTCATCATCATATATCCATCCCCCGCCCCATTTCTATCTAAGCTTACCGCCTCTCTCCAACTGATCAATCTCTATCTCTCTCAGTCTCTCAGTCTATCCATCTTTTACTATCTCTTATATCTAACTCTGTCTTATATCTTTTTATTTCCCTGTGTCTTTCTGCATTTCTCTCTCTGTTACTCTATCTGTCCATCTTTGTCTGTCTATCTCTCTCTCTCTCTCTCTCTCTCTCTGTCTCTCTCTCTCTCGCTCTCTCTCTCTCTCTCTCTCTCTCTCTCTCTTTCTCTGTCTATTCGTCCTTGTCTTTGCCACCTTCCCGCCGACAACTTGATTTTACCGGGTTATTGATCCCCCACCCCAACCCCAGGCCTTCACATTTCCTGTGAAAGGGGCCTCTGTGCGTTCGGCTCGAATAGCTGTCATGGTGAACTATTGGTGCATTTGTGTGTGTTTAATATGACAGAGAGACATGGACATAGAGGTGGAGATGGAGGGAGAGAATAAACCACTAGGATAGCCATCACTTAATGATATAAAGTGAGGGAAATAAGCAAAAAAAGAAGAAAGAGAAACTAAAAAAAACATAAATTAGGCCCAGTTGGCATTGTGGGCAGGGGCCCCGCTAGGGGGGGAAAGGTGTTACAGATTCTAAGGGCCTGACGGCACTGACAAGGGCCCCTAGAAGAATGCTGATGACATAATTTGTCATTTTGGGGGCATAAAATTCAATCTTTCAGGGGGCCCAACATTTCTAGCAGCGCCCCTGATTGTGGGACTTAAGAGAGCCAAGTGAGTTCCCTACCCTGGGCGACCTTAGTGTGCTTCCGTTGTATGGGAACAGATTTAGGCTATCTCTGGCACAGCGAGCCACTCAGCCCCACTTAGCTTAGCCTCTCTTGGAGAGCGGCTGACGTGTAGTAGACCCTCTTGGAGCCAGTCTGGATGGAGACAACTCGGAGGTATGTGACTGCACTGCAGCCATGGAGATACATATACACAGACCTACTGGCAGGGTGATCATTTAAAGAAACAAAACAGCTGTGTGGCTTTGGAAGCGTCTAGAAAGATCTGCTATCATAGGCGCAAATAGAAATGGCAACGTCTGTGTGTCTTGTGTGTGTGTGTGTGTTGAAAATCTGTGGTGTGTTTTACCTGGAAATCCGCTCAGAACACGAATAAGCTGCTGCAAACTGCATTCAAGTTGTTTTGTGTTTGCTGATAGAGCGGTCTGGAACTGAGGGACATGAGGAGGTGTCCCCTCTCCTCTCCTCTCCTGTCCTCTCCTCTCCTCTCCTCTCCTCTCCTCTCCTCTCCTCTCCTCTCCTCTCCTCTCAACTCCGAAAGCTCCCCTGCAGAATTGTGAGAGTTCAGTTAGCTCTGCTACAGTGTGTAGCTCGGACAGTCAAACCTGAGCTACAACTACACTTCAACTGCTTCAACTTCAAAGCGGGCTCCATCGTGCAGTGAGGTCAATTACTTGGAAGACTTGGCTTTTTCTTGGACACACACACACACACACACACACACACACACACACACACACACACACACACACACACACACACACAGACACACACACAGACACACACACACACACACACACACACACACACACACACACCGTTCAAAAAAGCAGGCCTATCTTCAAGCTCGTCTGCAGGACAGTGTCAATGTTATCTACATACCAACTTCAATAAAACGCTTTAAAAAAACAGCCCTCCCCCCCATAATGCAGTGTGGTGTGGAGCTGTGCGATGCTGCTCAGCTCTGGACCCAGGGCTGTAACCAGGTCTGGCCAGGGATTTAAGTAAGGATAGACCGATATTTATATCGGTATCAGTATCGGGCCGATATTTGCATTTTTTAAGTGCATCAGTATCGGCCGATACGCGTGTGGTTTTGGCCGATAGGCAATATTTATTATTTTATGTCATTCAGGTTTTTTTTTAAAACACCAAGACACTTTTTATTTTTGTATTACTTGATTGTTAGACATTACTTGATTGTTAGAGTGGGTGTTTAAATGTTACAAGTTCTACCTCAATTTGATATTGTTAAAGGAATGTTTATTTTGAACTTGAGACCTGGAATATTTGTCATTTTTTAACCTTTTTTATCCCATATCGGCCCCAAATATCGGGTATCGGAAATCGGGTATCGGCCTAGGTTGATGGAAAAAATGTCGGTAT